>NC_049170.1:43661001-43963181 GCF_009769625.2 Cygnus olor | reverse complement strand
TAGAAAGTCTGCCTGCAGTCAGAGATATTTAGTACATTTTCCCCCCAAAAAGCATCATACTCGTTTCAAATCGAAGAAGGAAAATTCAAATCAAGAGTGAAAATTCTTTAGAAAACTGGAATAAAAAAAGACTACAAAAATAGTGTTTTACAGGTATCCCTTTCTTCAATCTACCAACTATTCCTATATCAAAACGCACAAATCCTCACACTGAAAACTCAGTCTACTATGATGATCTGTGCACAAACAGACACATAATATAACTTCCTAGGCCACACAATATTACCCGTCTTAGCAAATAAAACCAAGAGAGCAGAAAAGTAATTAGGCACCTTAAAACCCTCACTAGCTGGGAGTTTTGCGAGTTCACGCAAAAGGAAAAGGAAGAACACAGCGTGCACAGCGATTTGCCTTTGATACGGGAGAAGGGCATATGTTGCTCGATAATCCCGGGAGGAGGCAGGAAAGCCATAGGACACATTCATTTTGTTGGACTGGGACACGTTTGGATTGCCTTTTGTGATGCTGAGCCGCTTGATGCCTAGGATCTAATAGTATCATGAAGTTACAGCGATGTGGATGTAACAAAATAACTAATGCTTCATCACTAGAGTAAGATGCTCACTTGTATTGTGGGGTACACGACGATAGGGAGCTTTTAAAGCACCATGTAAATTATACATTTGGATATATAAAAGGGAACCTCTGAGGATATGATCGGCACAGCTTCCCCTTTTTATCATCAACCAGATCAAGCCAAAGAAACTGCAGGTATGGAAGGGGTAAACAAAGTGGCAGCAAGACAGTGCTTTGCAGCAATTTTCTGTGCCTTTAATTTTTCAAAAGTCAGTTCTATCACAATAGGTCAAAAAAAAAAAGGGTAAAGAGTTGGGCTCCTCCTAATCTCAGTCTAGTTTGACAGTAAGTACTCCACACAGAGGTACTGGAGAGGAAAATCTTAAGGGAGGGGATTTCTTTCACTAGACTAATCCACGGTGCTGGCAAAAGCAACAAACTCTCCAGGAAAGCTTCTGGGCACATGCTTTTCTTCAGCACCGAGCGGAAGGAACAACAGAGCTGATCCTTCATCAAATGCTAACAAGTGGGTAGGAAATGAGTATCGGAAAGGAGTTGCTGTTTCTTAAGAGCCCAACAATTCGAGTGCCGATTAGCGCGTACAACCTTCTCAGTAGCTTGGCTTTCATGTTGTTTTATATCATGCTCAGATACGTCGGTATGCCTGAAGTCAGCGGGAAATCTACGGCAGCTTTTAACGGTAACAAGAACTGACTCACTATAACCTTCTCTTTGTAACAATACCCTTCGCGTGCATTACATCTTAGTTTGATTTCATTCCGTCAATTCCTCCGGACTCCATTTGCACCTCTTCTCAGGCTCATCTTCTTGTTTATATGCACATTGCCTGTATAACAGTTAGGGAAACAACAGCCACCACAAGTCAGAATTATGTCTTCTTCCACAATGCAGTTCTCTCTATATTCTGTTTTAAATAAGACCCAAATTGAAGACAGACTCTAGAAAAAAAAAAAAAATTCAGTAGAAAACACTCAGTTTTGAAGCAAAAATTACTTTGGGCATAGTTTGGGGCTTTTGGGGGCTTGCATTCCACTATTCAGTTTAGGAAGAAAGTGAAAATTGAATGTAACCTAGCTTGGAGAATTCCATCTCATTTATTGCTGTGTACTCTGTTTATTTTAACTTGACCTGGTAAACGCTTTCTAAGACTTCCCATCTCATCTTTAACACATTGTCTTGACTTGCTTACTTCAGGTAAACATTTGCTAGATGGTTCTCTCTTACTGCACAAAGAGAATGTCAAGTTCTTTGTACAAGTGTCTGGTCATGTTTGACGATGGCCGAAGTCTAGAAGAAAATCCCAAATGTGAACAAAATGCTTGGAAACCTTATTCTACATTCCTATCCTTACTTTTGCTGAGAAGAAAAACAGGGAAACTTCTTCAAATATACTGAATGGAAGAAGAAGATGTGATTAGTACCATGAAAAGTTGTTTCATTATTCCACTCATTTTAAGTCTCATCATTCAACTATAGTTGTGTAGGTCTGTGTCATACCTTTAAAAATAGTTTTATGCACCTTTGCATGGAGGTCATAATTCAAACAGAAGTCACACCACAAGAGATCCCATCTCTTCAAGTGGCTCATTATTTTCCTCTTGCACACTGTCTTTTAAAGTGAAGTGAATGCAAGGATTTACTCAAAACAGTAAGGATTCTGGTCTTCCAAAACTATATAGTGTTTCGCAATGACAGTTATCTTTTTGTCCAGTAGGAATTTTATTTGGTATCCAGACTCTGACAATAGCCAAATTCCTATGAATTAGGACAAAAAATAATAATAATAAAAAAGAACACTAATTATGTACTGATTTGTACTGTTCTACATCTTAGTCATGCCATAGCGAAGACGAAATATTTTTGTCTTGGAGGTCAACTATCAATCTACAATAGTATATAGCTGTTGTGACTGTAATGTACATCCCAATGAACATTGCTTATGCATGCAGAGAGGCTTCAAAACAGAAATTCTAACAGAGATCCTGCTTTTCCATGTATCCTGATTTCTTGTATTGAAGAACTTGCTAGCCTTTTTCTAAAATCTTCCCACAAGATAGTGGTAGGTCTGATGAAAACCAAGTCTGTCCAATCTACCCTGTGCCTGTAGCATTTACGGTTAACTCAGCCAAAAGCATTCATTTGCTTAAAAGAAAGCACCTTCAGCAATGCAAGAACCAAACATGCCACAATAATTCACCAATAACCTCCTAAATCACTGTATCGCTGTATTTGTGATACTGTTTTCAAATACCACATTTTTATCATAGCTTTGTCCACCTACAATTGTACGAGGCCATTAAAGATGAATGTCTTACAGTGAGCAGAGCCTGTTCTTTCAGCTGCCTCACACCCCCTGTCATAAGACCCCATTTTGCCAAATTCTTCTGGTAGGAGCTGTGCCTTTTATGTTATCTGTGCCAAGTCTGGGGAGGGGCTGTCCTGATGAAGACCTTGGGAAGCAAACCTTCAGCAAGTTGCCCAAAGCTGCTCGGCAAGAAGGCTTAAGGAATAAAGGAAGGAAGAAAAACTAAAAGAGCTTAACAGTTACAAAATTAGGACAGGGACAAAGAGGCAGAGTGAGCGAGCAAGAGACAGGCCGAAACATATGTTAAAATACCTTTCGGTTAAGTGTGCAACACTGCAAGAAATAAAGTTCTTCATCCATCTTCATTCTATCCTTAGTAAATACACATCATGGCACAGTCTGTAATGACACGGCCGCATACTTTCTCCTTCTCCATACCACCACCTGCATGCAGCAACAGAACAGGTAGCAGCCTTCAAATTTTAAAGAGAGTAAAAAAGGTCAAAAGTATCCATTTCTTGCCAAATTCTGCTGGAAAAATGCTTTTTTTACCCACAATGCTTAACATGGAACTACATTTTGCCTCTTCAGAACATAGCTCTTCCCAGCCTGGCTACAACTGTAAATAATCATTTCTTTTGCCCCTCAGACCCAATGTCAGGGGCCCAGAAAACAAGGAGAAAAGTGAGCACGCTGAAAGGCCAGGCTTACTTGCCTTATTTAGCATCACACAGGAACACGGTGGAGATAAAAGTCCGATTTTCCAAGGAAGCTATTAGCCAGGAGAGCATCTTTTCTCTTTGAACATTAAACTAATACCAAATCAATGCAGATGCTTCATTTTGGGGTGTTCTTCCCTGCTGAGGATGAAGTAAAAGTGCCACCCTCCCCAGCACACATCATGGCTGTGCCCTGCGCCTACAGAAGACAATTGTGCATTTGTTTATGCCTTCCAATCTACATCAGTAGTAACAGGCACCCAACCACAGAGTCACCCTCCCCTCACCTGATCCTTGTCAGGCTCTGCCCTGCGGATGGAGACAGCCAAGGCTGATTTTATCAGCTGAAGTGCCATTTTAAAGACACATTGCAGAGGTTTGCCTTCTGTTGGAGGCTTTTTTTGTTTGCTCCCCTGCCCCCCAGTGTTTAATTCCTGCCTGCAGCACCCTCCGTGTTTCCATTTTTAAGTTTCTCCCATAGTTCCTCATACTTCTCTCAAAACTGTTCAGCCTTGTTCGGCTATTATCTGCTGCAGGAGCTGCAGCCTTGGTAAGAGCACTATTGTTGAAGAAAAGAGACGATGCTGCTAAAATACATGTTAAAGAAACTCTTTAATGTAATCGCTACACATACATATAAAGGAAAAAAAAAAAAGACCCTGTTAGCGGCTGTCTCATTTCAAGGCTGACTAAACGGAGCCTGTGCAGAATCACCTTGAATCTATTTAAACACAGGCCTGGGCAAAACAGTCCCATTTGAAGCTGATGATACAAAGCAGTCTTGTTTTCAGGTACGGAGCAGAGGTTCTTGACAGGATTCCTTTCAAGTTGTGCACTTCAGGCCATCAGCTAAACACAAACAGCAATTACCAGAGATTATGATCAGAGACTGCTTTCCCCAAAAGGCCTCCCTCCAGCCCTAGGTAGGATATTTAATACATTTATTCTTTATAACCAGATTATGACATATCCAAAGACCGTGACAACAAATTGCTGATTATCACCACACTTACTTAGACCACTTCAGTTCTACAAATTCTGATTTTAGTTCATCTCAGATTGGATCAAAAACATCATGGCTGCCCAGAACAAACTGCAGGTACAACCTCCCTCTAACGACGACAATTCGATGAAGCTGTTTTTGTTTTGCCTTGGAGGTTTTTATCCCAGCAAACCTGTGGTTGCACCAGCACCATCTGCACACACATACCTTGGAAAAATGAAGAGTATAAATGCTCATTCTTGTGCTCATCAAAAAAAAAAAAAGTCCAGTTGTGCCCAGGACAGATCCAAGCCTGTGTAGTGAAGTGATCTGGTGAAGCCTGGATCCAGTATTAGTGCATGAGGAACCAAGCCCCCAGCTCTTTCATTTCACCAGTGTAAGGCTAGCACCAAACCCTCCTTTGACCAGACCTAGCTCTCATTTGGTTCTTCCATTACTCGGGTCCTCCTTCTCTGCAGTTTTACCAGCCCTACACCCTGGCCACTCCTTCCAGAAGCAGGTGAATCAGTGTAGCCCCTTCCAGAGGAATTGGCTCTGACCACTGCTCAACGGAACCACCTTGCCAAAGCTCTGACAGATGCTAAAATTTATTTGCAATTCAGCCCTAGAAAAGAGGGCTTGGTGCTCTTTCTGCAGGCACTCTTTCTACTGCTTTTCCAGAATAGAAATGGGAACGAGTGCAGAAATATGTCTCTGTTACTATACGTACTTTACCCAAAAGAAAAAAATGAAACTAAAGAAAGACCATCATACATATATATGCAGGGCCATTAGAAACTGAATTTATGGCACCGTTATTCCCAGAAGAGAAGAAGCTGAATGAGAAGGCACTCACCAAGCAAGGGGAGCGCATCATAATTCCTGCTATGTTTTTCCACTTGCAAGGGCTCAGAGTCCCCGTGAGAATTTCTCTTTGGTTTTGAGAACTGAGTATTTAAGAAGAATCCTTGTGCCACCAGTGCTTTAACCCTGCCTGTTGCTGCGCAGTCGGTGTGGGATGGAGGACAGAGCAGCCTTGGCAGGCAGGCAGGAGTGCTTCCCCCATCCTAGGGCAAGAAGTGAAAGGCATCTGCTGCTGCTGTGGAAGAAGCACTTTGTTAATGGCTAAGACCAGGAATTAGAAACCTGGGGGCCATTTATGGTTTTGCAAGAGTCCTGTGTGACTCACAGCCCATTAACCTTTTTGTCTTCCTTCCTCTGCTTGCATGTGTATTACACTGCCAGCAAATGCACCTCTTCATCATGCATGGCATGGAAAACAGTTTTTTTGATAGGCATACACTTCTTTAAGATCCTCTCACTTGAGGTCTTACCAGCATGAAATAAATCATTCTGAGGAGAAGGCAGGAGTCCCAGTGCAGAAAAGGGAAAACAGAATGTGACACGAAGGGGAAAACAACCTACATACACAGAAAAGAGAGACGCAGACAAGTACAGTTTTTGTATTCATTTTAGGAAAAAAAGCAGCACCAGGAATCTCCATCATTTGCTGCGTCTGACAATACCACTGCCCACTGTCTTCACTCACCCCTCAACTGATGCATCCAGCCACAGCATCATGCTAAAGCTAAGCAACTAGGAAGCCGTACCTATTCTATCAGAAATAGTGGGAGGACTGCACACTTCTCTTCACCAACACAGACAGAGGCTACTGAAGGCCAAAAATTATTCAAAACTAGCTTTGGGTTACATAAGAATTTTTGCAGAGAAAGATTCTCTTCTAGAGTTTAGCAGGGGTGAGGGAGAAGGAGCTGATTTATAATTACTATCTACCCTAGAACAACATCGATGCTTAAGTATGTCTTAGAGTGTTCTTCTCATGAAGAGATAATGACATTTCATACATAGTTCACCTTAACCTTGAGGTATTGAGAATATTTTGCATTTTTGACCTTTTGTCAAATATCAGCAAATTTCAGAGGCATTTTCATCCTCGTACCACGTTAGTCCCAATACTGCTTCTGTCTGCGCTTGGAGTACATTCCACACCATTTCCAAAGCTTCTGTTTTCTTGTGCGTCACCCAAGCACTTCTCTCCTCCCAAGGAAACACCCTGACCTCATCCAGGAAACAAAAGAGCTTTAGGAAACAGAATTTGAAAGAATGATACGATCCTTGAGAAAGCTGGAAATCACACAGATGTGTGTATCCACTACACCAAGGACGGCACGGGTTAGCAGTGAAATGACGGCACGTAAAAAAAGGGAGAACTGACATCAGTGAGAGTTGGATCTGATCAAGAGCAAAGGAGAGAGGCTGGGCTTTATACTGTGTGTTTTCTTGTTCATGTGCAGAAAGATGAAGCTAGTGGATGAAGTGATAGATGACTACAAATAGCTTTAACACTCTGTAATTCAAAGTGAATCATTTTCAGACCGTGCCTATGCACGACTCTTCTAAGCAAAGCACTTGTTCGACACATCAGAAGGTACCTCCGTGTTGTTACCATCCTGCAAGCAGACATGCTTTGATTGCAGTATCAATTGCATTACAAAAAGGAAAATAAATAAATAAATCTCTACTGTTCCAGACAGAAGACAAAGTCTTGCTGCTACTCGGCTGAGGAAAGGGGCTTTATGACACTCCCTCTGTGTTTCCGTGGGCTGTTCTAGAACTGGAGGTGCCAGAGCTCGGTGTCCATACAGAGAACTGAACTGCAGTCAGAGAAAAAGCTACATGCAAGGAGAGCTTTAAGAAATACGCACATTTTTTGTCTTTTAGGCTTTTCACGGTACATGCTCCCCCTCTATTGTTTTTCCTAACACTTATATAATTTTATTGCTAACAGTTCAAAACCTGAAAATCTTATAAAGGTTTCAATGCATCTCTTAGGCTTTTACTGAGGGAGAAAAACAATTTTTTGAACAAACATTTGGAAATCACCAGTTGTTCTGTTTTTGGTAACCTCAGTATTTTAAGTCTAACTTGACTTTCAATGTCTATTTAATACTCTGAGGCTCACCACTCTGCTGGAATAATTAAGTTAAACAAGATTTCTTTCCTGAATTAAACCTTCAAGGGTTCATTTGAAGAATAAAGAAACAGTAATCAAAATTATTTTTATTGTCCAGAAATGTAAATTTGAACCACAATTTAGGCGGTGCCAATAATGTAAATAACCTCCTATCAGGCTTCTGTTTCAAGCACATATTTTTTTTTCTGGGCATTTCAAAGAATAATGTATGGAATAGGATAAAGAATCGTGACTGCCATTACAATTTACTCAAAATTACACCACCACAAGCTTTCACTTGCAGCTGTGGCATAACAACCTTCCAAACTGTTTCCAGCTCTGTAACATTTGTTTTCGCTGTGGACAAATAGCCATCACAAGCCTTAAAATTACCAGGGCAAGCTTAAGAGAGACACCGTGTCTAGCAACACACTGGTGTGAAGCAAGAGTCTGAAGGAATCAATGTCACTGTACTAGAAAGTAAATATTTTTATAACTACATCCATAGCAACCACAAAACTCTCCACTTCTGCAAAGTGATCCATAATGGTTGACTTGAGAAGCTGATTTAAAGCGCTGAGGAGGTATCGCTAGCCACCATTTATCTTAGCCATAAAATTCCCAGGAAGACAAATATATGGTCTTTCTGGGCCATCATTGTACAGAAAGAAATGCTCAAAAGACATCTCTGGAAATTGCTGTATTTGCTTCCTTTGAAAATATAAATCCCCCTTTTGGGGGGGTTACACTATGGGGATAAGCATCCATTACCTTCTACAGGATGTATTTTTACTGCAGTGCTAACTCAGGCGATCGACATCTGAATTAGAGACTTTATGTACCATTCCTTATGTCTCACATACTGCCTTTCACCAAGAGAACTCAGTGTGCCTTACAAGGATTTGTATCCATATTCCACAAATAGGAAAGTCATTCAGAGAAATTACAGCGATACAGAGAGATTCATTCACCTGTCAGGAGTCACCTGGCCAACTGAGGCCAGTGAATCCAAGTTTCCTCAGTCAGAAGCCACTGCCCTGTCCAACAAGCATCATAGTTTCTGCGCAAAACTAATGTGGATAAGCTTCCACACACCAAAGCTGTGCTTTATGCCTGTTCCCAAAGGCCTTTCTCGGAAACCCGGTGGTATTTTCTATTGCTCTTTGCAGTGAAATAAACTGACCCCAGCTCTTTCCCTAGTGGACTGGAAAGCCTTGCATGCCCTCTGGTCGCGGAGGCAGATGTAAAAGGCAAAGGCAATCTGTCATCACCAGGTGATTTACAGGCCACACTTTAAGCTGCAGTTCTGTGTTCACCCAAGCTGGATGTGTGCAGGGCCAGACCAAACGGCGTTACAACGCTCAGCTGAACCAGGCTTGGGTACACAACTCTGTTACTGCTCTGTTTCCATGGTCAGCTTCACCCCAGATTTATGCTGGCTTTAAAGCGGCTACATAAAGACAGGTAATACCTCATCCACCGTAAAGCCTGTCTTCATAAAGCTAACACATTTTGAACAAATTGGGACCAGCAGATCGGATCAATGGCAGATCAGCGTTTTGCAGCACAGCGAAGAACCTCTTTGTAGGAGAGGGTAAATCTGAATTTACTGCGTCTGGTTGCCAGCCCGTCTGGAAACGCACACAGCAGTTGATTCATCTTCACAGCACCCAAATCGGGGAAGAAGGGGCAAAACCTGATCAAGATCCTCCATTTAACGGACTGGAAGATTTGATTGTGGTAACTTCATGCTTTTCCATTCTCTTCGGCTGAAGAATAGCAGAGATTTGCCCTTTGCCTACACAAAGAAGAGCGCTGCAGTTCAGAGCCAGGAGCCACAAGACGCACTCCCCTCGCAGCATGCACGTCGCTGGCTGACAGCAGCAGCAATCAAACGCGCAGCCCCACAGCGTTAACTCCTGGAACATTTAGCGCTGGTGCTCCAAGCCCCTGGCTTAGCTTTAACATAGCATCCTAACGAATGCCTGTTCTGGCTGATGAGTAGCTGCAGGGATAAAATACATTACTAAAAGCAGTCCTCTTCCCTGTGCATCTAGCAGGTGTCTCCAGAGCAGGGGCAGCGGAAGGTTGCATTTACCACAGCATTAAGGTTGCATTTACTACAGCTGATGCAGCTCAGAACTTGGTGCACAGACTGAAAACGCTGTATCAGGCTGTCAGCTCCTGAGACTGAAATACAGACACGCATACAAGTCCGTCCCATTTACAGGTTTGCAACTTCTTAGCAGAAGGACCGTGCTGACAGCTGAGGGGGATCAGTACTGAGGGTCAGAAATACCCTGCACAGCCAATCTGTGCAGGCAAGCTATAACTTTTGGATGAATAGGATGATCATAACAGGCAGGAACTGGCTGATTCAGTGCCAGTTTTGAAATCCAGATCTTGTGGAAAGCTAGTCATGCTCTGCTAAAGCACAGTTTCTCTCATAAAAGAGAAAACATGCAGAACTAGTGGAAAAGGTTTGACCAAAATCTACTGCCCAATATATACATACATAAATATAAAGTCATTTATTTGATTTAATAGCTGGTTTTATTTCATCTGAAGTCAATTCCATCTAAAAGTACTCATTATTTTTTTTTTTATTTTCCTTTAATTTCACAAAACATCTACTCCACCTGCTTTAAAAGAAGCTGGGTTAAGTCAAGTGGTTAAAATAAGAACCAACAGTATTTCCTCAAAGACGATATCTAGCAATACTCTACTTCCATAGGGCCTGCCTTACTGCTTTTAACTTTACATTAAAATTGCCTTCCATTCTCTCAAATACTTCTTTAGAAACCAGGATAAGTTGAGCTACTTCAGAGACTTCTCTTGGCTCTGTTGGCCAGGGACGACATGTCTTCACGCTGCTGGTCAATACAAGTACGTAAGAGGAAGTTGGCAGTGGAGACAAAACTCTGCACTAGCCTAAGTAGTCAGGTAGCTTTGTGGTTCTTCCTGAAGCTGGTAAAAATGTTTTCCCTGAGGTACTTTTGAAATTTAGACCAAAATCGGCCCTAAGAGTCAATATTTGAGGGACTCAAGCACTCAAAATGGTGGCTGAAGAATCATCTTACAATTGTTCTGCAAGTCAGGAATGGCTGATAGGAAACAAAACCCTTTAGAAACCACCATCGCTCTGTTTGGAAAGGAAAGCTACGCAAATATCCTCGCTTGTCAACCCAGACTGGAAAGCACTCTTCCAAGGAACGGTCAACAAGAGCCTGTCTATGACTCATGGCCACGTAGCTCAACGTAAGCGCAGCTGGCATAGTGTTTGTAGCCAGATCGAACGTATGGTATTCCAACAGGGGCTGGGAAAAGCCTTGGGCACCTCTCCCATAATTTACAGTCTGGATCACTCTTCAGATAAAACATGAGACAGGTTCAGAATTTTGTTGTAATTAGTAACTGGAAAAGAACTGAAAAGAAAGCAGCTTTTCTTTCGAAAATTAATGCTTCTTTATTCACAGATCCACCACAACCCTGACAGCAAAGCAGCCCCTGTATTTAACAGCTGAAACCTACCTACAATGAACTACGTATTAATGACTGCCAGCATTCCCAGCGATGCCGTCAGACAAGTTTCCAGCTGGCTGCAGACGCTGCCTTCACGCGCTCACCACTACTTGTCCGCACAGCAGCGGGCACCTTGTCACACACATCCTCTCTCCAAGGGCACTGCTCCAGCCGGAGGCTCTGGATCGCACGTAAGCCCGAAGCTTTGCTTGGTTATTTTACTTCAAAGCCAGCAAATAGAAGTCATGCCACCGCTGTAGCAAAGCTCGATATTTTCAAGCCTTGAAAATGAATCTGGTCTATTAAGTAATATTTCCATCATCATCAAAGCAACATCATCACACAGGAAACTCAAAAAAACTGGCTGGGGCAGCAGACTCTTTGAGATCCTTAATTATTAATAGCGTAGATGAGCTGACTTAAAACAGATGTGCTATTTTTAAGATGAGATGCTGTGTATCTGTTGCTTAACACACTGATCTGAGGGGTAGGCATCCCCACAGAGCAGCCCCAGTGCTGTATTTTTTGCTACCTACCACGAAGACAAGCGACTAAACCTCAGAATGTGCCCATGTGTACTCATTCACACCTAATAAAGTACCTGCAAAAAATAAAACTATTGACAAATCCAAAAGGCTCACATCCCACTTGGCATATGTATATCTATCTAATCACCAGGAGCATAAGGAAATGGTTTTTATTGACCTACAAAGTGAAGATAAGTTGCTTAATTAACTCTCGTGTCATGGCTATCAGTGCACCGTAAACTATAAAGCGTGTACAATCAATGTCATTAAGAAAAGCCTCCAAAAATCAGTTATCAGCCCAAACTTCGCCTGCTACAGGGGCTGACTATACCGCAAGGGCTGCGGGAGACCACAGGCTGCTCGCCCCCTGTTAGGAATACACAGGCCGGTAATTTGGAGGTGTTTTCACTGATAATTTGGAGGTGTTATCACCGATAATTTGGAGGTGTTTTCAGCAGGCAGGCGCGCTGTCTCCCTCGAAGGGCTTCCCTGTGAAGGAGCAGCCCCGCAGTCACCTCACCTGCGGGCACCCACCGCTTCTGATGCCTCACCCACACCGCTGAAACGCTTGTTTACTTATTCATATATGTTTTTTTTTTTTTCTTGCAGGCGGCGAACTGTGTGAAAACAAAACACGGCAGGAACATTTTACAGCGATGACCCGAAAACACGTCCCGTCCCGTCCCCCCCCCACACACACCGAGCCCCCCTCCCCGGCGCCACTCACGATCTCGGCCACCATGAGGAGCCCGGGCAGGGTACGCAGGAACTCCCTGTCGTAGGCGAGGGTGCTGGAGCTGGCGGACAGGTTGGCGGTGAAGGAGCTGCTGGTGGTGGTCACCGTGTGGGACCGAGGGCGCGGCGGCTGCTCCTGAGGCGGCTGCGGCGGCGGCGGCGGCTCCATGGTCGGCACCGCGGGGCTGCCCCGAGCCTCCCGGCCGGCCCCGAGCCCGGCGGCGGGGCGGGGGCAGCGGCAAGGACAGGAACAGGGACAGGGACAGGGGGGCAGGGGCAGGGGCAGCCGCCTCACGGGCGCCGCCGCCGCCCCGCTTTGTGTGACCCCGGCGCCGCGGGGAGGAGGCTGGGCCCCGGGGGGAGCGGGCCTGGGGCCGGCAGCGCTTCAGGGGTCGCTGTGGGGAGGCCGGGCTCGGGGAGACCCCAGCGCTAGGGAGGGTCCCCTGGGAGGGCTGTGTGGGGCCGCCTGAAGCCGCCTCCTGACGGTGGGGTGTTGGTACTCGCGGAGGATTTGGGAGCGTGTATTGTCCCAGAGAGGGTGAGGAGATGGGCTGAGCAAACCTCTGGAAGAAGACCCTGAGGAAACAAACCCATGGTTGGGCGCCATTTGGTGGGTCCACGCTCGTCACGCATCAGTGTCCTGCACTGTCACCTGTGGGCAGCACGGGTGGGGGACACACAGGGGTGGCTGCGCTGCAGGGAGTGGAACCACCACAGGGGGCCATGAGCAGGGCTGGAAGGGGCTGCAGCCCTCTGAGGGGTGAAATGAGGAGTCAGCTGGGATCTTCCAAAAAAAACCAAGAGTCTCCACGGTGCGTAAAACTCTTTAGAAGGCAAACCCTGAAGGACAGTGGAAATGGAAAGTATGTGGTCATTATTTATCTGCCACCTGACAGTGTGGAGCTGTTCCCTAACCTGTATTTTTTAGTGCTTTCCAGTCTTGTCCTAAGCGTCCCCTTTTAAAAAAAAATCATTTCCGGGTCATTTCAGACCTTCTCGAGCAATCTTCCATTCCACAGAAAGTACAGTGTTTCAACAACAAGCCAGCAGGTTATAGTTTCTTTCAACGTTCAGGAATTCTCATTAGCAAAGCATTTGTATGTGGCAACTCAGTAAAACTGAAGTGTTTTCCATATGTCTGGTGGCTATTGTCCTCGAATTGTTTACTGCTGCTCTCCTGCTGGCTAACAAAGGATGGATTTTGCAGTATTACCTTTCAGCGGGGGATCGAACCAGCTGGAGAGGGAGGAGGAAGACGGCAGAGTTTCTCCCAGCAATACGGGAAATGTGAATTACCCAAAGGAATTGCTGCTCATACGTGATTGTGCCTGCCCCACAGCGTAAGTGTGTCAACCAACACAGGCTCCACAGGGGTTCTTTGAAGGTGTGCCTTGGCTCAGGCTCTGTGGAGTTTCTGAATACTCATAGGCACTGGTGTCTTTTTGCGTTAAGGTGGCAGAAAAAATGTGGCAGCGTTTTGCAAACATGAGCTGCAGGTCATCAGAATGAGATGCCGGTCATTCGGCATGGTATGATATACAGATACCCTGCTTTGTGAGGAAGAAAAAAAAAAAGACCATTAGGTGAACCACATGCTGAAACCTTTAAACATAACATCTCAAACGCGATTAAGAGATTTTACACTTTTTACCATCTTTTTTTTTTTTGTGGCATTATTTGCATTTCTGATTGGTTGCATTCCTATTTTACCCATTTTTTAAATAAGAGCTGAGATGTTAAAGGAAAAAAACACATCTGTGCACTGGTCTGCTTAGAGACTATCTTTGACTGACTTGCAAATAAAAAGTGTGTTATCAGATCGTTCAGCGCTGCCAAGTTCTGCTCCAATGCCAGTGCCACTTTGAGATGCCCCTGTTGCTGTTAGTGAGGATCCACTGTAACACACTGATTTTACTTCTCTGAATGATGCTTGTCTTTTCAGTTTCTCATACATAAGATCAGTAAATGAGTAAATGTGGGGCTAAAATTCATGCCAGTAGCAATCAATATGAGTTTCAGAATGTTGATTATTTAATGTTAAATAATCATGTTAAATTAATGTTTAATAGCAATGTTAAATAATGTAAATCGAATTATAATTATTTAATTAAAAGACCTTTGTGTGGATTCTGACTCTGTGTGCTTATTGGCGGGCTGCACCAGGCACGAACCTACAGGTAACAGTTTGAGTAATTCACATCACTTTCCCATTGAGAGCTGATTTATTTTACGATGTATGTGTTTCCAGGACATTTATTCAGTGGGCTTAACTTTGATGCATACTACTAAAACTGCGTGTTGTGCTCACTAAACTTCTGGAGGCCAGTGTTGTTTCTTTTTCGACCACACATCAGACTAAGATATTTCATTGCTTTAGGTCTTTGTCTATCATTTGAGCATCCCAGGTCCTCTGAAAAAAAGTAAAACAGAAACAAATAGAGAGGCATTTGTTTTCTGTTTCAACTATACTAAAACTATTAATATAGCATACTTTTTTTTAGAAGTCTGCTGAAGAGGTCAAGTATTGGGACTAATTCAACAAGAACTGAAGGGCTATATTTCTGGGCAACTTCTCTGAACACTGGCTGCCACTCTGACTTCCTTAATTAGCATTTTTTCTCCAGCAAACATATTCAACAAATGAGTTTCACTAAAAAGAGAAAAAAAAAAGGCAAACACTCTATAGAAACTTTTCTATATTGCTCGTATTCCAGGAAGCAAATTTAATTCTTTAACTTGACAGAATAACCCTTTACATTTTGAATGTTGACTTTGAGGCTCTCATTTTTTGTTTTGCATCCTTGCACTGAAGGCTAGAACTGAAAAGCCTGCGGGGACCATCTGAGCTTACTTAGTTTTTTTTTACGCATAGATAGCATCAGAAGCAAAATAATTGAATGCTGCCACTTGAACAATCAACCTTTTATTACAAAACTACCAAGAGAGAAGAAGGTGGTTCATTTTCTGTATTTTAAATTAACCTTTCAAGGGAAGGATTAGTGAGCCTTTCAAACATCAGTCAAGATTCTTACCTTTGTTTGTCAACTAATATATCTCATCACAAAGTAAACTGTGATTAGAAAATAAAAGTAATGTATTGAAGCCTTTCAGTGTAAATGTTTTAGTAAAAGCAAAATATATGATAAAAGTATTACCATGTTTCTAACTAAAGGGCTTATTCCTGAAGTGTCCTGATATCTAATTAACAGATTCTTCCATTTAAGCTGGTTTGGGTCTCAAATCCTAAGGTATCAACATATTTGAGATTTCTGACTGAGCTCTCTATAACTAACTTATTAGCAACAATCTAGCCAGCTGGAAGTGCTAATTAAAGTAGACTCACAGGACCAAGGAGCAGAGCTGACTGGAATTTCCTTAACTGTGTTTCTGGTTTTGAAATACACCTTCCCTTCACCCTTTCCAAATCCTAGAATTTTCAAATGTCAAACTTATTTGGTGTTTTTTGTTAGCTAAGTCAAACAAGTAAATATATAAAAGAAAAGGTGATTGAAATTTTTCACTGGTCATCAGCAGATTTCAGTCAACAACAAAAAGTTACTGTTTTTTAACAACTACGGAGTGATCTAAGAAATATAAGTGTGCTTATTCTGAAGAGGGCAAGAAAGGAACTGTGCTTTCCATGGAACCTGGATCAAATGTAAGGAATACGGATTGGTGTCAGATGTCCAGGACAAATATTCTCACCCTTGACATCCCACTGTGCTAATCCGAGGATGAGATACTTTTAGTAAGCATTAAATCAAGTGTTAAATAAATATTTGGAATATTTCCTAATGGCTTTTTGGAATCAGCAACGTATAGGCTTTGAGCTATGTATTTAGAGTAAATAATTAATAATATACATTACTCTTTGACAGCTTACCTGACTGTACAGAAAAACTGATTTACACTATCCCAAACCAGAAATCCTTGACTTGTACTTTATTAGTGACATACACTATAAACATGCCAAATGATCAATCAAGTCAAATGACTGTGTATGTGAATCAGTATTTTGCAAAGTAAAGATGGTTTTCGTGATCAAGATTCTTGGCTCTTCTTATGTTGCTGCAAGAGAGAGAAAATAGATGAGAAGCCTGTATTTTCAAAATATCTGTTGTTCTGCAAAACCATAGAAGGATCTGTGTTTGTACATAGGGCTACTGGACATGGGAATTGTTTGGCTTTGCAGCTTGGGCACCCCAAAATTAATGAATCTCAAGTCAATACCAATTGAAATTATAGTCACCACATGACAGTGCATGGGATTTGGTCATCAGATAGAAGTGTTACTGCCCTAATGCTGAAAAATACAAAATTAGCTGTTTATGTTCCATACACCTTTTCTTCCAACTGTTTATTTCTTTACACGAAGTTTATTTGGATGATATGAACAAAGGCCGGACTGCAGACACACTGACATTTTACCTGCCAGTAAACTTAGGACTTGTGAACTGCCATATGAAGAATTAACTTCATGCTGTGAAAGTAACATGCTGACTTCATGATTTTTTTTTCATTTTTGAAGCCCATTATCATGACATTAAGTAAACTATTCAGTGATAGAGACCGCACTAAGAAAAGAAATGACAAAGTACATAAGCCATGTATTTCCTGTGTGTTAGGCTTTCACCAGCTGTTACGTCTGCTCTGGGAATCTAAAAATTTCTCCCAACCCTGAAATATAGCCATGCCTTAGATACTGCGTTGAGGAAAAATCACTTCTTCCAGAGCAGATTTGTACTTTAGACGTAGTCCCTGCATGCTACACACATATGCTTAACTTCAGGGCAGAGAGCACGCCTACTCATTTAGTTCACAGTGAGAAGTGTGGAGTCTACGTACGGATTGCTCGGAATGGAAATTGCAGTTTTCATGTTCTGGGGTCATGGACCTCATATTTGTAATGTGCATGCAAGAGTATGCCTATCTTTTATTTCAAGGGCTGCTTCTCAGCCATTCTATAGATACAGTGAGCGTGCAAGCACAGCTCCAGGCGCAGCTGATGGCCCTGCCTTCTCACACCTGCAAATCCCAAGTCACCTGAATGCTCGTGTCCAGTGCCGTGTTATGTGAGGAAGGAGCTTTTGGCCCCTGAGCATGTCCAGACAGGCTGTCCCTGAGGCACACTCATAAAATATATTTTCACTGGGGTCACCACCCCTCTGTAGAACTTTAAATATTTCAAACAGGTACTAGTGAGTACAGTACTTGAGAGTATAACCATTTCCCCTGAAGACATGTATGGTCTCCACTGGGCAAGGATGGTGCTTGCATAAGTGTTTAAATCCCAGCAGTTAATGTTTATACAGCACCTAAGCCTAGTGCAAAACAGCTGGAGGAAAAGATCACCCTCAACAATCGTCAATGCCATGTTTGTTTGCAGACAATTAATGAAAGACTGAACAATTCCACGGTGGTTTCATCACAGCATCGTCCATGTTTGGGGACAGAGATTACAGTTACCTCACAGCTTCTGGCATCAGCTCGCTTGCGGGCTTTACTAATGGACAGCCCTCGTGCTCTGCTGCAGTCAGTACAAAACCCTGAAATAGCAGAGACCTGAAGTGCACGATCCATTATGCTAAATTATTAAGAGGTGAACTGAGCTTGCTGTGTATGTACATACACAGAGAGAAGACATCCAGTAGCTGGCAGGCAATGACTCGACCAAGCACCGTGGCTGGAAGTTGAAGTTGGACAAATTCAGACTGAAAATAAAGCATGCTTGGTTTTATTCTTTTTAAACATTTTTAATACAGCATAATTAGCTATTCAAATAGTTTATTAAGTAAAGCACTAGACTCTGGCATTTGAAGTCTGTAATTCAAAGCTGTGGATTTACTTAAAATATACTCTTTACCAAGCTACCCTATTTGAGAAACCATACAAATGAATTCTGATTAATTCCACAAAGCTAAAATCTTGTTAATGCCCTACTCACCCAGCTGCACAGTATACATGCAGGACCAACCCCCTACTCATTTTCTGATGTTCAGATGTCCTGAACCTGCTTGTCCTGAAGATGTAACAGAATTAAGGATGTCACAAATCTGTCCGGCCAATACCTGGCTAATGAAAGTACTGTGCTGGGCGAGTCAGTTGTTGTTTTTGTTTGTTTGTTTGTTTTAACACAGGTGGGCTGTGAGGTTTAAGAGTGGAAAATCCTCATCTAGGAGAAGAAAAAAAAGCCAGTGGGAGAGCGTAGGTCTCCAAAGTTTGAGGGCCTTGTGAAATCAGAAGGAATTAGACAGGCAAGAGGAACAACAGGCGTGTTTTTGTGGCAGACAGACCTGTTTTGTGATGGAAGAAAAAGGTGAGAAAGGTGGCAGCTGGCTGGGGAGAGGTAACAGAGTATAAGTGCCCAGTTGTAGGGGGCAGAAGTGCAGAAGAGGAGAACAGTGACCCTAGCAAGAGACTTACCGAAGTCTTGGAGAACACATCAGTAGGAGAAGGCAGAGTAATGCAGGCAGATGTTTTACTGTCCTGTTCAGCTCTCCATGCTGGCTTGCACAGCCATTCTGTACGGGATAAAAACATTTAACATCTAGCCATTATAAGAAGAGAAAAATTTTAACATAGGAACACATCAGACCACATAATGGACTGAAATCTCAAGTGACAGAGATATGGTATCAGTATTTTCAAATCAGCATTCTATCTTTGCAAATAGACCAATGCCAAAATACTTACATAAACACCAAGAACAAAACGACCTCGTTATTTGTATTCATAGCACAATCTTTGCCCTGAAACAATTGAAAAAAAAATCCCCACAGCACAGAACAGAGGCAAGTTTAATGCAAAGCAGAGCACAGAGATGCATACACCAGTATTTGTGAATATACAGAACACTTCTCATGGCTATAAATAATTATTGGATGCTTTCGAAGCATTAGCGTTGCAGACATGCACAAAAGCAGCATGCAAAGCTGCTGATACTTGGTAAGTCTTGTGCCAGTTCATGAAAAAATAAGTGCAGTGATGCAAGACACTTACTACATTCTTCTGTTCTAGGTTCCTGAAAACAGCCATTGCAAGAGAAATAGGAGATTTAGAGGACAGAACGATTTTTCTGTTATGGCTGCACATATTTGGGGGGAACAAAGTGTGTTGCCGGGTTTTTTAAAGGAATCAGAAAATTAACTTTGTTAAATTTCTTAATTCACTTAGTCTGCTTTGAAAACCACAGGCTTTGGACCGTGTAAGATTGCTGCATCATACCGGCCTATAGAGCAGTTAGGGATGGGTGACAGGCTGTGTTTTGGAGGGGCTGGAATTTCCCCAGAACAAAGGCTTATCCCATTTATGACATGTCTTGAAAAAGCTTATCCTGTCAAGTCATTTATCACCCTACTAACTAGCTACTGAGCACGGATAATGCTTCTTTGCTAGATCAGCGAGAGAAAAGAGATTTCAGAAGAAAGGGTTTTCAGTCGGGGATTTTAGGAGAGCGGGAGAAGAGCCGATAGGAGTTAGGCTATGTAAGCTCTTCGAACCATGAAGAAACATACCAAGAAGGATTTTACTAAATGCCCACAGTATAGCTCAAATACAGCCTGTCTATTGAGGGCAGCCTCATTACCTAGGCATTTAGATGTGAATTTAATGTGAATTGGCACAGCACTCTGGATTGTATTATTAGATTTGGAGTACGTAGAGGATGCGCTGATATGGATGGGGCTCTAATTACTAATACTGAGGTTAATTAAATCCATCATATTTTCATGAACGTCTGACTTAGCCTTAACTACGAGACTGTTCTGACACAACATTTGTTGTAATATAACCATCCCTATACACCTCACAATTAAGAAGTTTGGTTTACTACAGACTTTGAGGTTGGCTGGCATTAATGTCAACAACGTTCAGACTCCACTGGAAGTACTTGCTGCGGTGGGGGTATTTAGATATCTATATAGTCAAAGGAATGTCTCCTAGACCTAGACTTTTTTTTTTTAAAGTCACTGAACATACCAAACAGACCATCTCACAGAAGCAGTGTGGCTGATATGCCAATCAAATGTTATTTTATTCACCTTCCTCATAAGGATTCAATCAGAGGCTCAGGAACCAAACTGTCTCAGTGTGTGCAAATGAAGGTCATGCATCAAAGTCCTGTGCTATCTTTTTAAGTGATGTTATGATTATTATTTCAGTGAAGTACTAATCAGGAAGATCATATTTTTGATTCATTGTTCAAGCAGACAGTACAAGGAAAAATATCAAAGTTAGCAAGGATTTATTCAAACCAGTTATTGGTTTGATGAAATCTGTGATTATTTCTTGCATACAATCATCCTTCTTGTGCTAGAAGACTATTTTTATGGACTGTCTGAATTCATTAGTGCAAGATTTCTTGATATGATTCACCAATAAGAGAAATACAAGTAATGGGACTACACAGATTTATCAGTGCTAAAATGCAGACTTTAATAAGTTACCTTCATCAATAATGACGTACAACACTGGGATATTTTATGGGAGTACTTTAAGGTATCTATCTAATAAAAACAGGAGGAATTTAAAAAAATTACTTACAGCTGAAATTATACAGCCTGCAAAGTAATCCCCTCTGTAAACCAACCGAACGTAAGGCAACCAGCAGAAAGAGAAAAACACACATAGTAAAGGAAAAAGCAAAGATGCTGGTAAAGGCATCTGTACTACAAAGCCAAGGATCTCATCGTGCCTTCTCAGAAGAGCTCAAAATGGGAGCCGTGAGCGTGCACAACCACTGCCTCTGTAGGGAAGGGGAACGTGGGGGCAGCAGGCCCACAGTCTGCCTCCCATGCTGTGCGAGTGATAGAGTTCAAGCTCATCTGCAAATTTTGGGAAGTCAAAGACAGGGAGGACTTGAAGGACTACATCTCCCAGGTACTTGCTCTGTATGTATCCCTGCCTTGCAAAAGACACCATTAGTCCTCAGGCTTTCATAAACAGAATTAATGCGATTGAAAATAACTTTTAGCAAGCACCAACTGTAAGAGAAGCAGCAGAGAGAGGTGTACTTTCTCCATTAGTGTTACTCAGAGAAGCAGCCCTTCCCCTGTGTGTGTGTGCCCTGTAAGTCCCCTGACATAAGCTGTGCTAGAAAAAGGCATTAATGCATTATAATCAGTCAGCGATTCTGAACAGAAGCAGATGCATTAGGCTGTGTTTGCTTGAAGACTGCACCAAATATAAAAAATTTCCAACCCCAAACACCACCAACCCCAAACATTCCAAATCCATATTGTGAAGATCTGCATATGAAAGTCAGCTGTTTCTTGAGATCTGCCTACTAGATTTCAATATATTTTACTAATCATCTCAAGACAAATAACACTTTCAAAAACAAAATAATCTTTCCAAAACTCTGTCTAGCTTAACAAAGACTTGTGACTGATTAAGCTCAAGAATACCGCACTGAGTAGAGATAAATCTTATGTTAGCACTGTAATACTTCAGAACTGAAAGCAGACTTGAAAATCAAACATTTTCCCTGTTCAAGTGATGTCTGTGCACAAGCACACACCTCCTTCTTTTAAAAGGTGTATTTAACACACAGAAGCAGGTAGACAGCAAGCAGTCCTGGGGAAGGAAGTCACCTGGTCTTTGGGACATGTTCAACACAGTCAGCAGCCCCAGGAACTTCCCTTTAACAGTCCAGATGAAGAGCAGAGATGTTTAAACCTCTCAGTATCTGCTCACCAGCCCTTGGATGGTCCCTTTACTCAGCTCCCATGCTGACATGACAGGTTCTATCTAAATGCAACCAGTTCACGTAAGTGTTTTTCATGTCCCTGTCACCATAAAGTGCGATAATTCACAAAGCATGTAACCAAGTCCCCTACTCTTCACTTTCAGATTGATTAAAATAGCAACAAGAAAACCAGTTATGCTGGTGTTGCACTAGAGGAGAGCTTGCACATAGCACAAATTCTCATGTGGAAGGAACCAGCAAGACTGCCAACCCACAAGACTGACATGTGGGTCAGGACCTATTTTATACAGATAAAAATGCACCAGGAGTGTCCCCAGAGCATTCTTCTCAATTTCTATCATTTAACCTCAGCCTCTGGTGACACCAGGCCACAGCTCCTTGATACTATTATAATCATTTGATTGTTAAGATCACATATAAATCTTAACAGCTGGGGCTATGGTACCTTGCTTTTACTGGGGCTTCCACTTCTAGCTCTCAATCTGCAATTTCAAGAGAGAGGGAGGAAAATTATCTCTGAATTTCAGGAAAAAAATTTTGAGGAGCTTTGCTTTAAGAGTCCATCTCTGGCTACTTAATTAGACTGAATCCTGCTTAACTTAGCTCCAAGAAAACCATGAACTGATGGAAAGGTAGGTAACACTTCTAATTATTTCTCACTTGTTAAATGCAGTGTGTGCAAGAAAGAATGGGGGCCTTTACCCCAAGGAGGTAGCAAATCTCTGACCACTTCTTGCCAGCCTTTCTCATGAGTATCTACATTCTTCCGAACTCTCCTGAGCCCACCGTGAAGTGAACAAAGTGCATATTTCCTCTGTGTAACCTGTCTAGAGTGCATGAACAGCATATTTTTCTAATCTCAAGAGTTTTCTACATACTGCTTGGATAGTGATACATGGAAGGGATGGGGAACAACAGCAATTGTTGTATCTCTGGGCATTTTGATGTATTGAGTGTGCTTGTGAAACCTCTCTTGCACTTCAGCAGCTGCTAAGTTCCTGAGGAGACATTTCCCAGGTTTTAGTTTTGAAGAGAACATTATTGCACAGTTACTGTAAAGCTGTGCCTGATACAGAATGACAGGCCAAAAGGGGCTTGAATCAACTCTCCAAGAGCTTTGTCTTGACTCCTGCATTTCAGCGCATGTTGTGTTACCAGCCCTTGCACTGGTCTCATCTGGTCTCTTCCCCTATTGTCTACCAGAAAAAATCTCAGAAAAAAAAAAGTTATTTGAATGAGTATGGCAATAGTAAACATAACAGATACAACAGGATGCAAGATGCAAGTGTAAGAAGGATTAAAACCAACAGTATAGAACCATAGAATCATTAAGGTTGGAAAAGATCTTCAAGATCATCTGGTCCAACCATCACCCTACTATCAAAGTCACCCACTAAACCATGTCCGTAAGTGTATAATAGTTTGGAAGATTTTTTACTTAGTCCCTCTACTGGGCAACAAACATAAGACAAAAGGTATTCCTTCTTTGTAGTAGCCTAGAGCTTGAAAAAATGCAGATGAAGAAAATCAGAGGATAAGACAAAACACAAACAAGGGAAGACTGGCATGACTAGTGCTCCTGCAATTACCACCTAATCTGAAGTCTGAAGAAAACGATGCAGATGAGGTCTACATAAAAAACACCACCACCACAAGCATCTGTCACATTCAAATGCAACTATGCAGGGTATGCGGAAATTAGAGAAATTTCTAATCTGGGTTTAAATGCCCCAGTAAAAACACCTACCAAAACTGGTCTTTAACCCAAAGCACAAGAACAGCCAAGGCTGGCTCTGTTCAGCTATCACAACATATAGCAGCTCACTTTCCAGTGAGTATGGAGCCTGAAAAATCATACATTCCAATATATGTTGATTTATTTCTTCATGCAACAATATACGAAGTAGGTACCACAAAGAACAGCATGTTAAAAAAAAAAAAAAACTGGCTCGCAGTCACTGAGAAGCTGATGAACTTACTTTTGTATTTTAGATACTTTTGCGTTTTAGATACTATCTAATGCTTCATAAACGTTTCCATATTACAATCTACATATACCAGGAACCTTGCCAGTGCTTGCTACCAGATTTGGCTTGCTTTCCAATCCTCTCCACTCTTCAAAAAGAAAAGAGCAATCTAAAAACCCCCAACATTGTGCTTTCTGAGCCTACTACTTGCCTGTGTTTAGTAACCAAACTGCAAGATATTCCCTAAGTCCTCTAAACACAAAGCATTCATGAAGAATCCATCCCACTAAAAACGGAGCATATTTCTATAAAAAGAACGTGAAGAAAGAGTTTGCAATTTTTTAAGTGGGGTTTACAGTGAAGCTGGATTTGGAGAAAGAATAGGCAAACTAGCTCAGTTAATGTATTTTTCACCAGAACACGGGATATACCTTATTTGTACAAACGTGGCATTTCAGAGTGTCAGAGACTTGTAGCATATTTATAATACTATTCTCTTAAAATAGTAGCCTTGTTTTCAGTTAACCCAAACCGTTTTACTGCCATCCTAGCAGAGACTGCCGGATGGTCTGGAAGAGATCTACACGCTAGCTCCACAGCCAAGAAGCTATAAACGAACAGATGAACACAGCTACTGCAAGGGCAGCTGAAGACTGGTCATCCTGGTGGCCTTTCTGAAAGCTTGTGCAAAAATCACAGTCCTCTATAAGGATTTCTTATACATACAAACTTTCAAGAAATGGCAGGTATGGGTCTACCTGTAGAGTTGAGCACGCATGCATTTGTGTGTACACCCACCCACCTTTTGATACGAAGAACCCTTCTTAAGGTTTCCTACAAATTAGCATGTAGAGGTGCAGCTCCATAAGGAAGAGAAGGAAGCTGGAACAGATTTCAAGAAAAGGCCTAGGGAGCAAGCTGCTAAATGACTTGCATCCAGTTGAGAAAACCAAATACCCATTGTAGTCACAACAAGCAGCTAAGGTCACAGAGGGCAATATGCATTACACCGAGCAGCCTTTGGCAGTTACCCATCTGAACAATAAAGACTGATCACATGCCAGAACTGTGCTTAACTGGCGTGAGTTACAAGAAGGACATATATTTAAAAGCTGTAATGCATGCTGCTTCTAGTAACTTATTGAAATAATCAACATATAGTTCTTGATGTTCCCTACAATTACCCACTACAATATCTCTCTAAAACAGATACTGTAGGCAATAGGTAAACATAATAAACAGGTGAATCCAATTTAGAGATGGGGAACTGACAGCGCCACCATTCTGCTGGGTCTCACCCTACTGTCCTCCTGTTAAAGTCGAGTTCTGCAACTGCTTTCAGTAGGAGCAGGACCAGTCTGTTGCATGGAGAATATTTGAAAGTCTGTACCCAAAGGACATTGGCAGGAATCTGTAATCAAGTTAGAACAGACTGAGAAGAGAACTAGGTTTCATTTAATACAAGTGCCAGATACAGCTCCTTTGCACATGCTGGGATTGAAGGCAGACACTCTTCTCATCCATTATTCAAAATCAAAGTGTTAGCTTCTCATGCTCAGATTTCCATCAGCTCATGGCAAATCACCAGTGAAGAACTCAGTATGACCAGGAGCCAGATGGAAGAGAAATAATTTTACACTATTAATATGAAATGCCACACGTAACAGGACAATGTTTTATCTCAGCATTAATCAGCCCCTGTGATATCTATGTACTTCATTCATACGACTCCAGCTTTACAATTAAATCCAGGGTGGGAGCATTATGAACAAGCATCAGCACAGCCCACCTGAAAGTGATTTCTTGTCTGTCACATTTCCTGTATATGACAGACATAAAAGAGCCAGCTTGTGTGTTATTTACCATCAGACAATTAAAAAAAAATAAAAATAAAGTCCTGTAAGCAATGATTTAGCGAGAAAACATTATTCCTTCAGAAGATAATGCCCCTATGACAGAAATGTATCCATCCTAATTCTCTTGTGATTTTTTTTACCTTCCTGTTTACTCAGATTTAGAATTTAGACAGTGCTTTTTGGACACCTACATATTTATTCTACATTGATTTCATGCACCCTTAAAATAAATACCAATTGTGAGCTACAAGTACAATGAGAAGTGACCTAATGGATGAAACTGACTTAAAATTAGGAATAAAATGCATCCTGTCACAGGATTGCTGGGCAACCATCTTTACCCGTCTCAGTATCCCTGTCTGTAAATGAGGAAATACTACATTGCTCTTATTTTATGGTAGGCTTTCAGGTAGACAGTACATTATTTTGTTCACCAATAAAACCCCAACCATGCCTCTTTTACAGTATGGTGCCCCACAGCCAAGCAGTGTCTGTGGAACTGAGTTCTCTTAATTCACAAAGAAACTCATAAAAGAGCAAACACTAAGCAAACAAAACAAAGCAAGAACTGACAGCTGTAATCCCTGTCTCACGTGAACAGCTAGTGAGTTTTCAGCTAATGCAGGAGATGGTGTCTGTTTATCATCTGACCATCCAAAGACAGCTCACATCCACATTCACATCCACAAGGATGATATACTTAAAAGCTATGTAACCTTTCCGCCAGCGGCTGCAGCTCACCCATCTCTTGGCGATTGCTCTCTCTACACGACTTGGAGCTATAGCTTGTGTGAAAATGCTGACAAGAATTTAATTATTTCATGGCGTTTTCCCCATGCCTCTACAGGAGATCTCAGAGAGGCATTAGTGGAACTGCTGCCCCTAGTCCAACACTTGCGACACCCACACTCCTCTAGCTGATGTAAACGGTAAGAAAACATAGTGCTTTTCTCCTCCTCTGGCAACTTGAAGATGCAACAGAAACAAGCATTGCTGGGTGCACATTACAGGACCTCATGTGATGTTGAAAGATCTCACAGACTGTATTGTCCATGACTGAGGCTGTAGCCTTGTACTGGGCAGGTCTTGGAAGCCAGGAAAGACAGGGCCTTGGGCAGAGGTAGTAAAGTTTTGGTGTTTTATAGCAAGCTTGTTCTCTCATTTCCAGTGGATCTGCAATGCATGCATCTGGTGCTGAACCATAACTATCTTCGAATACTATGAACACAGCGTAAGACAGTTGCTATCATAGAGGAACCTAAGTAGACTCAGAAATAGATGGGAAGGAAAATAACTGCAGAACAGGTGAAATTGGTCACTTACCCACCAGTGCCCTCCAGCGGCCCACACAGTAACTCAAGGAACTGAAGACAAAATCTTCAGAGGTCAAAGGCATCATTTCATTGAAATTCTATCACTAATGGACAGAAACGAAAATGCTGACATCTGGATATCATACAGCTTTTTTAACTTAAGTTCGCACACGGCGATCTCATATCTGCTCTGATTATATATCATTAGGTACAAAAATACTACATTCCATCAAGTGAGTAAAACAGTAATTGCAAGCCATGTTAAATGAAACAAGAAACCAAACTGATTCCCAAGACAAAATGTTTATTTGTACTAATTCTTCAAATGGGTATATATTCACGATCTTTAAACAAAATCAGTACACACGTCTAGGGCAAGTTGAGTATGTAACATTAGATAATAATGAATGTTCACAAATCAAAAATTAGTTACAAACTTACAGCCTTGTATGCAAAAATCTTACACAGGGGTTAATGTTTACAATAAGACTACCCCAGTACTAAGCAAAAGAGGGTTTGTAGAACAAGATTCTAATTGTTCAGTTCCAGTCTTTATCACAGTCTTTAGTTAGAAGTATGAGTGAGGAAAAATACCTAGTGCCAAGCTGAATGCTCTCAAGCACTGAAAAGCAAATACAAATGGTGAAGTATGTATAGAAATTAAAATAAATTATCTTAGTTACTGAAACCTCATTCTTCATCTGAAAAGAACAAGAATACCATTACAGACTGGAGAAGAAGAAAAGGAGTTATGTAAAAAGCCTTTCTCTGGATTTGTCTTTGAATAGGCTTCTGTACAAAACAAGAACAATTGAGATTTTGGGGTTTCAGTGGAAGAAGTAGTACTGGAATAAAGAAATCATCTTAAAATATATATTAATTTACCACATTTAGCCCTTTATGTATCTTACAAAATACTATTCTAGGTACTGCATGTAAAAAACAAGTTTATATATATATATATATATGTATATATACATATAAAGGCAAAGCCAACCAGCTTGGCATTAACAAAAAACACACACAAAGCATAAGCAGACACAGTGAAAGTTATGTAGTAACGAGGAGTGTATGCTCCATGTGTGCGTTAGTGGAACAGTGCTTCCAATCTTAAAACACCCTTTTAATTGTCGAAGTAGAGTGCTTTCTCCAAGTCTGCTCTACCAGTGATTATCCCAATCACCACAAACATCTGATGTTACTTAGCTTCTTGCCATCTTTGTTATGTTTAGCACAAAATCAGAAGTAAGGCAAAATAATCTTTCACAGCCCTGAATATCTAAGGACATTCACAATATCTTCTAAAAATTAATGTAAAACGTTACTGGAACACAAGAAACGGTACCCCTGCACTGAAGCAGCCTCCTGGCCATACAAAGTTGTCCAAATTATTTCAGAGCAATCCAGGCTACTTAAGTAAGGAGGACAATTATTCACAGGCATCCCCTTTGTCTTATCAAGTTCCGAAGGACAACTTAAAGGTGCAGGATGGGTTTGTGCTCACAATTTCTGGTCTAAAAACACCGCCAAGGACAGTGAACAAGGTAATCAGCTGTGATACTGCTCACAGGTTTGGAGTGTATATTCAGAGCTGATGGGCATTCTTGTGATAGGCTTTGTCCTGAACTCTGTAAAACTTGATTCTAACTTTTGACTTCCAGCTGCAAGAGTGAGGTCCACTCTTTATGTACCTAACATATATTTTACCAAAAAAAAATGTAGTTTTGTATACAAGGAAAGCAAGACAGAAGATTACATTTATCTACTTTCTCTTGTATCAACCCTCCTAAAAAAGCAATCAACCAACAGAGAAAACCTCCAAAAACTACTCCACAAAAAATCACAAGTTTTCCAATAATAAATAAAATTAACCTCACTATTAAAGCAAAAGTGCCTGAAAAAAAAATAGTTGAAAAACCTGGGGAATAGAAGAGACAGATGCGTTTATGAGGCTTTCAAGACATAAAGGACTTGATCCAGCACCCACTAAAATTTTCTCTGGTGAAAGAACAACTTCAGAATTCATCATTTCTCTGGGGAGGCTGGTTCAGGACTACAGTCCAGCTGATGCATCAGTCACTGGCAGGCACTGAAACAAATGCAGTCAGCATAATGGCATACAACCCCTTTGACAACGCAAGCACGAGCTACCAGGGAATTCCCTGAACATTCCTTGGAGCGTTGTGTGGAGCCCAACACTTTGCAGCTGGCGGTTAAGCTAGAAAAACAGCATGACAATTTTGAGCAGTAGATACTCCAAGAGTATTCTTCCCCACCCACCAAACTATACTAGTGAAGAATGACCACATGTACAAGACTAAAATGAACCCTAGGCTGCAGGGTTCAGAACTCCCAGGTCAAAATCACCCATTTGTTTTGGGGAATGGGATTCTAGAAGAACCCAAAACCTGGGAACAGCAAGGGAAAAACACAGAAATACAAAAATGCAAGGATTAAAAAACAGAAGGGGAGGTAATGATCCCCCTCTGGGATATTCCCTTTAAAACAGTGTACTTAAAAACTTTGAATTCAGTTATAAATTGGTTTCAAAATAGTCTGGCAGTTTTAAAGACTTTCAGAAATCATAATACTCTTCACCAGAGTTCATTAAAAGGTCCCTGTAGCCCCTGAATAACTGTTACCACTTCTTTTGCATTAATATTGCTTAAATTAATACAAACATGCAAAACATTAAAATCTCAATGTGTATGCAGAAAAAAAATCAAGTTCTAATAGAAAGACTCTAATATTTCAAGGTTAAAGGCTTGATTCATGAAAACCATGAAAACCAGTGGGACTCTTCCCATAGTGTCCAGTGGATTTTGGACTAGGCCTTAATAAGAGACAACAAAACGTGTTTTATACCGTAGGAACACCCACAAAGTATACTTCTGTACGTAGACTATATACGTAGTGCAACTTTTGCATTGTGCATCTTGAAATCAGCTGTATTTTAGCTAGTAAAACGACAGTCACCAAGCCAACAACACTGCATGCTATGTCAAACTGGGCTGTAAAACAAAAACCAATATCCATTCAGAGACATTCATGTTGTTACTGTTGCCTAGCGAGCAGCTTTGCAGGAAGCTTAATGATGCATCCACTTGAACCCGAATACAAATTTGAAAGGCAAAAAGCTGCACGAGTAGAATGGCCTGATTGCTTTTATATGTGCTCTGGATGACTCTGAAGGCAGGATATCATCTCTTTGACAGGCTTCCCTTCGTAGCAGATTTGATATACAGCAGTGAATAGTGGAAACCTACGGAAACAGGGTGGGGAAAGCAAATGCAGTGTAAGATTATTCTATAACATTTTTTTAAAGGAAAGAAAAATAGGATGGGGTGAGGGAAGGGGAAAGATGGAGACTGAAAAATCAATTTCTTTCTGCATTTGTCAAGCACTCACACTGGGCTGAAAAGCACTGGATAAATACAGAACCCGCATGCATTTCTAAAATGAGTCACTCTCTCAGAAATCTAACTAGCTATAATGGAGCCTGCAACATTCATTATGTATGGCATAACTATTAAGTTATATAAAAAATAGAAAATTAAAAACACATCTTTCCTTGACATTCTTACGGCAGTTTCCATCTATTGTCAAAAAAAAGATGCCTGGCATGTCATTTATGCATTATATCTGAACAATAATTTGATAATACAATTGCAGAATATGACACAGAGACCCAACAAAAAATTAAAGGTCAAATTTTCAATGATAAGTCCAAAATTGAATTTTGTGTTTCAAAACCCATATTTAATCTCCTCTCCCCCCTCTCCTTTTTATTTTTTAAATTGGCCTTGTTTCCAGCAAAGCTCAAATTATTCAGGCTTCTTTGCTACCTGAATGGTTATTACAGCCAATACACTGTACAGAACTTTAAATTTGTTTTCTTCCCATCCTGGACAGACAGAACCACACAAGACCCATTTTCAGACAGAGTTTGCTGAATTTTATAGGTTAAGTATATGTTCACCAGAAATAAATTTGCCATTTCAGTGTGTACTAATTAATTTTTTGCCACATGCTAAGTTATTTTGATTGAAATAAAAAAAATAAGGAGCATTGGAAACAGTGAACAGTTAATTTCTGAGTGATTCAGAATAAAACTGAAATAGGATTTTCTCCTCATGAAAGCGGTCCCACCAGACACTCTAAGATTTTATCTGTAATGCACAAATGCAGCACAGAGCAGAACCCCCAACCGCTACTGAGCACTGTACATGCATGCCAATATACTCTGCTAAGATGTGTTATACGGAGGTAATTCTGGCATCACCACATAGCTCTGAACTAGACTCCTCAAAGTGAACCAGTAATCCCAGGAGAAGCCAGGAGTAATCCACTCAAGAGTACCACTACAGCACGGTGACTACGGCGTTCTCAGGGACAGGTACAGAATTTGTACCTGAATAAATGCAATATTTTGCTTCACTGGAAAAAAAGAGGGGGAATGGACATGCTTGTGAATTTAGTCCACTATTGTTATAGCTCTTACTGCAAGTTGTCAAAAATGAAATGCTACATTTTGAATTATCTGAAACTTTTTGATGTCTTGCTATGAAATGCACGTCAGATTCTTTTGGTTTATTTTTGTGGAAGACATAAAAAATGCAGGAAGAGCAAGAATTATTTCAAGCCAATACAACTGACTTGATTTTTGGTTTTATTTCATCAGTGGAACCGAAATTAGCAGATAGCCACACGGCTACTCCATATTGTATTTTAATTGTTGGTCTATCATTGTAAAGTTGTTACCAGAGAGTATGCAGAAAAAAAACATATGGAGAGTTTTGCATTTTTAAACAAGCCTCACTTGTTATTCACTTTTTATTGGGTTGGGGGGAGTGATATTTGCTTTTAGCATAACTTAAATGTCAGCACTAAAATCGATTTTGTTATGCCCATGTGAGATAGCCACAAAACATCATGTGCATTCTGAAACAAAAGCTAGTTTCACAGTTCAGAAACAGCACTGCTGTTTACCAGAAAGCTTAGTGAAGAAGGACCACTACCACAAACCACATCTTGACACCCAATTCTTGCTGTTTATCACAGCGAACATTACTGTGTTGTGAACGTCTGCCACACTTCACCCAGGAAAGGAAGAATCAAGGCTGACTGCAGGCTCATGGCCAGCAAACTCCAGTGCATCTTATGTGTGAGCACATTAAGAGGGTTAGTTCTACAACTATCGAAATGAAAACAACAAATTGCGCTGTAAATACCAGCAGGCACAACCCTATTACCAAGGCTCTTTGGTTGAACATCACTGACTTTTGAGTATTTCTATGTACACTAGGGAGTCCATTTACAGGATGAGCATATGAAATTTTACTCTTATTGTAGTCCTAACTCTTCACCTTGAAACCATGACTATTTTACTGTAGTTTTAAGCAGCAACATGTGAGCTTTTGAAAAAACACTTTGAAAGTTGCTTTCAAAAGTCTTGCTGAATGACACCTTTCATGAAGGACCAACACACCAGACAGAAATAAGCAACTGAAATGAGCTTTCATATTTTTCCACTAAAAACATAACTGAAAAAATTATATCACGTCCTCTATTTGTTGCAGGATACAACAGGGAAAAAAGAAGAAGAAAAAAAAATCAAGCACAGTATCCTATCTTATTTAGACTACCAAAAACAGCAGGGACTGAAGCCAACATTTTAATTTTTTTTCCCTGCAGTTAGCTTAATAACTGCATACTGCAGAGGCCGACTTAGGTGCCTTACTCCCAAAGACGATGTTAAAAAATAAGCAATTTAATACAGTTGATCCATTAAAATAGATTTTAAAAGCAGCTTTGGAAAAAATAAGGACAAGGCTTGGTCTTCTGACTGGCAGTCATTTATTTTTTGATTTTACCTCATCGGGAATAGATGGCGACAATGCATCCCTTAATCTCATAAGGAGACAACTGTGTGTGTGGTTTTAGGAAACATACATGTACTGACTCAAGTGAATACAGATGAACAAGCCAGGACAACCTGCTTAATTTCACGCCTCAGTAAAATTGAGCTAGACAAGCTGATGTCAGGTTTCATTCTAGATCTAAGTGGAAGTCACATTAGGAAAGAGAACTGCAGTATCTAAGGTAGAATCCATGTGGATAGAAGCAGCCACTCTATTCGGCTGATCAGTTATATGGGTCTTAATAACAAAGCTCCTCTCTTTGGAGACAAACAATAAATTTACTACTATGAAATGAGCTGTAGAGTCTCTTCAAAAGCCTCTTTAGGAAGCTCAGCTTTTATTTTCAGGTATTTTATTCTTTTTACACATTAATGCTGTGCCTTTCTGTGATAGCAATAGATAGCAATACATCCTGAAAACAGAAGGGCATTCACAAATTTAGTATCATACTATTAGCTGTAGTGACAGAAGTATTATTTTGAGGTTTTATTCACTGTTTTTGGTGATTTTAACTGACGATTAAGCTACTCTTATTGCAGTGATTTGCTTTTAGCAAAACCTTCATGAAAATATCAAAACCAAAACCGAAATGAGTTGCAGATATAAAAAAGATGCATGCAGAGCTGGCTTTATATGTTCTTACTTACTTTTCCAGCATTCCCTTCTGCTTGAGGATGCGATACACTTCTGCAGAAGTCTGTGGTCCTTGCAGTTTCTGACCGTTCAACATTTCTTGCTCCAATTCTTCAATAGACTAAAGAACAAGATTGGGGGGGGTGGGGAGGAAGAAAAGAAGAGGTATGATAAAGTTTTCTAAAGCCTGACAATATCATCTGGATTAAAAAAAAAATTACTGAGGGTTTTCCTTTCTCAAAAGCGAACTTGAGGGAGCATATATATTCTCACATATTCTTGTTTGTAAATATTCTTCTTCCTGCATCTCCCAGCATCTTATCCTTTCAGCTTTTTCCTTTAAAAAAACAACTCTCCTTTTTTTTCTTTTTTAAAACACTTTTCACTCATTCTATTCTTGTAACACACTCAAAAGTGAGAGGAAAGTGAAGGTTGCTCCCTCAGTACAGCTAACATATCTCAGATAACTGTACTATTACCCTAACAACCCAGGAGTGCTAGTACTTCCAGCAATGGAATTCACCCAGTAAATAAGGTACCTTCCCAGTTTTAACAAATGCTTCTGCTACACGTCGATTCCGGCCACCATAACACGTTGTGATGAGATCAGCAACTCCACAGCTCTCCAGGAAAGTGGCAGTAGACACCTGTCCTTTGCAAAAAATTCTGGCAAAGGCAATCATCTCCATCAGGCCGAGGCGAATAACAGCAGCTTTGGTATTATCACCGCAACGAAGGCCATCACAAAACCCAGCTCCTACTGCCACTATATTCTAATAACAAGAGGAAAAACAAATGGAAAATTAGTCAATTATTGCGAAGACATGAAGAGACAGACTGCAGATGTACTTAAGAACCACAAATACTTTATTAATGTAAGACTGTTTTCCTTTTTTTTTTTTTTTTAAAAAAAAAAAGGTTTCCAGGATAACCTAAAAAAAAAGGAAGAAAAAAGAAAGATGACAAGTCTTACATTAGTAACTTATTCCCACGTATAAAAGCATAGTTAAAGCTTTGGAACAAGTTGCCCAGGAGGCTGTGCACCTGTTATTATTGACTATCTTTAAGAACACGTTACACTACATCCAAAAGAAGATTTTATCTCGATTGAACCTTCCCTGCCCTGAGGTAGGGATGAAGCTAGACTGACATCTCACAGCTCCCTACCCATATTTTCTTTATGTTTAAAGTAATCTGAGAACTTCTATTGAATTTCATGCTGATATGCTACGGGGCCAAATTCAGCCAAGGTAATGGTATTCAGTCCTTTTAAGTATACAGAGTTCCAGTAACAGTAATAATTAATAGGCTTCCCAGAAGGTTCATGACACGGGAGGCTTTTCCTAAACAAAATCTGAGCTTTTTCCCCCCTTAGATCTGGCAACAGTCTCCTACAAAGCATGTACTATTTCTTCATGAACAATCAGCTATACCATCCCTTCTTTGGTTTATAAACGTACAACAGATAAAACAGATTAGTTGAGAGATGTTTGAGCAAAATGACCGTAAAAGCTATTTTCTGGCATTACAAGATCAGTCAACTGGAGTCAGAGGCTACCCATACTTAGTTTGCCACTCCTACAAATAAAAAAAATAAAAACCCTACAAAAGAAATGGGATTCTGAAGCCCTGATAAAGCAAACAAGGAAGCAATAGATGTAGTAATATCTTTCTGCAAGCAACAACAGCGGCAGTGACCTCAGAGACCACAGGATAACTAACCAACATTACAGCACCTTCTGTAGCTCCCCATGCCAGAAAGGAAACCTTTAACTGTTGCTGAAGAAATGGTAACAGTCTGAAGTTGGCTGTTAAGCAGTGTGTTGCTTTCACTAGCATTTTTGTTTCATTTTTAGGACTCTAAGCCTAAAAACTGCAGGTAACTGCAGTCCTGTGAGGCCAGCCATGGCTCCTCCCCTGACCCTGACCAAATGGGGTCCGACGATGGCTCTTCGCTTTTCGAGCACTAGTGGAGGTCTGTAGGTGGCCCCTTAAAAATTGCAGACAGAAATTTTGACATCAGACATGACAGCAGCAGCAGATGATTAGACTTTTAAAGCTGGCACTTGAGATCATATGGGCTTAAATCTTGGCTGTGATCAGACACTTCTCCTAGAGCAACTTCTAATATTTATTCACGTGGTGGCAAAGCAAGAAGTCAAACAGATATTTAAAAAGTTTTCAGACGAGATAACCCATTTTAACTGGAATTTACACGTGTGTGAAGTCTGTAAATGTTTAGCACTCAGCTAAAAACAAAAACATTTTTGAACAACCTCTGGGCGTTTTCCAGCACTTCTCGAACACTGCCATAACTAAACCGCCCCCTCCCTCCAACTTTGCCTGCTTTGACTTTCCCCTCTGAGGCAGCTTACCCAATCAAAATTTACAGTAGGATTTGGCCTATGGCATTTTGTTGTCTACTTCTACCTTTTACAATGTTTGTCTTCAGAGCAATATAAATATTGTTTTAAGCAAGTCTAACCAATGCTAGCTACTTCTGAGAAAATGGGGTAGGGAAGGAGGGAAGCTGTGATTCTAGCTCTGAAACACTCAGCTCCTCTTCTGTACAATGCCCCCATTGTGTGCTCTTGCACGCAGCTTGCAAATAATGAGGAAACAAGACAACTTGTTATGCTCCTGAATACACACCCACGCCTAGGAGACTATTATATCCTGGTCAACATAACCCTCAGGCCATTATCATGAACTTGGAAGCTCCGCCACCTGGTTTCACTTAAACCGTCAAAGAACCGATGACAACTCCCTCCTGTAGAGAAAACTCAGTTATATAACACTGAAAGCTACACCTCTCCTTTTAAAAACTAAACAAACAAACAAAACTAAAATACCAACACTTGATACTTAGTCATCTTTCTGTCTAAAATAAGACCAAAACAGGCAGCTTGGTACTTGAAATCTTGGGGTGCAGGCACTATGCTGAGTTTATTTCAGAAAGATGCATAAGCAAAGCACAAATAAACACACAAGAGGCTGTTGGCACTAGCACTATAGCAATCCCCTGAAAAGCAGATTGGGTGTGTGTGGGGAGAATCATGCATCTATCTGTCCAAAACAGTGTTAACTCTATCTGGTTTGTGGTGTATCAGGCCGGCAGTGTATCCCAACCTCTTCCTTGACACCCCACTCCACCATTCCACCTACTTAGGACTAGTAAGGTCAAAAAAGGTTTTAGAGACCCCTGCTGTTGCAGTAAGCATTATCCTTTTCTTACTGTTGACGTTCATATTTCTGCTTACTCTGTTGATGAGATGAAGTCAATTATTTAAGAAATGCCAGCTTCAAGCACCATTTGCTGTCTATAACATTTAATCAGTATTGCCACTAATGCAAAGCAGAAGGATGGCAAACACTGCTGTTGCCAGAGCCTACATCTGAAGTTAAAAGAGTTCTTGCAAATGCAATGGGTACACATTTGTGCAAGAGGGATCCTGAATTTCTGGGAGCAGAAATGCTGACTCTATTTGCACACAGAACATGGGGGGCTGAGGGCCCAATAAAGAAGGATGACTTTACCCTGCAGGCAAACCTGCTGTTCTAAAGGTTCAAAAATACTCACAGAACAAACTCAAAATGACTGCAATAGTGTTCCTCTTGGCCTAGGGGATTCAGAGCTCTCAGAACTACTTCACGCTTGAGTGAATGTATTTCCCCAATCTCAGCACTAACAGCTTTTTACACTGAAGCATACATCCTGTAAGCAAGATGCACAGGGTGTTTTGAAATTGCATATGGTTTTAAGCTATTAAAATACTTCGCAGTATCAGGCGACTCTCTAGTTGGTCTGGTACTCTGAAGCTGGTGTTAGTCCTAGCCCTATTTTTTCTGGAACGTGAGCAAGGTCTGGCCTCAGTTATTTTTATTACCAGGTTATTGAAGATAAACTCCAGAAAAGAAATGTTGATGCCAGGCAATGCCTACATCGCATTTCAGAGTAAGTGAGAAAAAGTGCCTTTTATTTGCACATGACCTGCTGCAAGCATGCCAGGAGTCACAAATGCAATAGATGACCCCAAAACCATGGCTAACAAGATTGCAGACTCTGCTGACAGACTGTTCCCTCACAGTGTCACTGCTCAGAAATATCCAACTCACAGTTCTACTCTGTTTGCAGCAAGTTTGTGGAGTACTCATGAAGACAGCTTCAGAAGCCACTTCTGAGGCAGTCTTTACATCTCCATAATCAAATGGACCATTAGAGGACTAAGTAGAGATCTTAATTCAGCTGGGACATCAAGCCTTCCTTGATGCAGTGTCACAGCTCAGCACAGCCTGCCTTCCCTCCTGCTTACACATAAATTTGTAGAAGCTCCTTTCTTCGCGTCACAGATGAGAGGTCAGCTGGAGACTCAACAAATCAAGGACAGTATCAGCAGGACTGTTAGAGAGGCTCAGCATAAACAGTTTGCTTGCTCCTGGCAAACTTGAACATAAATAATGGATTTCATTTCCAGCTAATCTCAGGAAAGAGTAATTACCACAGTCAACTTCTACAGTAGCAAGACTGACCATCCGACAATGACTGCCATAAACACACTTTGCAGGAACACCTTTGGAAGTAATACTGTTGGGTTCCGTACCCTGCTAAGCAATAAATCTTAGAATGATAGAATCATAGAATATCCCGAGTTGGAAGGGACCCATAAGGATCATCAAGTCCAACTCCTGGCACCGCACAGGTCTGCCCAAAGTTTAGACCATGTGACTAAGTGCACAGTCCAATCGCTTTTTAAATTCAGACAGGCTTGGTGCAGTGACTGCTTCACTGGGGAGCCTGTTCCAGTGTGCGACCACCCTTTCAGTGAAGAACCTCTTCCTGATGTCCAGCCTAAACCTCCCCCGCCTCAGCTTAACACCGTTCCCGTGAGTCCTATCGCTGGTGTTTACAGTGAATAGGTCACCTGCCTCTCCACTCCCCTTCGCGAGGAAGTTGTAGACTGCGATGAGGTCCCCCCTCAGCCTCCTCTTCTCCAGGCTGAACAGGCCCAGTGACCTCAGCCGCTCCTCATACGTCTTACCCTCTAGGCCCTTCACCATCTTCGTCACCCTCCTCTGGACACTCTCCAACAGTTTAATGTCCTTTTTGTACTGTGGTGCCCAGAACTGCACACAGTACTCGAGGCGAGGCCGCACCAGCGCAGAGTAGAGCAGGACAATCCCTTCCCTCAACCGACTAGCAATGCCGTGCTTGATGCATCCCAGGGTACGGTTGGCCCTCCTGGCCGCCAGGGCACACTGCTGGCTCATATTCAACTTGCTGTCAACCAAAACCCCCAGATCCCTCTCTGCAGGGCCGCTCTCCAGCGTCTCATCGCCCAGTCTGTATGTATAGCCAGGGTTGCCCTGTCCCAGGTGCAGGACCCGGCACTTGCCTTTGTTAAACTTCACGTGGTTGGTGATCGCCCAGCTCTCCAATCTGTCCAGATCTCTCTGCAAGGCCTTTCCACCCTCATCGGAGTCCAAATCAGTTATATTTCTTTCTTCTTTGCTTAGTTAAGTTGGAGCTATAAGATTTAAAGACAGATCTGAAGCTTTGCTGGGAAAGGCAACCACAGCTGGTGCTGCTCCTTCTCCTTCCTGCAGTCACTGTCATCTCTGTCTTGGTCCCTGGCTGCTGCCACTGAGCGAGTTTGTCTCTCCACAGCCAAGAGCCAAGACATCAGGCAGCTGGAGCACTGCCATATGCAGAGATTAGATTCTCTTTCCCTCACACTCTGCCCTGACACTCCTGCTGTGGGTAAGAGATCCCAGTACAGTTCACACTGAGAAGTGCGCCTATGTTATATTGCTTCTCAAGGATGCCACTAGGTCATACACCAGCTCAGTCTGTGCTGTTTGACTGCAAGACAAGAGGCTGACGCAGGCACCAAGAGACTCCTTAGACACCCCAAAGGTGATAAACGTGGGTCTGTGCTACCCTACAGTACCCATGAGCAGCCAGGATCACATCCATAAGCTTGCAAAGGTGTGTGCATAGCTGCACGTACAGTTCTCACGGCAGTGTTATCACCTCTAAGCACTTCCTAGGAAGGCCCCAACGTTGTCTGGAAAATGACAGCTGGAACTTGTAGGCAGCCTGGGGTCGGACTGCTTGTAAAGCCATCTGGACACTTTGAACAATCCAAATCTGAAGTTCATTCCTGACCTCAGCCCTTAGAAAAGGTCGCTGAATAAATGTGAAATGTGCTTCAGCCCTCAAAAGAAAAAATCTTTGTAGAGAAGAACATGCCAAGCACATTTTTTTTCCTACAGCCAACAAGTTATTGTAGACAGCTGTTATTCCTGAATATCATCAGATTTAGTAAAATGACTGCCATTGCCTATTCAGCCAGTCTCTAGGCTGATGGAAGACTGCAGTTTCACTGCACCGTTTTCCATACTTCAGCACAGCTCCATCAGCCCATTGTTACAAAAAATAAATACAGCAAATGAAATGGATATTCAGTATGTATGTGCATATATATAAAAATAGCAGTAAAGCACGTGTTCTTTCATGATCACCCAGCTGCAATACCTATTATTACTGTCTGAATTTAAATATGCTTCAAAAGACAAATTTCAAAGCTAAAATTATCATTATTGTAAGGGAAAGCTGTGCTTAGAGCACTCTCTGTTATCCTTCTGTATTTTTTCCCCAACCTTTAGGCAACCAACCACACTGAAAATCATCCCTGCTTGCAGAAATAGAGCAAAGGAAGCATAAACATTTCATACGATCTAGTCTATTATACCAGACGTACCAAGAAAAGTCTCCTCTTCCCAAGCTGGTGTTTATGGAAAAATGCAGAAGCTGGGAGAATACACTATTTCTCACAGTGTGGTGAGAAATATCCATTAGATACACATAAAGGGGTTGCTTTTACTATTTCCAGATCCAAAAAGAACATTTGGACAGGCACGTGGAGCTGCTTATTTCCATCCTCCAAAATGCAGTTTGAAGTGACACTGCCATCAGTTTGAACCTGCACTGCTACAGAAAGAGAGCAGAACCTCTTTTTTATGCCTGTCTCTTTACACCCCAAAATATTGACATCTTCCCCAGTAGGAGTGTCTTCCTTCCGGCAAGTTAAATAATGCTCATTTTTCACAATGTAACATTTTTCATGAAATAACTTTGCAAGTTTTACAAAGTAACCGTCAGTTGACAGAAGACGTACTTGTGACTTTTCCCATATAAACAGTCACATGAAAATATGGTTATTTTTCACATTTTTTTGCTACAAAGGTGATCAGATTAACAATATAAAAAGCAAAGTGCTTGCTGTTACCATTAGCAAACTACTGTTCTACTAATAAGAACGTACAACTTACAAGAAAAAATGCTCAAATTTACATAGCACTATTCACATTTGAGTTTTCCATTTTGCTTTGCACAGGCAATAGAAACATACCCATCAGTTTAATTTGAGCTGCATTTTCTTTCAGTGGCGCACACATTAGCAAAGCATTAATATAATTTCACAATGTTTGAGTTAAAAACAGCTCAGGAAATTGCTTACACACTGTCAGCACAATATTTAGGGTTAAAGGAGAAAGGGTTTTAAATGAAAAAATACTTATTTATAAATAATGTTTTAATAAGGATGCCTTTGAGATTAAGAAAGATGTGCGTGTTTGAAAAACATCACCCGTATTAGGATGCCTATCTATGCCACATTATATCAGTTAATGTCTTTTAATCAGGCAAGAAACACTTAATATTTTTAAACTAATTTATCTTTAATTCACATTTTTGTTTAGAGCTCATACCATGCACTTCTTTGGAAGTCTCAGCTCAGTTAACAAAATATACTGCTACCAACACCAAATGACCAGAGCACACAGAGTACATACAGTTTTTTAGAAATGCAACTGCAGAACTCAGTCTGCAGGTTGCAAGACTAACAACACAGCAGGAGGGAGGAACAAAACAAGGCTACAAAGAAATTACACAAGTTTCACTTCAGCACCTTTCCAGGTCAAGAAGAACAATTGATTTAAATTACACTTCCAAAGAGGTATTGGTTTGCTGCTCTCTGGGACTTTTATAATGGCGTTTGAATGTCTGCTGACTAGCTGCTGAGTTTGTTGGGCACACTCATCCTTAGATTCCCTACGAGAGATTTTTCTGGAAGAAACATTTGTCTGCAACAGAACTTATCTATTAAGCAAAAAAATCAAGCTAGTTAGAAAACATCAGGCTGAAAAGAAAAATGAAAAATCTGTATAACTTTTTTGACCCATTTGATGGGTCTATATACAAGGATTTCTTTCCTGCTAACCTTACACATGACCATAGCAGCAGTTTCAAGCAATGGCTATGAAGCCAAATTACAAGCTCCACAATCTTGAGAAATTACTATAAATACAGGGAAAGGAGGAGAAGGGAAGGGAAAGGAGGAGAAGGGAATCTTCAAAGTGTGGCCCATTAGACCAGAGTACAGACTCATGACCTCCTTCTTAGGACTTTTAAGATAACAGCTCTCAATGCAAAATTATTTAGACAATTAGTAAGCCAGAAATTACATCGTTACAGACATCAGTCTAACTTCTACTGATTAACAGGAGCAGGAATCAGAACTCTTTAGCTTAAAGATACTGTTCATTGGCCTGGCAGTTTTGCAGATGAATTGTTTAGATTCCATGTAATTTTGAGAAAGAAAACAAAGCAATATGAAATAATTAGTCAAAACAAACAAACATACTGCTACATCCATCAAAACTACTTCTACGATAGATATCAGATAATGTGAACTATTGGCCAGGGTTCCAAGCTACTAATGCTTTCCCTTCATAAATGGACTGTAAATTAACATGAAAAAAAATATCAGGTATGTGTAAACCAGCCTTTACTTCCTGCCAACATTGATTTTATTACAAAAACAAGCCCAGATAAGTAACTCGCTGAAATAACTTTTTTCCTATTCAAGTCACTTTTTTATGGGGTTATCCACATGAACTTTATGCATTTTGTGTCCACAAAGTATAACACGCAATGGTGCTTACAGTACGTAAGTCAGTGAAGAGGGGAATATTTTGGCCACCAGACACAAAGGATTAATACCAACTTCTCACTTTCTTTTTGTGAATGCCCTGCTATACAAAGAAAAAGTCAACTAAGATGTATTTAGAAACATTCTGACCAGTTAGATGAAATTAACTCTTGTTTTGTGGCTGTGTGTAAGCTAAGTGAAAGATAGAGAACTTAGAAGACAGCGAGACAAGCATCTAAAAGCTGATTCTCTGAGCATACTCCTGCTACATCTGGATCTTCAGGAAATGTAGCAGTTTTATATATTATATAAAGTATAATAAACTTAATTCTTTAAATAGAAATATCCACTTTTTTTTTTCTACAAGACTCACTGTTCCCTCTGTGTGCAAGCTGCAGCCTGTTAATCTTACCTTCAGAGCACCACAAAGCTCAACAGTATCTGCATCATCTACTACCGTTATTCGGAAGTTTGGAGTCTGCAGGAGTTCTTTGAAGAGAAGGCCATTTTCCAAGATTTTGCTGCCTGTTGAAAAAGAGAAAGGAAGGATAAAAAACGCCAATGAATAATTTATTTGGGTATTGTTTAGTCTTTCCTGGGCAAGTCAGAATACTTAAAAGCAGAGATAAGGTTGTTCTATCTTCATCCTAAACAGACTCCTTCACATGTAAAAGCTCTACGCTGAGCTGGACTTCTTCATAATTCATTGCCTGCTCATTGAGAGATTCTAAATAATAATCCCATTAATTCTCTATACTTTTTTTTATTTGACCATTCTCTTTAAAATAATAGTTAATAATAGAGCAATGTTGAATTAGAAATACAGCAGGTGCAATTCTATCAATTATTTTAAGGTCTGTATTCCAGAAAAATACTTATTGATAAAGGCACATTGTGGTTATTTTATTAACTGAGCATGCTGACATTCACAGCTGTCTCTAAGGACTGAACAGTAATTCAACCATGCAAAAATAAGTTAAATACAGACATTAATAACAGTAAGTTAAAGAGATGACAACACTAAAAATGGACAAAACTATAAATATAAACACTGAAAAAATAACATTAACTCTCTTTTATATATGAGTACCTGCATGTGTGTACATGCACATATACTTCTCCAGAGACTGTGAAATGCAAGACTAGGCACGTCTTTGTGCTGCAAATGTTACAGAGGACAACACAGAACTAAAGCTATGCCTAGCACATAGGGGAACTAATTATTCTGAGAACTTAAAAGAAGATACTGACACCTAAAAAAAAAAAAAAAGAGCTGAGCTGCTGAGCAGGAATATGGAATATATAATCATTTATCCATATTAAGCCATGCAGATCCAAGAAAAATCTTAAGCACAGCAATACAATAAAGCAGTTTGTTACGTGGAAAGCGATAAAAAGCATGCTTAGTATTTCACTTGCTAAAGGTTACAACCCTTTTAAGATTAGTTAAAATTGCTCTCCTTTCTCTCCCTCTAGTCCTAATATTCTCCTAGTGCTTCTGGACATGTAAACATTCTAGGAAATTCAACATTAAAATAAGGAGGACCCAAGAGCTTCTGATAACAGCCAGTTCATGTTGAAAACTATGAAATCTGAGCTATTTGGTGTGCATCTGTGAGGACAGGAGCACAGTTTAAACATTGTTATTACTTGGAACATTACCTATTGTGGTTTCACAGAATTTCTCTGCCGCCACCTCATTGGCAATGTTAGCTCCCATCAGCACACTGATGTCTATTCCCATCTTCTCTCGAATAATGTCAGAGATCAGTTTGAGTCCCTCCGGGCCTTCATCTATTCCCTGCAGCCAACATTAAGTGGAATTACTAAAGCGGCATTCATTAGACACAATACAGAAGAAAGCACATCACAATTAGTCTTGCCCACAGGTGCTACACCAAGGTCTGCTTGGCTAGAGACCAAAGATGATGAACTTGCTATCAGTGAAGCTTCTGTGTTTGTTGTGACCTACCTAAGGTAACTTCTTTTCATGAGGTAGCACCTTAAGAATTAGGACTAAACCACCACATCTGGATGATGGCAACACTTTTATTCCATGCTCAGTAACAGTCCTGATTCTCAGAAGTGCTGAATATTCAGCTCTGTTCAGAATCTCAGCTGGTTGTTACCACTGTATCCCTACTAAAACTACTGAAACATCACTGATACATCACTTGTGCACTTGGATCTGAAACTCCACTAAAACTCACAAAATGTCATCCCAATGACTTGTTTGGTGAAGAGGGATCTGAACTGAAGTATCAGAGACCAGTTCCCTCCTGCATAATGCCAATAACTGTTTAGGAGGAGAAACACACTTTAATCTTCTTGAAGAATACTACAAGTAGAACAGCAGGCCACTGATATGTAGAAAGCTGAACATCTGAAAATACTGACTTCTAAGGATATATTCATTTTGCATCTATAAAGTATTCTTTAAAAAGGGTGAAAGTAGGCGAGAAATAGGGCTTTAGAAAAGATCACCCTAGAGATTAATGCTGCAATGGAGAACAGAATCTGGTACCCTGAATTGCCTAACAAAAACCTCCAAATAAGACCATTTTACCCTCACAAAATCCTTTTCTCCTAACTTGCCAAATGGGGTAGGAGACTCCTTTTGAGCTTTTAGAACAGGAGCCTGGCAGACAAGCTACTGAGATGGTCTTTCTTTGGCACAGCATACAACTTTGTATACAGTACCATATTTTAATCTTGGGGGGTCATGGTAACCTTCATGCACTTTTCCCTAAGAGTGCCAACGATGTCCCCATGAAGTAACTGTCAGGCTCCTCCTCCACCCTCCTAAGCAGGAATTAATAAACTGAAAAACATACATTGGGAACAACTCCAAAAAAGTAAATATGTACATTACAATTATTCATCCAAGTGAAAGGAGATAGAGAGGCTTGGGTGCCAAAAATTAGCTTTGCTATGAAGCAAATGCAACTTCTGACAAAGTCAAGGAGAGCTGCACCTGTTTCTCAAAAAGTCAAATCCAATACAGGATGATAGATGACAGGAGAGAAAACGAACACTCCCCACCCCAAACCAAGGCTCCAGCACAGGAATTTCCACTGGGCAGCAGTGATCCCCTGGCAATTCAAGTCCAATTCTGTGGTCTTACCACTTAAGTCCTAATGTGCTTGCCAGAGCAATCCCTGGGGCTGGACACCGGTAGATGAAAATGAGATCAATGTTGAGGCTGCCTGAGGAGTATTTAAGTGCTCCCTGATTCCTGTGCTGAACTGCACCGTAAGTCATATATGATTCAGACTGCATTTCTCCCCCCGTAGCTGCACAAAGAAATGTTAGGTGTTCGTAGATACCAGTCATCAGAACTTATGTAAAGCAACACAGCTGCAAATGTTTGAATAGGAACACAGATTAACTAGTAGACAAATGTCTTTATTTCCCATAGACTTAGTTTTATTATCAGACATAAGGCTCTGCTTGAAGATTTGACTGTCAAAAAAAAATAGAAAAAAAAGAAAAATGAAGAAAGAGTAAAAGATGACACGTTAACTTCCCAAGCAATTTAGAACGCAAAGAAACAAGAGGACCCACTAATGCTATTTTTCAGAGAACTGCACTTTAACTGTCAAAGTTAACACAAAGCACTTTAATAGCATTAGTGGTGAGCATAACGAGACCATTAAAAATATGACTTGGACGAAAACAGCATGCATAAAGAAGCTGCAAAAGTAGAGGAAAGAATGCATTCCGGCCTCTATTACTTAGTTCCACTGTTGTATCAATCTCTGCCCTTTCTTCTTAAATGATTCTTTCAAAGATGCACAGTTATGCCTTTTGATAAAAGCTAACACGTACTTCGCATTCTCCTGAAAAAAATAAAATAAAATTGAAAGGCCTTGCACCATGCCACAGCGAGACAGTGGGAACCTGCCTAGTAATCAACTCTGCTTTGCATGGCAGGTGTCACTACTGTGCTTATATTAGAGTAAGTATGGGCTTTATGGGCTTTTTTATTATTATTTTTATTTTAAGTAACCTCCTCCCTTCCCCTCCCCCCCCCCTTTTTTTTAAGGCATAGCCTTAATCAATACTCCATTAAAGCACTTGCCATCAATACCCTGAGCACTACTCCCAAGGGAGTACAGGCCCAGCTTCTGATTGCAGACATGCTGATATAAATCCTCACTTAGTCCACCCGTTTCATAGAAGTTGTTTCTAGCATTGAAGATATGAGAACATAAATCATGTTTAGCAAAGTAAGGAAGAATAAAGGTTATTGTGAGCTTACAGAAGAAAGAGACATAAACTGCTTGACAGCTTCAAAGCAATAAAAGTTTTAAAACTTTAGGGCATCTAGGACAGCTGCATGGTTTTGATGCTATGCATTCAGTTCTTTCAACACTGCTTTATTTTATCCTTCTACCATATGAAAAGCTTTTCCACAAAATGCAGCAAGTAGACTCAGGAAGCAATACTTTTTCACACATCTCAGTAATATGTCAGCACTAACAAAACAACACAGACTTGATGAGCTTATTTAGTCAAACTAAAGAGTCAAGCTTCTGGTCAATAGTGATAGTTTTGTGGTTTTTATTCTCCTTTAAAACAGATCCATAAATGGATTATTTGCCAGAAATCATAGTAGATAAAGGAGTGCGTGCTGAGAAAATGGTCTACTCTCAACTAAGTACAAAGCATTCTTCCAAACCTAGTGGAACTAGCTTATTCTCTGCAGCTAAAACATGAGAAAATAAGAAGCACACTCACATTTAATAATTCTTCTGTCACCAAAACTACAAACACTCTAGTGAAACACTTATTTCCTACATCTTTGCCCCACTCCTAGTTCCCATGCTTGGACTGTCCTTGTGGACCATGCTGAACAATCTCTCTTGTTGCAACATAATCTTTGACACGAACAAGAGCTCAGTCACATGAAATTCCCTCAGTAGTTCTTAAAATGATCAGCTCGGTGTGTGGGATGTGCATTAACAATCAAAGCATTATGCTTGTGCTCTGTTCTCCACCTAAGGATGCGTTTGGAAACAACAAATAAAAGATTGGAAAGCTTGGTGGTGCAAAAAAGAAAGGGGGAAGGGACACGTTCAAGGCTTGTGAACAACCTCACTTTCCTCTTCCTGCAAGCACTAAGCTAAAATAAAACACCACATAACAATCCACTAATGACTGAGACAAATTCCAGTCTTGCATCTCAAAAGGTTTAATGGCACAACCAAGCCAATAACACAAACAGACTTTTCATATCAAATTCCAAGCTATCTTGTTTTAGAAAATTCCACAAAATGTTCTAATTTTTTTATGCACATAAATTATTATACCTTTATCAGAGTTATACCGAGAGCTTTCTTGGGTACTCGTCCTGTGATTTCATCGCAGACCTTATGAATGAACTGATGAGGAATGACAAAAACCAGCAAATCTGCATCCTGTACAGCTTCATTAAGGTTTGGGATGGCAACCTATGTATTTATGGGAGAGAAAGGCCACGTCTTAAAATCAACACTATGCACAAGTGTTAACATCTAAATAAAAGCACATTTTGTTCTTATACCAAATGCTACAATTTACTGTGCTTTGTAAATAAGCAGTAACAAACTTCCCAGAAAAGCAAAAGAATTGAAGTTTTCAAACAAGCTATTTTGTGCCTTGAAAGGGGCATCTTCACAGCCACCAGCATGGTTAGTGCAAAGAAAATTCAAAATGTTCCATAACATTCAAACAAGTATTTTGAGTAAGAAAATACAGAATAAGAAGCTGCCTTCTCTTCAACAAAATAATCTGAATTTTTGATACATTACTGCATGGTAAAAAGTAGTTTCTTTAATTAATTCCTTGTGCTCTCGAATTTCTTCTCCAGTTCTTTTATACCTTCTAGTTTATATTCTGTTTCTCTGCACTAACAGATTTTGTTTACCTTTTAGGAAGGTGACCTAATTTGAAATCACTTGCCAGACTCCACTTTTCCTAACACTTGACGACCATCTTAAAATAACACACAGATTTAAAATCTACTAATGAACCTAAGTGAGCAGGTAGAGGACAGGAGAAACGCCATGCTTGGTGGCGAAGGCTAGGCAAATGGGATTTCAGCTTCGTTGTTAGCCAAAATAAAACCCAAAAAACACACTGCAATCCACGACAATTCATGTTTTCCCAACCAAAAATCTCTACCGAACCGCCAGATGCTGCAGTCTCTTTCTAGAACATTTTCAGGGCAAGATTCACCACCAACCACCCACCATCATGTCATACCAACACAGTGGGGATGTGGAGTCCTGTTGTTCTGCCCTGGCAATGCTACACCTAACGTGCTAATCTGACTGTACAGAGCAAAAGGCAACTGAGAAGCAGATAAACCGCAAAGGGCTTGCAGCTTTCTTGAGAATTTATCTAGCTCTCATCCTGTAATTCTTTTTAAGAGTTTCAGAGTAAGTTAAATCCCTTCAATTCTTATTGAACAGCCAGCTCCCTTCCAAAGCTGAGGCCAAATTTTTTATACTGGGTATAGTCACAGACATTAATCGTGCCTTCTTTTTCACATTTACTTCCATACAGAGAAACTGTAGTAACAAATACAATAGTGACACACACAAAAAAAAAAAAAAGAGCATAGCATGTTGAATTTACCTACCTGCATAATTTTACGTGTTCAAATCTCTGACCTCATTGGTTAACAAGTAAGCAGTTTGAAATATTATAAAACTTAACAGCGTTAACAAAATAAATTTCTACCCCCATTCACAGCATGAGCAATATTGCCTCTGTAACTAGATCAAATTTAGCTTCTGTGCCTTACCACATTATCTGGCAGCTTGTACCCGGGAAGATATTTTACATTTTCATGTTCGTTATTTATTATATCTGTCAGTTTTCTTCCATTAATATTCTCCTCGAAGACCCACATCTTCACTGTGGAAGCAAACTTTTGCAATTTTTTTACATTATTGCCTATTATTTTGGCAACCGCAGAACCCCTGCAGGAAGGAAAACAAAACAAAACATTAAAAAATAAAAAGATGATTTTGCCCTAGAAGAAAGAGATTATCTTTAAAATGAACAGAAGTTCACTGATTATTCAACCAATCAGTATTCAGCATTTTTGGTCCAGTAAAACAAGCGGAGAACACACCAGCTTCTTTCTCTAAAACAAATCTATCTAGAGTACATTGGATAGAAGCATTTACTGAACTCCTATTTTGTCTGCTAACCTGCTATCCAGTGAGAGCTTGGCTTATTGTATTTCCAGAAATCAAATGTATTATATCTTCAGTGCAGAGGTAAAAATGACATATTCAATTTTACGGATAATCTTCGCCTTTAAGAAACAGGAACTTTTCTTTGCTAAGATGACTAACCCAACAGTTTCTGTAGAATATTGACACACATTTAAAGCGAAGAAGCACTTACACTTTGTGTAAGTTGTAAGATTTACGGGTATGCTGCCCATCTCACAGAATGTAATTGTCACAATGGCATCCTCTGAATTTGCAGGCAGACAATCCTACCAGTTAGCTCCCCAAGAAGAGCACACAATGAAACCTGTAGGATAGCGATTACTGCTCAAACCTCTAAACCACAATGAAATCAAGCAGAATAACTGAAGCTACACACATGACAAGGAACAAACACAACCTTCCCTTCTCTTCCTAGCCTGAATGCTATATGGAAGAAAAAGATGTGATTTTACAATGCCTGTTCAGCTAAATTCCTTTTCTGTGGCAAGGAGGCTTGGTAATTACTGACAGTCTACCACGGAGACAAAAAAAATTCAGAAAGATGTAACAAAAATATACAGTCACAGATCTGAGGCTTCCCATTTTTGCATATTTCCTCTTTTCTCCCTGCCAATTAAACTTCTGATACTGTGACTTTCTAGTACTTGGTACTGGGGTGGGAAGGAATAGCACACTTTATTTGGAGGTATGAATGCTTTAATTTTACAAATCTAGTTATATACATACACTCCCCTAAATTTATTATGGACATCATTTGTAATAAACTCATAGCTAGTAAGTAAACCAAATAGATTCGATATCCTCTGAGAGCTTTTAATACGGTACAACTCATTTTGCTGTATTAAGAACGTGTGCTATCGCAGGCCTAGGGTCACTTTCCAAGTAGCAGCAGAAAAAAATATGATATCTGAAGTAGACCTTCTTCAGGCAAACCATAAAACTGTGCGTGTTGAAAGGTTGGTATGTACTTCTCTAATAGCCCTTCACACACCACAGAGTCCCCCGGGTTCAGGAGGTGATCCAGAAGCCCCAGCTGTCAGGCATCTCTTATCAGGCTCATGCACGAGGTCGGGAGGCAGCCAGAGCAGTTTCCCTGCTGTGGCAGACAACTCACCAGCTCAACCCTCCAGGTCTGAGGTCTGCACAAACAGTGAAAATGACATTCAACACAACACTGGTGTGTGTTTTTTGCAGAAAGAGTATCGCCGCCCATGAGCAAAAGCAAATATACTAGTGCAGATTTATATATAAGGTCTGGATCCCGGTAAGTCGCTGGCTTCAGTTTTGAGCTTCCCGACACGCTGCGTGCTCAGTGTTGATAAAGACAGAAATGAGCGATTCAGCAACTGCCCAACTGGGATTTTCATTTGCCAACATAAAGTTCAACAGCCTGTATTTCTTGAACAAGATATTCATTCCATTATTAAATAACATATAAAATATCTCAGCTGTCTTTGTTAATACTACTCTCTAAAGCTGCAAAAAAGTGACGAGTTTTAGTTCCTGAATTCAAGAATATTCTGACTCCTCTGGTTCCCCACTTCCTGTTACACTGCAACAGCTACTGTGGGACTGAATTTAGCAAGGTCAAACAACAGCCTCTAGGGCTGCTCAAGGTGAAATACCAGCTCCCCACACCTGTTAACCCAACAGACAAGCCTATGCTCTCTTCTGTGTCCCAACACTCCTCAGTATGTACCCTGGAATCATTACTGGGATTTCTGGCTCGTCTTTTGGTGTACTCCTGACACATCACAAGGCGAAGGAACTGGAATTCTTGCCTGTTTATTCCCAGCAGTAGCAGTTCAAGTGTGAGCTGGATTGTAGTAGTTGGTGCTTGTGGCAGCTCAGTTACACAAGAAAATGGGCACTGAGGGATGCCCTCGCAAAGCTTACCCCTGGCATGCCCCAGCTGATGGGTAATGCTTCATGTAACACAATGGGGCAGTTGCACGCCAAAAAGCGGTTCTCCTCCTTGCAACCTGTACCAATGGCACTCCCAAGTGCAAGCTCATACACTTCTTATTTAATGCTTTTACAGAACTGTCTGAGCTCACTGAGCAAGAACGCACACTCTGTCTCCTGCCCTTCACCATTAGGGTGTATCATTGTCATCCTCACCCCATTTTAAAAGCAAAATATAAAACCCAGAAACTCCTAAATGTCAGTGGAGGTCACAATATGCAAACACACATAATATCATTAGCCCTACCACTTTTTCCTAAAAAAAACCACCTACCTCAGTTAAACCCAAAGTTTTATCTCCCACTTTTCTATAGCAAGTTCCCAGCCATATGAACCCCTCTGACCCAGTAACTTTACCTCTCTTCCCAAACTCTATAGTTTATTTTCAAGCTAGGCCATCTGATTAACCAGGGGCTGGTTCTAGCAAACCACCCGGGGATAAATTCTGGTTGTACACCCCTTGTTAACATGCCCTGGAAGTGTTATCAGAAGAGCAGGCTATCACACATGCTAGAGGCAGTGTCTGCAGTATTTTAACTGAATCTGACCACTGCCCTTGAACCCTGAGGCTCCAAGGTATATTCCCAAGGTATATTCTCTTCACACGCAAGGCAATTTTATTTTTTACCTTAAGGATCATAATGCTTATCTACCAGCTGAGCAACTGTACCTGGGCAAAGAGAATGAAAAAAAACAGCTCCTGCTCTTCCGTGACTTTTGAGCCATCTGTCCCGTTCCACAACCTTCCATCAGGTGTCAGAGACCCCTGCCAAGTTAGCTTTGTTAGTAAGGTGACCTTCCCCCTAGCAAGCCAACCAAACAAGTTGGGCTGGAAGCAGTTTATCATCCAAGGTGATTACCTCAACCGCTCTGAACTGTCATTGTTGTGCCAAGCTCCTTTAGTTTCTTTTTTTCCATCCCAGATATAGGCTAAAGGGCTGTGAGAAGGCAAAGGCATTCATAAGGTTACTGGCACTTGAGGGCCAGGGTCGCCTCACACAGAACCACATAAACCCCAGTCTCCAAACTGCTAAGAGCTCATTACCGTTGGGTTTGATGTCTGTCATCCCCTGGACTTAGTGGAAGAAATCACCTGCCTCTCCAAAACTATTATTTTTGGAAGCATTCATGGGGGAGAATGGGGAAGCTGCTGCACATCAAAACATTTGCAATTTCATAAATCACACTTCTATCAAATAAGCAAACTATCAATTATTTGAAGACATTTATCCCAAAAAGAAAGGAAAAAGCTGATTCCCAGTAACAGTGCTCTCTCTTTCTCTCAACAACACAGATACGGGCATTTTGCCACCCAAACATCCATCCTGTCAGGAGCTCTTCTTGTTATTAAACTGATCCAGTGAGGTGAAAACAAATGACATATGTACATGGTTATAGCTAGTAGATAATATCTACAGATCCTTCTGTGAGCTTGTTTCATAGCGGATCAACTGCAAACGCAGTCAAATTATCTACGGAACTTTTTGCTAGATTTCAAGTATGGAAGAACGGTAACAACAAAAGACAGATCTAGCTACATATCTTTTTTGGATATACATTGCAATGCACAGTATCCCTCAGTTCACCTTACAGTCTAGTGCAAGCAAAGGAAGAGATGCCATGCTGAAATGTCAGCTGTCCCCTCAGTAAACCATGACAATGAAAAACACAACTTTGCCGTTGCTGATTTTTTTGAAGTATGCAAAACTACATCAAAAGCCAATGGCACACAACTGGGGTAAGCAACAAGTCTAAGATCACCTCTGTGGATGTTAAGATGTAGGATCTTGCTCTTTGCAAAACTAAACTCCCCTGAAGTTAGATTTAACCTTCTAAAAAACAGACTGTGACCAGAAATAACATATGCCTAGCCTTACTAATTAAACTGACAGGCTGTGGAGAGATTTATATAATAAATCGTACATAACTTACTCATTGTAAATAGTGATCCGTGGTAAAAACAGTGATTAGGAATGATAAAGAAATTAAGGAAGTGAGACAGAGAAGGATTATAAACGTGATACTCCTCTTAGGGAAATAATTACTAAACGTGTTGCCTTCAGCAAACACAACAGTGAGACCATAAGTTTATTTAAGTCTAATTATAAGCTAGCGATGGATGCAGCAATAAAACCTTGTCTTGAGCCTTCGGTGTGCTTTGACATAATCAACTGGAAAAAGAGAAGGTACTTGAAATAAGCTTGTGTTTCACAGCTCTTCTCTGAGCTTTCAAGGGAAACAGCTAATGCACAGAGAGGTACACAACACACATTTCACTCCTGGGGAGAAGTGAACTTGTTACAGCAGCCCCACAGGCAGCCCTTTAGTCATGACCTGCTGAAGAAATACGTTCGGTATCTTCAAGGTCTACATCACCCTCCATCAGACAACTCACACAACAAACACCAGGTTAAAAATATCCCCAAATAACACCCTCCCAGGAGAAGGGCGCCCAAACAGCGGGCGGTTCTGCTGCTCCTTCCCCCCCCGTTGGCTCGGGGCCGCACCTCAGCCTCGGCAGCAGAGCGGGGGAAGCCCACCCGAGCCCAGGACCCCCGCCTCAGGGCACCGCGGCCCTGGCCCGAAGCCCCCCGGTTCCCCCTTGTGTTCCCCCCACGTCTCCCCCGGGTCCCCTCCGGGCTCCCCCCGGGCTCCGGGCCGGGGCAGGGCAGCCCCGGGCGGGAAGCGCCGGGCAGGCCGGGGCGGGCAGGGCTGCGGGGAGGATCGGGCCGGGCCGGGGCCACGGCTGCGGTCCCCCCGGGGGCTGCACTCACCAGTTGCCCGAGCCCACGATGCACACCTTGAGGGGCGTCCCCGGCAGCGCCATGCCAGCGCCGCCCGCGCCCCGCCGATGGCCGCGGCGAAGAACTCGCTGAAGCAACCGCCTCCCGCCGCCCGCCTCCGCCGTCAGGGGCTCGCTTTCACCTCCCTCCTCTCCTCCCTGCGGCTTGCCGGGAAGTGTAGTTCCTCCTGTCGCCTGCCCCTTGTCCCTCGGCCCCTCCTCAGGGCCGGCTCCGTGCCCGCTGGGGACAGCCCCGGGGAGGGCGAGGCATGGTTGGGGGACGCGGACCGAAAGTGGAGGTCGAGCTGGTGGTTTGGTGTATTCTTACGGTCAGGGTTTTCTACTCGGCTAATAACATATATTTCAGTCGTATGTGTCCCCATTAAAACTCTTTTGCTTTCTCCTAGTGTCGGGGAAGCGTTGAAAAGCTTTGGAGTAAGTCAGTGAAGCGTGGAGATGTGGAGGAACCGAGCTGTCAAGTAATGAAGCAGGTCAGGCCGGGGGCTCTTTGTGAGAGGAATAAGTATGTTTTGTCAAATACTACTTTCACATCCTCCTTTAGCCAGAATCATGGTGTTCTCCCTCCACCACCGTTCTCCAGAAAAAATACAGATGATCCATACTACTGGTTTGATGAGGACTGGTGTTTTTGAGACATCTGTGGTAAACTTTTTTGTCAAAGCTGTCTGTCTAATACACATTTAGCAGTTTTTAATAATAACATGAAAGCTTTAAAAGAAAACGTTGCAGACAATGGAGAAGAAAGAGCAACAAAGAACTTTTCTACTGTTAAAACAAGTGCTGTCAGATCATTAATGTTAGCAAAACCAAACCACACAAATATTATTTTAGGCCTCATCTGCAGACTCAGGCAGATGTGTTCAGGCAACCTAACCGTACAGATGGAAGATACCAGCCTGTCATTCTAGCAGGCCCTACCAATCTCAGCTGGAGATTTTCATCTTTTTTCAAGTTGGTTGGAGAAATTATGTTTTTGCATGTTTGCTTGAAGTCACAATCTGGAATCATACCTTACATTGCTAATGAGGTAGGTTAGGAGCAAAGGCAATCTGAAAGGTAGTTTCAGGGAAATAAGAAGAGTAGCCTCTTTGTAAAAGAGCACATCCCCATGTTGCAGCAGTGACAGTCCATGTGCAATCAATGAACTGAAGTTACAGAGACTCAGACACATTCTGCTCAACCTTTTACAACAACCAACCAGCTAAAGTGAAGTGACAGAGAGCTACAGGCTATTATATATCAAGCCAAACAACTGTTTGCCTGAATTACAGGTGTTAAGGCCCTCAGATTCTGGGCTTTGTATGGAAGTAGCTGAGGCAAGAGCACATATTCCCATATGCCAGGTTTGCTATGGCAGAAGTATGTGCTCCTCTGATAGGTGAAACAGGCATCTGGGCTTACTAAACCACCACGAAGATTTGACAGATTTGATTAGCCAACTCCCCAGAAGACTCAGTCAATATTGACTTACCTAGTGCATGTCAGAAATTAGATGGTTTGGTATTTTGACCTATCATTCCATCACAGGAGAAAAGGGGAAGACTGATATAGAAAGCAAAGATGCATTTTGGATGGAGGAGAAAGCAATAAACAATGAGATCACTGCTAGGTTCTGAATTTCCAGTTTTCCTCTATTTAAGTGGTGTGTTGGTCCAATGTCTATAGAGATAGATCCATTCTTTTCTTCATTGCTTTATTTGACTTTACACATGCTGATAAAAAACATAGCATGGGTTAAGCATCCATTGAGAAGAACAAAAATAACTCCCATAAGGGCAGTATAAAGCTCTGAGATTCCGTTTGCATGTTCTAGACTACATACAAGCAGAGTCACTGCACTTGTAGTTTAATCTATTAATCTGTTTTAACTGTTCTAGATATTGCTATGTTTGTTCCTCTTTTCTGGGAAGTTCTCTGTTTGTCTGACATCCACGCGTTTATCAAAACCTGACAAGCTCCTTTCAAAACTCAGTACCCAGAGATAATAAGATATGTCAGTGCTAATCTACAACTGCAAATAGTCCTGTACAAAGCAGAAACATCTGGCAACAGGAAAATACAGGAAAGCTACAATAGTTTAAAATATTTAGCTTTATTTGCAAATTTCTGAAAACATTCCTGATTACCTAGTCAGAAAAATTTCCATTTAATATACTGTATCATCTAATAGATTATTGTACAAAAGTTTTCTTATTATACGTGTAAAAGCATTAAATAACAGTTTCATTTAATTTTATTTTCAGTGTTCTGTATAAAAGATACAAATCTGATTTATATTTAATTAGGTAATTATTGGACTGGAATATATTAAGGTCTTGAAACACACCTTGAGTTAATCTAAATTCTCTTGCTGATTTTGTAGGGATTTCTTTTATATACAGGCTATTTTGTAAGTGTGGGACTGGCAAAACTCTGTGACTTCTTCAGCAGTATATACTCATTTACTTAACTCTGGATATGGACTAGGTAGCACAGGTCAGCCTGTCCTAGGAGATGACCTCAAAGGGAAGAAGATGGAGATATGATAATTCATATTTTCATAAGACACCTCAGTTTCTAACACTTCTTTAAGACAGATATGAGTATGAGGTTCCTGCCTGGTTTCAACATTGATGTGACTGCATAATAGAATTAAGAAAGTGCTTTGCATGTCCCACAGTCTCTGACTTCTTTGAAGGTTGACCAGAAGTGGAAATAGATTTAGCCTTTTTTTAATTGTTATTCCCAGTGACTGCCCGGTAGCTTAAAAGTCCTCCCGAAAAGAAATGAACATTAAAGATGGGAAAAGAGGCACAAACATTTTACTTTCCTCCCAGTTTAGGTTTCCTCTCCTTCATCAACTCCACCATCAAATCCCCCTCATCCTTTACTTCACATAGCCTGTTTTCCCACCTCTTATCTGTGCTTATTTTGTCAGCTCTCCACTACTTTTTCCTAATTCAAGTATTTCTCATTTATGCCTCTTCTCATCTCAGACTTCCCAGCACTACTCTACTTTGGCTGACTATTCTGCATTTTTATGGATAAAAGTTAATGAGCAAAGGAAGGATTTCTGATGGTTAAAAGCCATTTTAATTTTACTTGTGAAAAATACATGCACAAGGTTTCAAACCGGAGAATTTGCCATGTTTCTGTGCCTTTTCCAGCTTAAGTATTTGTGAAACAAATGTCTTAGCCCATAGCGTAGGAAGTAAATGTCTCACTAAGCAATTTACTGCTATTAGATTTGTATTCTGGAATATGGCATCTATATACGAGACAGAATTATGTGGGCTCAGGGCAATACACCACACTGATTTTGGGAAATGCAGGTGTTTGCTGGGTTAGTGTTCCTTGCCTGCAGTCCCTAGGCAGTGAACTATATTTAGAAGAATTGGTTGTCATCACTCTGTCCTATAAATAAACGGTATTAAAAGATATTCCTAAAAAAAGAAAAAAAAAAGGGAGATTTTTTTCTCTTTCTTTTTGAAGTGCAGATGGCATCAAGTTACTTCCTCTTCCATCTTCCATTCTTACAGTTGAACCAGCCTTCATCTCACCTTACTCACTGGACCATTCTGAAGGCATGCAGGGAATGCTTTCTTTCTAACCTTTCCTCTACAAAGCAAACAATAACAAAGACCTTTATCTTTGGAAGCTAGGAGAATGGTGATAGTGGAAGAACGTAGGGCTACTTCTCTGCTGTTTAAGTCAGCTTTCCTAAAGAGATCAATTGGCAAAGCATAGATCAGCGTCTCTGATATGACCCTCATGCTAGAGACTAACTAGTATCTCCATTCTAGTGCTTCTTGTAGCTATGTCCCACTCTCATCACTGAGTTGTACTTTGCAGCTAACTCTTGCTTGCATAGTTGCCCTGCCTCCACACAACATCGTGACTGGATCTCTTGCAAAACTGTAAAATGAACCTCCCATGGCTGTGCGGCCCCAGTCCACAGAACTGTACTCCTATAGCTACACAGCCTTCTTATCAAGCACATATAGAGTGTAACTGACGATTAGGAGTGAATTGAATTTACGTACTGTTTATCCCTATTTCCATGGAATTCTACATAAAATTTTTGCAAAGTTATTAGTCCAGAAAGGTTTGGACCATGTGTCAACTTTCTCCTGCATTCTGTTGACTGCAAAGGGATTACAGCAAAAAAGCAAAACCAAACGCACAATGAAATTAAAATCTGGATCTTTAGATAAACTGTCCTGGCTAGTGTCCATGTTACATAACTGTTCTCAGCTAGGAACAAAAAGAATACCAGTTTTTTTTCTGTGTATGCACCATTATCCCAGGGAGTGCTGCAATTAGGAAAATTCTGCTTTATCCTGGGTGGACTGGTTTGTCCATACTTCAGCTGATGCTTTGTCCAATCATCTGGAATCAGAATAGATCACTTATAGTCTCTCTGCTGTTTTCCAGTGACTTTTACAACACCTAGAATGAATTTTAATTGGTTCATAGCTGTACTTCCAGTTTGAAAAGGTTATGGAAAAATGGCCCAAGTGCTTTTCCTAGAAAATTTTAGTAAAACTAGATGTGAAGTATAGAATTTCTGAAATAAAGATGGGAACAGTAAAGGCGGCTCCATTAACATAGCGAATGCTGACATAGATATGTATTCCTTCATTTCTACCTGTATATGAGAAATTCGAAGTCTTACACAGTTTCAAGGAAACATCCACATCAAGTTACTGTAGAAAGATGTGGTGACTGATTTTTAGAAATAATTATGCCTCACGATTCCTGTTGGATCAAGGATATGCTTAGCTGATATAAGTCAGTTTGTTACTGTTTAATAGCTTTTAATTGACCTAGACCGTGAAGAACTGTATGCAGTTCTATAATTGATTTTTTGTTTCATTCAAATTTGATGAAATCATTTGTCATTTTCACAATGTAAACATTGAGAAACAATAAACAATGTAAATTCACTGTGAAACATTCAATGCAAAGTGGTAAAATCAGAAAGTAACTATTGGTTCATTTCAAGTAAAGTGAAAGCCTCAGCGTGGTATGGGTTTGTGAGCATTTGATGTAGCGAGCAGAGGATGAAATGCAAGAGGAGGGTACTCCATTTTCAAATGTCCAAGTAGAAATGCATAGCTAAAAAGGTTTATATAATATTATGCCTAAACTGCTGTCAGGGCCCTCAGTGAGCTCCTAGGTCACTGCCTTGACCAACCTGTAACCATCTTTCTCTGTAATTCTCCTCTGGAACCTCTTCCTTATCTCCCCAGGCTTTGGTGTCTCTGTTCACAGACAGCATTGGTGTGGTGCCGCCGTGTAGGGTTGGATTGGCTTGCTCTGTATCAACTAGGTTACAAGAAAGAGCTGTGAGAAACTTCATGAGATGAGGATGTGCATTTCCATCCATGGATACTCCACCCATTAGCTGAGCAGCTGCATTTCAGCTCAGGCCTTGCTGTTGGTCCCTGCCTGAACTACTTTGTGTGTAATCCTGGACTTGCCAACCCTGATCCTTGGCTTCCTGAGCTGATCTTAGTGTCTGCAGACTTGTCATCAATGGACTTTTAGCTGAACTTGGCCACTGTCACAGGATCTGCTCTTGTGTGGGATGTGTGGGACCAAACCCTTGCTAGGGAGGGCGCTGCTTCCATCTGCTTGCCATCCTGGCTCACCTTTCTTGGCAGAGCTGCTCGTTCTTGCTCTTATCTGACAGCTGAAGGTAGAAATGTTTTTCTACGCTAGCTTCAAAAGCTGTAGTCATAAAGGTTTATTTAAAATTAACTTTTAGCACAGCAAAGACATTATTTTTTTTTTTTTTTAGCTACAAGGATGCATCTGTGCTGATCCTGCATAGCTGAGAGTAGAAATAAACCTAACAACAACCCAAAATCATCTGCACAGGCAATTTACTTGTGTTTTGGTCTGACTTCAATTATTTTGGCACCTGCAGAGCCAATTTATTTGACTAAAGTTATGCAGGATCAGGGACTAAGGCCATAAGAAGTAACGATTAATACATGAGTCACTCATATAAGGAAGGTATGTACAAAGGGCATATTCCAGATTATGAAACCAGTAAAGATTCAAAGCAAAAGCATGTTCTTATTCCCTTGTCCTAGAATTGAGGCAAATCGTGTTATTATGTGAGATGTATTAAAAATAATTCAGGTAGGATAACAAAATCTATATCTATAATGTTATATATTAAAAATACACTATGCATGCCCAGCAAAACTAATACCTGTATTTAATAAAAAGCAGCTTACTGACTCTTCATGCAAAATGTAAAAACTCCGGCAACTGTGCCAGCCAATGTTTTATTATCCACAAAGTGCATAATAGATGTAGAAACCTCGCTAAGAGATTCTTGAGAAACTTCAGAGAATCACCTTATCCCGTGGCTCCACCTGGGCAGTCTGGCTGCTTACTTCGTTAAATCTCAGGTGACATTCTCAGAATGGGTGGTTCTTCATAGCAGGAACAAAGTCTGGGAGTTTTTGGGCTGAGTACCAAGCCAAGCTGACAGCTGATGAAGGCCAGGGTGTACGATGTCAGTTGTGTAAAGCCATATGATCTGCAGGAGGTCTGCTGTGTGGGACTCACAGGGTGACAGTGGACCCAGGAAAGAAAAAGTGTAGGCTACCAGAGCAAGGAAGTCAGCATGGTGGTTGTACCGCGATAGATGTGATTTCTGGCCTCTCTGTCTTCATCCTTCTATCTGTATTGAAGAGACCCTAATTCACTGTGTGCTGACTTTGTCCTGTTTTAGCTCGCGCCCTGTAGAGAGCCCTACCATGTGGCAGCAGACAGAGATGCACCTTGCCACTAGGAGCCTGCACAGAGCACGGATATTGTCCTGTGCTTGCCTGCTTTGTAAGTGGCCACCACATATGCTACAGGAGGGGCTGCTTGTACCTCAGCTTGTGACCATAAGGCTGCAGAGCGGATGGTTGTGCGGGGCCATTTCGGGTGATACAGTGAGAGGGGGTTGACAATACAGCTTAGAACACTTCAGGAGGAAGATTCCCATGTGAGTGGATTTGGGCAGAAGAGAAGCACTGATGGAGCTATTGTACTGTTGTATCATTTCTTCTGGCAAGGGTTGAGAAAAATGTTCTCCAAGTCCAAACTAAGCCCCAGCTGCCAAACAGTAGTGCCAGTTCCAGCACCATTAAGTCTTAGTCCTGCTGTCCTTAATAAAGATGCTACCAATAAGACAGGGAAGTGTGCCTGTGGTATCTATGGACTACAGCAGAAGTCAGTCAAAAGTGGCTCCCTTAAGGTCAATACGAACCACAGTAATAGCAGCAGAACTAATTAAGATACGTCGGGGACAGCCTGTCAAGCTCAGCTTGCCAAGGGTCTCACATCATATTCATGTAAGAGGTATTTTCCTGCATTAAGGAGAGCAAAAGCTCAGAGAGGAGAACAGGGCTGACCTCTACTAGCAGCCTGAAGAAGTTGAAAACCAACAGACTAAGCCGTAGTGGCTTTCAAAAAAGTCAGTGGAAAGCTGAATGATCAAAGTCATGTAGCTGCTGGGAAATTTGTTGAGCAGGAAGCATGGAGCCATGCTGATCTCCAACAGTGACTTAAGGAGCGATTTGATAAAGCAGCAGTAATTATGACATCTTTCCTGTGTTCAGCCTTTTTCTAGACAGGTGGTAATGAGTGATTCTATAAAGGTTTAATAATGCATGCTTTTGGACATCAGATCATTATCTAAGCTTTAGAGTATTGCAACTGGAGTTTCTAGTGCAATGTTTTCTATAAACCCTACTTGCTAGGCTTTTCCATGCATAGTGCCTCAGAATGGAGGGGAGATCTAGCACAGCAAGCTAGTCGCATCCCTGTGATGGAGGTGGGGCAACTTTCGTGCTGCCTCCGGTCACCTTTAGTGAGATGCAATCTTATTTCTCACCAGCAGTGGGCTGCTTTTGCCTTGCTGCTTACATTTGTGCTGTTCCACTGCCGTGCATCAGAAAACAATAAAAGTTGTGCAATCCAAACGTGTGCAAAGCCATTGAGTGTGACAATCTCAGTGACCTTTGTTTACAGTATGTGCAGTCTAGCAGTACCAGCAGCATCCAAACCCTGTTATCAGCATACCAAACCGGCAAGGAATGTCCCATGTGGAACTGATCTGCCTCAGCTAGTTTTTAACTCAAGGGCGTAGGGCTTTATTTATCTAGCTGCAGAGGATAATAACTCCCACGAGGGTGTTGCAACTTTCAGTTTTGTCATTCCATGGTAGAGTCTATGCATATTAACTGCCTGAATATCAACACCTAGGACAAACTTAGCATCTGTAGTAACTGTGACTAATTTCAATGTTTTTGTTTAGATGGAAATCATACACTTGCCAGAAATTGTGAAGGACCAGGAGGTTCTGAAACAGCTTTCAAAAATGGCAGCTAGCCAGCTCTAGTGCATGTCTGATAGGGCCTGAGTATGTAAACCAAAGCTTTTCAGTGTGCTTAACATCATTTGTTTCAAAGAAAAAATCATCGATGCCCAACAGTATCCTGATTTGCAAGCACAGAAATATTTTTCTATTAAACTTCAGTGCCTGCTAGCAAAGCTCAGTTAGCGTGCAGTGGTACAATCAAGCTCAGTAAAGCAGAATAGACTCCCGAATGCAACTTTGTAACAGGAAAACAATATTAATCGGTAAAGAATGACTTTCACTGGAGATTAATTTATTATGCTGTGAAGGAGGAAGCTTTTTTGACACTAGAGGGTGTTTTTGTTTCCTGACCACAAAACCTGCCCCATGCAGCTGAAGTTCAAACATATGGGGACTTTGCTGCTTTACAGAGTTTATATGCAAACTGACTGAGCAAAAGGCCAAGATGGAGACAAAGGAGGCATTAGACTGAATGCTTCTAAACAAAATGTGGCACAAAATGAAGTTCTGATGGCCAGCTAACACCAATTTTCATTGTAATTTTTAAAAATTACTAAATGATTTGAATTAATCTCCCACCCTGAACCTACTTTAAGTCTCTTCCCTTTGTGTCTAAGAAAGACTGGCATTTTCTTCATAGCAAAAACAAAATTCTGTAGTTTATTGATAACTTAATTGGTTTTAGCAGCTATCTTAGGTTCCTTTTCAACAGAAGCATTTCCAAAAGAGTTCTGAGTTCTGAATTCCTGAGTGATGCCTCAGTTGGTTACTTGGGTGTGGGAGAAGCAACAGGAAAAAAATATCTCTGCAATTTTTTAGAAAAATAAGGATGAATCATGGTGATGTCAACAATTTCATCACTGGTTTTGCTTTTCTTTAATTTTGTGTAAAAAAAACAAACAAAAACACTTCATAGTTCATAATGTATATGTGTATTAACGTGGTTTTGAGACTTAAAAAATGTTCTAGAGTCTGAAGTATTCATCCCTACTGCTCGTGCAAATTGTTTGCCTTGGATAGGGTTGTGCAGCCATAAGTGATGGGAATATAAGATGCAATCACAGAATCACAGAATCACCTAGGTTGGAAGAGACCTCCAAGATCACCGACTCCAACCTCTGACCTAACACTAATGAGTCCTCCCCTAAACCATATCACTAAGGGCTACATCTAAACGTCTCTTAAAGACCTCCAGGGATGGTGACTCAACCACTTCCCTGGGCAGCCCATTCCAATGCCTAACAACCCTTTCAGTAAAGTTTTTCCTAATATCCAACCTAAACATCCCCTGGCGCAACTTTAGCCCATTCCCCCCCAAAAGGAAGCACTCACACAACCCCTGAGAATCGGCAAGAGCTGTTTATTGCTGGGACATCTTGCAGGCAAGCCTGCGGGATGTCTGTGGTGTTTGGTGGCTCCAAGCTAATGCTTGCGATGGAGCCTGAGCAACGAGTGGGGGGCTCGCCGGGCACTCCTGCGACGCTGTTGGTGCTCTCGGATGGCAGAGCACAAAGACATGCCGCAGTAGTCCCGGGTCTGTTCAGGCAGAGGTGGATCCACTTGCATCTGTTCCTCCACATCTGGTGGATGCAGCTCCATGGGCTCCACGGTGTTAGGCAGAAGGGTAAGCCAGTCCTTGCCCGGGACTGCCCAAACGGGATGCCTTCCGTCCGGAATGTTCTCAGGCCAGGGTGCCGAACCAGGGGGTCGTCCAGTCCCACGCCTCGGTCCCATGCCACTGTCGGCTTGATTTTCATGCATGAGTCCGACGGTGCTGTCTGGCTTACGGCCATTACTGGGTCCTGCACTGTGCTCCGGACTATGGGCACGCCTCTGCTCCCCGTGGCTGTCTGCCTGATGTTCCCACCTTCGCCCCACGTCACCGTTGCTCCTATGGCAAGGCCCAGGCCCCCTGGCGCTGGGTGTTTGAGGGGCCGGCCTGTTCCCCACATCGTTGCGGTGCCAATGATACCGCCTGTATGTGTCTGTGGGCTGGGCGCCAGAGGTCCCTTGGGCACTGGTGTCTCTTGTGCCCCTGGCGCTATCTCTCTGCCCACAACAGCTCTCCTTCTGCTCAGGTGCGTTCCTTCTTGGTGCTTCACCGGACGGCATTGCTGTCCTCGCACACCAAGGAGGCCTGAGGCTCGCCTTGCTCTTCTAGTCTCCTTCCTGCTGCACAAGCTGGCAGTCAGAGGGCCGAGATGCTCAGCGAGTGGTGGGCCAGCTGCGGGGGTCCTGTTTTATAGGGTCCATGGGCAGTGGTGGCCACTGTGACCTCAGCAAGCCTCTGTGATGGAGTGGCCCACGCGTGGCCAAAGTGTGTTGGGAGCGGCCTGGAAGATGCCCTCACGTGGACAAGGAGGAGGGTTGGGGGGCTGAGGGCCCCTTTTCTGGGGCTGGCTCCCCCGGGCCATTTGGCTTGCCAGAGAAAAAGGCTGCCCCTCGGCCACAGGGACTGCCCTGCACCTCCCATCCTGTGCCCTGGGTTTATTTTTAACACTGTTTTTTAGGTAATTTCATTCTGTTCTTTACGGAAAAGAACAGAAGCAAGGTGCATCTTCAGCCCTAATTCCCATGTGCGCTTTGTGCTCCAAGTGAAGAATTTCTTCCTCATGTCACATCTGATCTAAATCTCCCCTCCATTTGTTCAAAGCCGTTACTGCTGGTTCCATGGCTATACTCCCTGATTGAGTCCCTCTCCAGCTTTCTTCTAGGCCACTTTTATGGGTAAGGTTAGGTGGCAAAAAAGCAGGACCTAGCAAATTGCAGCCTTATCTACCCTGTTCCACAGGACGTACAATCTGAGTTATGTGGGATATACCAGTCAGGACTTTTAAACTGTTTGCAGAGGCCTGCTTTAGCTTGACTGTTTCCAAATAAAGCCTGCCATTACTTATCCAGACACAGAAAGCTTTAAACCAATTGCCATTATCAATAGGAAATATTGATCCCAATCTTCATACAATTAGAAAATAGTAAAGGAATATATAAAAAAGAATAGCATTTGCTTTTTTGTTCCATCGGTTACTTTTTGCAACTATTTTTACATGCTAAATATTTGGTACAAATTGCTTTCTCTAGTGAGGGCTTGTATAAGATTAGTGTGAAGTACTGAAACAGCTAAACACAAGGAAACTTCTCCAAACCTCCTGAAGTTGAGAAAATAGCCTATGTGTGCTCAGGCAAACAAACAAGAAACAAAAACATATCAACACTACTGTGTTCAACAGTGAATGCATGCCTAGGGATAGTTCCAGGCAAGTCAGCCATCTCCAAAGAAATGTATTTAATAAAACCTAATTGCTATAAAAACCAAAACGTAGTTCAACAGGTGATCATGGAAAATCGAAGCAACACTATAAAGGACCAATTGTATTCCATAACTATCACAGATTCAGAAGATAAAACAACATTTGTAGCTTAAAAGAACTGCACTGTGTAGGTAAAATAATGTATTGCTATTACTTTTACTCTCAAGCTCTCTCCTTCACAGTTTAGTAGTAAGTAGCTTTGAAACGTTAGGAATAAAACCCAGTAAATATCAATAGATAGCCATCAGTAGATATCAGTAAATATTAGCAGATACTGCTTAGTAGGAGAGTTTTAATTTTGAATATGCACAAGGGATAAATCCACTCTTATTTAAATAAATCCACTCGGAGGGTCAACAACGTGTCACAAACTAGTCTCTAAAAGCCTATCTGGCTTTTATGTAAAGGAGAGGCTCTCAACTGTTTGATAGCCTAATTTGTATTAATTTGGTTAAAGAGGAAAATTTGTACAATTATTAACATGAAGAGACGATCCTCCCTCTAATTATCCCCTTCTGTAAACTTGTCTCCTCTGCTCTGATATTCTAGTTTCTACCTAATTCATAATAATGGATACCAGGATGCTATAAAAACCATTTAAATTGAAGAATGAATTAATGCAGTGGAAGACAATGCCTCTTATAATTTTTATTTATTTCCCAACTGCTGTTAAACTTGGTGCATCTTTTAGAATAAATATTATCAATTCTCCTGGAGATACAGACACTCACATTTGCTGCTGCTAGAGCATAGTCTTTCTTTTTCTGTGCACCCATAAACTATTGCATGACTAATTAATCTGCTGCAATAACAGTGAACTTAATAATGTAGTTTATGGCTTTGCTTTCAAGTTTGCAAGAGTATTTATTTGAAAGTTTTTAATTGTTTGGAGTCTTGGCCTTGAAGGCAGCAAAATGTGCATAACTTGTGTTGCTTTGACCATTCAAAATTCATCATCAGTAATCCAATTACACGTCTTCTGAAGTGTGTAAGCTGTCCAAATTGTAATGAAATGGAAAGTTGACTTTGTAGTCATTAATTACGACATTAACTGGGCATACCTTTAAACCTTAGAGATTTTATTAGAATATTGGAATAAATAAAAATGTAATTTAGCCTTTTCTCAAAAAGGGAAGTGAAATACATGACCTTTTGAGGATAAGATATTGCAGATGTATCTGGAAGGTTTTGAGAACGTGTTCAGTGAAGAAAAACCCTTAGCATCAAACATGTTCCCTGAGCACTACTTCTCTTTGAGGAAACGGAACAGGTTCCCTTTTAAACTATTCGCTGAGCTCTTTGGAACGCATGTCTAACTGTGATTTTTCCTATAACGTTTAAATGTATTTGCTTTTTTTGTTCTTCCGTTTCCTCTGTGACTCCCAAAATAATGCTATCAGGTTCTCTTTCCATGCTATATTAGGCCAAGGAGAACTTTCCTAGAGGCATGAAACGTGAAGTACTTGAACTTCTCCACCTCTGTTCTATACTCTGCCAGGACTTCTACATTCTCTGAGATGTCTTCGTACTTTCCTGAATTATTTTACTTTCCCTCTGCCTCTGAGTGCAGCTGCCTTAGTAAAACCAAGGATGTTAGTTACTTTTAATCCAGAAGCTGGGGCTTTTTTTCCTTTGACACTGCTAGAATTTATGGAAATATAACCTAATTGATATATTATGTAAGTGAGAAAAGCTTACCACTGTGAGATCTAGGTTATACTGTTTATCTTCTATTATTAGTGGTGTTTTATTAGAAACTGCAGTTCTGGCAATACATTAGGTTTTAGCTGGATGCTGATGCACAAAGCAAACCATTTCCCATTTGCTTTCTAGCTGATAGTCCATTCATCTCTTGGTACAAGTCCTGTGAGGAATTAATCAGACTTAATGAGGCTCTCATCACCTCCTTTTGATGTTGTGCACTCTGCTAATGCAGGAAACCTTTGCAAAATAACACGATGTATTGGATTTTTTTTTGCTTCTCTTTATACATACGTTTTGTGACATGTTTTCCTAGATCGTGTTGGCTATCACAGAATGTAAGGGTTCTTGTGTTCTGCTGGACTTCAGTTTTGAGCTTTGTATTCCTTATTACCCTGTGGATGTGAACTGATACCCGAGTTGTCCTTTCTACTGGCATTTTGAATTTTCAGTCATGTCTGCAGTATTAGACTGCCATCCATCTGCCAGAAGCCTTCTTCTGGACTGAGTAGATCTTGAACTAACTCTAAATATTGTGCTGAGATTTCAATCTAAATCCACCAGTCTTTTCTGAAGCCTTTTAGTTTTGTCCTAGATTTCAGTATTCCTTTTTCTTCATGAGAAAACAAAATTGATTCTTCAGTTTTCACTGAGCCACAGATACTTCTAATGTAGCCTAGTTAAAACCACATTTCTGTGTTTCATTTTATGGTGCAGCATTTGTACTTCTTATGTTTCTACACTGCAGTTTCTCTGCCTCCTTTGACTTATATTAACAGGAGATGCCTAAATATACTATCTATTACAGCACCAGTCACCATAAAAAGGCGACCTTCTCAATGTCATTTTTTCTTTTGATGATACCTATTGCTTTTGTATTCACAGTATAACACTGTTTGAACTTTCTCTCATTGTCTGCTGTATTTCTAGAGAGTTAGAGCTGTAATTGAGCCTTTAGGATATGTATTTTAATTTTATTTCGAATGTTATGCAACATTAAGTAAACTCTGGGACACAAGATGCATAGTACAGAGACTACACTAAGTGCTTTGATTCCAGCTGGGCCTGAATTTCTTGATCTTCTCTATTATACAGCAGAAATTTCTCAGAGGTGTGGCTGTTCACAAAGGGTGCCACTAACAGCACACAGAATGCAGGGGAAGTTCAGAAGCCAGTGGAACAGGAAGGTACATCCTTCCTGGTCAGTCCTTCCATGTGCGTATTCCTGGGTAGCTAAGAGCAGCATCAGTGAGAGGAAAATAACTTTATTCTCTCAGGAAGAAATACCATTTGTAGTGTGCTACAGATTGTAGATGAAAAATGTGCTACCTTGGTCCTATGTTACAAATGGATTTTCATCCTTTTTATTTTTATTTTGAAACTGATACTTTATACTTCTTGCTATTTATTTCTGCCTCCCCAGTTCAGGTTGAAGCAAACTGCTCTTGGCCAAGGAAAAAGAAGTCGATAACATGACTTGAACTGAAATGGAGAATTTTCCTGAGAAAGAGGCTGATGCAAGATTATTTTTCCACCTATCCTTCACTTTTATTTTGTTCTTTTGGCAAGACCAAAGCCTGAGGACCTGTACTGCACTTAAACAACTTCATAGAATTTTTGCTTTTGAGAACTGTGCTAATTATACACTAAGGAAACATTAGGAAAAAAAAAAGTGGAAAGAAATTGCTTTGTGTATTTCTTCCCTTATTTATTAATAAATAAGGCCATTAGTACCTCTGAATAAATGAACACAGTTCCTATCCTCTGTGAAGAAAATTACTTGAGCAGAAGGAATGCATCAGAAGCATTATGCATAAAATTGGTATACATGGGAGTGGCATTTTTCCTCACAACTACTAAACAGAAGACAAATAACCTCGAAACCTATGGCATCAGTTTACTTCTACACAGAGAAATCTTTTTGTGTTGTTGTTTCTTAAATCCTTCTCTTTTCTTCTATGATGGCTTGGGTTGGCTTGTTAGATTCATTTCCCTTTGTAGTATTTTCCTAAGATTGAAATTACCTCAAAACATGTGGTTATCACTGCCTGTGGTTGACAACCTCTGGCTTGTTTCTGGTGTGCTGCATCACCAAGCAACATCAATTTTCCTTCTGCAGCTATACGAGAGTGAGAAAGTCCTGTGGTTGAATCAGGAGACTTGCCTTCTATTTCTTCCTTGGTTCTAAACTTCTTGCCAGTTAAGTGCTGGGATTTTGACACGTGTGGTTTATGTGCAGCTTCTGAAGCCTGCATCTAACCTAGCCTTTTTTGGCAAACTCCCCATTACACTCTTAGGCTGACACTGGAGCAGCTCCACCTCCGCTGGGAATTCTAAAGTAGACATTTTCTTCTGTTGCTATTAAAGTGTTGTCTAAACTTGGTTAGAACAGATCTAGCTGGCAAAAGAAGGCAACAGCAACTGCCAAAGACCTTGCTGGTGCTCCAAACGTGGTGTGACAGTACTCACTGTTGTTAGCAGAGAAAAAAGCAGAAACTCCTTCAAACCGTCTGACTGATTCTTGTCTTTGCTTCTGCCCATGAACCCCATTTTTCCCTGTCATAACAAAATTCTATGCCCTTCTCTACTAAAAGCAATATGAATTTGATTTCTGATGTGAATGAATCTTGGATCAGATTAAATCCATATTATGAGGGCTATGTTTTCCCATAATAAGACCCTATTCCACTTTATAAAGTGCACACTGTGTATGAATTTATTTATAGTTTTTAGATAATTATTTTGTTCAGGCAGTCTTCTAAAAAGAAAAAGAGGTGCATGATCTTTTGAAGACTCTTCCTGTTCCATTAGATATTTTTACTAAAAACTCAGATCTTTTCCGTTTGCTTTTCATGAGGTATTTTGAAAATTATGTGGAGAACTGAGAGAATTATTAAATCTGACATCAGATTAAGTGAAGCCTAACTTGGATGCAGATTCTCAGTTCTTTGGAGTTCTTGGACTCTTCAGAGTTTTGTTCCATTGTTTGTTCAAACTTTTAACTCCCGTGGCAGTTTGAAAAAGCTGTAAGAAGGTTGTTTTTTTTGGAGATCCAGTGCCTTTCTTGTCATTTAGGGGCTGACCTCTCCTGATCAGGATTTTAAGATGCGACAGAATCAGCCCCTGTTCTTTCCCCAGTAGGACAATAAGATTAGACATTCCTTCTTCAATTTCACATGGACAAGATGTCAGAAAAATTAAAACAAATTTGTCCAGTCTTTTGTGTTACCTTACAAAGAAGGAAGAAAATCCTCTGTGTGCGTATCTCTAGTTTTTTCCTCTTTTTGTCATTTCAGGTTGTTAGTGCCTGGAATCTGTTTTATATCAACTTTCATAACTTTAATGCTGTCACATTTTTTTTGCAAGCATAGCCCTATTTTTAGGCTGTAACAGAGTCACTATAGTACGGGGAAGTTTATGATTGACTGAAGCTGGCAGAGCTGGGTTTACAATGTCTGGATTTGTGAAACTGCAGCTAAGGAGTGCCCATCCTCAGCATCCTCTAGGAAAAATACCAAGGTCAGGAAAAGCTAAACTGAAAAATGGCAGCTTCCTGAACTTTTAGTTTTTGTGTTCTAAAAAAATAATATTTGTTTCTACCTTTGAAATCAAGTCAAATGCTCTCATATCAAGCCATGTATGAATGTACATTCAGTTTTGCAGCGTAAGCTCTCAAAAGTCAAAGATCAAAGCTGACAGCTGGGTTTTAGAAACCAGAGAGACAGAATCATAATTCAGCTCTTTGCATATTTGAGGTTGTCTCCACTGGATACTCCTGTCAAGGCTGTATGATATGAGAGCAAGCATTACAAGCAAATTCACGGGAGGAGGGGGAGAAAAAAAAAGTCTCTTTCTTTCCAGCAACCAAAAGAGGACTAGATAAATGACCTTGTCAGGCTTTTATAAACTTCAGTTTCTAGTAAACAGTGAAGATAACAGTCAATTCTGTGCTGTGGGGTCCTGCTAATGTTGCCTATCTGTTAAATCAGCATTGAACCTGCAGACTGCAAAAGATCTAGCCCAGCACTTGCACTAATTAGGGAATATGCAGCATTTTTTTTTAAAACTAATCTTATTTTTTGTAATATGTAAGAAATGTTTGGTTTTCACAAGCTATTATCATTTGGCTGTTTTCAGATAAACTAAAATCACTCAGTGGTGAACACTGGCAAACAAAGTGTCGTCCCTAGCTGGGGATAATTGCAGCCATCATACATTCTGGAGTTAATCAAAATATAACCCCAAAGACTATAAATTCCCAAACTGTAAAAAAAAAAAAAAAAGCATTTTTTTCTGCTTTTTACTGCCTTTTACATTCTTACTCAACTGGTTTTATTAGCGAGAGGTAAAATTTAGAACTAAATGGCTAAATATATTTCAGTAGCTTATTGAATTTATAAGAGATTTATTTTGATAGCAAAAACCAGTTAAAATGTAGGTATGGGAATTCGCTCTAATGTTCTTGCATTTTGTGTTAACATTACTCATAAAAAGTAGGCCTTACTCTTGACAATCTGCCCAACTTCTAAAACATTGTTATGAAAAAGGGACTGAAACTTATGCTTGTTTTAATACAAGGTTCAGCAGTTTCAGAAAGTGTTTCAAATACACTCTGTCTTTTGGCATTCCTGTGTATTTCTATCACGCATATTGAACTACCTACCAGTATTTCTTATGCACATTTGTAGGTTAAAAAGGAGACAATCATGTTGCATACAAAACTTGTATTTTTTTTTCAATTAGGTTTCTGTAGATGAAACTGCTTGCAGAATGGAGTCTGAAACTAGTAATATAAAGTACTTTCTGTATAAGTAGTTTTAGAAAGTTTTAACTTAAATTTTCTCCCTTTTTCACTGCCAAAAAATCTGAATGTTCATGTTCTTCATCTCTAGTGCATAGTTTGTTCCTGTTTTTTTAATCTGTCATCCCATTGTGAGGTGGATTCTTACACGACCAAAACAATACTTTTAAGGATGTTGTGAGTAAAATACAGCTCTGCTGTGGGTGAATAAGAGGTATAGAGACTGGTTCAATTCGAATCAGATTGTTCTTAAGCTATAAGATGCTGCATGCTATTATCAAATAATTATAAATATATTGTTGTTGTTGGAATATGAGATCAAAGCGCAAGCTGCATAAGCTAGCATTGTATTATCAGTCAATACACACTCTGTAACATAACTGCTCTATAGAAATACTTTCAGAATCCAAAAAATAGTTTTGCAAATTAGTTGTAAGACTACAGGTGCACAGCCAATTTCATTTAGAAGGTCAATGGACAATAAGCTGGGTGATTTTACAATGACATACAGCATCATGCCTTATGAATAATAAATGTTGAAGCCTGACAGATTCCACTGGAACCAAAAAAGTGTATAAAGAGCTTGAGTACTAGTCTGAGATACGACAGAGGGAAGCAGCACTGAATAGACTCAGTCTGACCTTAAATCTGAATTTGACCCTTAGCGGACCAGTGTATTTTTCAAATCTCTAAATGTTTAACTACACAGCTGAAAAAACAGCAGATAAAAATGCCTGCACCATGTTAACATTTAATAAATCAGCATTTATCTGTAATTCCACAACAAACTGAAAAGGAGTTCATTTATCTAGAAGGTCATGCTAAATAATCTCTGTGTTTTCTTCAAAACGTAGTGTATGAAAGAATCTATTTAAAGAACTGTATTTGTCACTACTTAGAACAACTGTTCAAACATAGTTGGCACAGAATAAGGCTGTTCCCACTAGCTAAAATACACAATATAGATAGTGTCAGTGATATTTACGCTCGCCTAGTTTCTCTGTGCCCTAGCTTCCTACTTGTTTCCAGTTGCAGTTCAAAGCGTTGACTCTAACTATACAGACAATCCCTTGCGTCATGGTTATAGTACAGGTCACTTCCTTATGCACATTTTATGACATCTGATACAAATATACATAATATAAATGAATATTCTCTCCATCTAACCACCCCAAACTTTGTATTCCAGAGGCTCACAGACAGTTCAATCAGGTTTTGTTTCAGCTGGTCTAACCTGCAAATTACAGAGCAGTGCACTGTAGGTGAGTAAACAAGCTATCACAAGCCTAGCTGTGGCAGCACAAACCTCAGTCCAAATGAATTTGTGATGCCTTGTGGCAGAGTGAATTACACTGCACTCAAGTCTGTGTTTCCCAGACTAGATTGTTTCTGGCAGCCAAGGTAGTTTGGGTATTTTTGCCATATGCCATGTCTCTTTTGACTGTTTCCCTGTCACCAGCTTGAACTTCACTGAGAACTGGGGGATGGTTCTGTCAGTGGATGAGAAACTTGGATGAGAAGCTGCTGACTACAGGATGAAGTGTGGCACAGAAGCATGTTTAGCACACGCTGCAGGCTTACGGGCACCAGGGAGGGAGGATAAAGTGCATACTGATGCAGTAAAGCTAATGGTAAAGTTGGCAGACTGCAAAGTTAATGGTAGCTTCTCTATGTTCTTGAAATCCTCAGGTCAGAAGTGTTTTACTCGTGGATGGCATGCTGGTTAAAACTCAGTGAAACCATTATGTAAGAGAGAACACAGTATTTGTATTACGACTCTGTAGTGTGCAATGCAAAAGGTCAGACTAGAGGGGTCGCTGCTTCTTGTAGACCTTCAAGTCCAGTACTGTGTGGGAATAGATCTGAGGAAGGCCGAGAGAACATGCTGTTTCTGTACGCTGTTCCACCTGCTGCATGCGTGCCAGCTGCACTCACTCTGGGGCAGTTGCTGTAGACAGCTGGGGAAGGGTAAGTGAGAGCAGTCTTGGCACAGATGTGACTGTTATGAACTAAACTTTAGGGATTGTGTCTGAATTATTCCAGCGCTGACATACGTAGACAGTGGCGATAGAGGTGCACGGTGGTATGTTTTCGCCGTAAGTATTGCCTGCAATCTAGTGACATGTGGCTTGAGTTTCTAAAGCTCATGGGAAATGATACAATGTCTCAGGAGAACTCTGTATGGCAAGGAGGAGGTGGAGCAAACCTTGTGTCATTTCCATGGAATAGGTTAAATGCTTGCATATAGACCAGGCAAAACTAGTTTCTGTAGACCCTCTTGTTACAGTAGAACATGTAGATCCCCTGCCCAATATGATTATGATTGTGGAGAAGTTGTGTGGAAATCTGGTGGGGAGGAAGGGGAAGAGGTAGAAAAGGAACTTGGAAAGTAATTATAGAAAACTGTATGCTAGGGGAGTATTAAAAAGGTATAGAAACCCAAAACATGATGACCAGGAAACAGAAAGCAGCAAATGGGCTATGAGATGGCCTTGTTCTACAAGCTAAAATTCTGTGGCTTAGCAAAGGATCACAGAATGGGGAAACTTCTCTGTTTCCTGATAAGGGAAAACAGAGATGAATGTGTTATCTTACCAGATGTTTTACTTTATGAAAGGTGGGATAAATAATGAGTAATTTTACTTCTTTGGGTACTTAATGAAAGAGGCAAAATTTTGGTTTGGCCACAGAGTGGAAGTAACATCCTAAAAGAGGACTATAAAGTAGTGGATGTGTTACCTTGGAAACAATGAGAGCCTTCATTAGGCAGGTTGCTGTTAATAAAAAGTTAATTAAGAATACTGGTAGTGAAGCATACGTCATGCAGTATTACATCAGACAAAGTCAGTGCATGTTACTCGGAAGTCTAGCTCTACTGGTACAGACAATTAGCTAGTACAGAAAAACCAACGAAACAGAACAGGTTCGGTCATTTTGGAGAACATTAATGACCTCTTAAAAAATGAGGATAGGAGTTCACTAGTATCAAGATTGCCATGAAACGTTGGCCAGCTCCATTAGATCACAACAGTATGCACATACTGGGAAGGAAAAAGAGATGAGGAGGTTGGTTATAATACAGTCCTGTGCTTAAATGCAATGCAAAAGCAGTGTAAAGTGCCCGTGTTTGAATCAAAAGGACCTTTGATTAACCAAGGGGAAGGAATCCTTAGTATATGAATTTGGTCATATACTTCGGTCAAACCAAAGCTCTGTCTAGCTTTCTAGAGAAGGATCAAGAGCAGGGCAAGTGTTATTTCATCAATAAAGTAAACACTCTTCAAAACATCAGAAGTTTAGGGCCTTTCTGATCTTGAAATACCTCCAAAACACTTTGGTCCACATTGTTTAAACATACTTCAAAAACAATTGTCAAATTGCTCTTTTAATTTTTCTAGACTTTTGGCATCCAAAACCATCTTGTAATGAGTTTCACGATTACAAATCATGTGAAAAAGTATTTTCTTGTACCTATTTTAAACCAGCTGCCCTGCAGTTTGTGTTTTGTGGGAAACGGTGAATAATCATTCCTGTTAACCTGAATACCATTTTGTACACTGGTTGTCTCTTTTCCAGCTGAAAACCCTGTTGAGTTAGCTCTCTTGTCGTAAAAAAAGCTGAGGTTTATACCTTTTCTCTCTTATTCTGTCTTTTTGAAGGAATATTATTAATGCAGAGTATACAGGCACGGGGCGTACTTTTTATACATTTATATAGCAGCATGCTGATATTTCTGTTTTCCTAATGAGCTCATCACAGCTGTTTGCTTGATTACCCTTGAACATGGAGATGGGTTTTTCAGAGGATTATTTAAAATGACTCCAAGATGTCTTTCCTGAGAGGCTTTAGCTAATTTATAGATCATCATTATGCATGTGTAGTAAAAGCTTTTTTTCACTGTCTGTACTTTATTTTTTAGAAACATTAAGTTTCAGTTGCCATTTTATCAGCAAATTACTCACTACTTTGAGATCCTTCTGCTGGTTTTTTTTTTTTTTTGAGTTGATTCTTGTTTTAAATATAAATGAATGCAGGAGTTATGATTTAGGATGATGTTGAGTAATGTAGATCCCAATTCAGGTTAGTGTTTTCCCTCCTTTTGAAAAATGGCCATTTAGTCCTCTGTTTTGTTTTCCATCTGTTAACTAGTTTGTAACCTGTAAGAGGACCTTCTATGCTATCCCATCACAGTAATGTGATAGCAGCAGTGAAGAGCAGTTTGAGATTTTGCAGAAATCTCCTGAAGACATAATGTACTTACAGCCTGGTGTCCCTTCCATTGCAAAAACTCCCTAATGGACACACCATTGTTATTTGAGTTTTATTGTACAGAAAGATAAAGAGAGGTTTCTCTATAACTTTATGAAGAAGCTTATTTTCCTGACATAATTCTCTTAGGATAAATTCTACGGAAGGCAGAAAATGATCTTCATTCTTTGTAATATAGAACATACACAGTTGATGTATTGAGGTGGCTGGTGGGAGACTGTGGTGGTGGCCCTGTTATTTCATTAAAGCTTTTGTTCCACTGTTCTGGGCTCTAGTTGTAATTGATTATGAGGGAAAATTAAAGCATCTCATGCTTATCTCCAGAGCAGGGTGTGAGCTTTTTGAAGGAGCACACCTTGTTCATTCCAATGTCTTCTGAAAACTGTGGTCATCAAAGTAATGGAGCTGAGCCTCCTGAGAATGAGGATTTTCAGATTGTGGTCAGGGAGTTTCTTTCCCTAGTAAACAATGACTGGGGAATTTTACATGTACAGCTTAAGTAATAGCTCTGACTTGAAAAATTGCTCTCAAATAATTTCTGTTTTAAAGAATAACTAAGTCCATAATCTTTGTCTGTGCTGCAAGAGATGTACATTAAACGTTCCACCAATGAATACTAAATTAAAATTCAGATTTCCAGACGGTAGTGCCTCAGTATTTAGCTACAGCATGAGAAGTTTAACTACCCAAAATTCAGGATCCAGTTGCCCAACATTGCAGCTACCCAACCACAACACATATGGTAGGATTTTCCAGAAAGAAAACTGGGAGAATCTAAGTTAAGGAGCCCTCTTCTCTGTGCTGGTTTATACAGGGAACTGAGGCCCCTGTGAGGACACTGTGCATGAATTTGGATGGTTTGAGCATCTTCAGAGGTGCAGAACATAGGAAGGCACCTGATATCTGGTACACTCCAAAAATCCCTAGTACATGGAAGTGCAAAACTTTCCAGGGGGTTGGAGCGCAGGAGCATGTGGTGAGAGACTCGCCAAGTGCCTCCGTATTTCAGGTCTCCAGTTGTAAAATGTCAGCAAGAATAGCTACGCGTCTGGCACGTTGCGAAGACAGATGTTTTAACAAAACCGAGGCACTCGGCTAATGCAGCAGGGACAGCTGCAGACTTTATTTGAAGGCACGTAACCGCACAGCTTGCACCTGGCTGCCTGCACAAGGATCCGCTCAGCTTTTTAGAGTGACCTTCAGTGACAGAGGCTCCATCCTCCGTTTACAGGAGACGTGACTTAACCCCTACCCACACTTTTTTTGTGAAGAGTGGGTCAGGACAGGACTGCATTGAGTCACGACACCTTCAGCGGCACACCCCTTGGCGCCTTGTCAGCCTGTGCCAACCCCCACGGCCGCCTCAGGCCCTGCCAGCGCGGCCATCTCCTGCCCGCCCGACCGCCCCCTGCCTCCGGCGGCCGCCCGCCGCCCCTCAGCACGAAGATGGCGGCCGGCCCGCCGCCGGGGCTGCCCTCCGGGCCTCGGGGCACGGCGGGGGGGGGGGGCAGGCCGGGGCCGCGGCCTCCCGGCTCTTTGGGCCGGGGCCAACCGCCGCCGCCCAACCGCCGCGGGCACCTCGCGGGGAGGCGGCGCGGCCGTTCCCCCGGCCGGCCCGGCCCGGCCCCTTCTCCCTCGGGCGCCGCCCCTCTCCGCGCCGCCCGTGAGTCAGGGCTTTGCCGGGCGCGGGCGGCAGCCGCGGCCGCTCCGGGGTCGTAGGCTCCGCCGCGGGGCTCCATGGAGAAGGCGGCGGCGGCGGCGGCGGCGAGCGAGGGAGGAGGAGGCGGCGGCAGCAACAGCAGCAGCCGCAGCAGCAGCCGCCCCACGTCGGCGGGCTCCTCGCCCTCCTCCTCCTCCGCCAGCCGCGGGCTGCCCGGCCGGGCGGCGGCCGCGGGGAGGCTGGATGGAGCCGGGGGGGGCCGGCGGCAGCGGTAGCGGCAGCCCGGGCTCGGCGGCGGCCAGCCCGGGGGGCGCGCAGGCGCCCGGCGGCGGAGGCAGGCGGCGGGAGCCGGTGCTGGAAGGGACGCTGAGCAAATACACCAACCTCCTGCAGGGCTGGCAGAGCAGGTAAACCGGCGGGACGGGCCCGCCGCCCCTAAGATGGTGCCCGGCAGCCGGCAACGCCGCCCCGGGCCGCCCCCTCCCCGGCCGCCGCGGGCAGGTAGGCCGGGCTCACGGCCCCTCCGTGCCCTCCCGGCTCCTCCAGGACGGGCTCCCGGCCCCTCCGTGCCCCCTTTCCCTCCTTTGGCTTCACCGCCTTGTCCCTCCAGATCGCCCGGGCGTGAGGAGGGGGCGGCGGGGGCCGGGCAGGGGTCTCTGCGTTTCGCCCCTGTCACGGCTCTCGCTGAAATTCTGCCACGTTAAGTTTCCTTCTGGGAAGTTAGCCTGCTTAACTAATGACTGAAAAACCGGGCGAGAGCCTCCCGATGCCACGCTTGTGACTATCATTACCAGTATTTTTTCTTGCTACAGGGTGGGACGTTGAGGAAACAGTTACCTGTGTGTTTTAACATGCTCTCGTCTGTCATGATGTCCTTCCCGTTGGACAGGTCCTAATTTACGTTGATACGGTGACAGCCTCTAGTCCTGCAATTTAATGGGTGTGGACAGGCTGCTGTGCACCCATGGAAGTCCCGGGGAAGGTCTGGTTTCAAATGTGGTGCCTCAGCACAAAACTGTACACGGAGATGCATCCAGACTGTGGAGTTAGTGCTGTGTTGGGATCCGCTGAAATTGAGAGAGAAGATTTTGTATTAGTGCTTTACTTCTTGTTAAACTTTGTCATACGGGATGGTTGAGGATGAGAATGTAAATCTCGACTTGTTAACGTAAGGCATCCCAGTAATGGTTCTGAGGAGAAACAACTGCTCTAGAGACAACATTTGCAGGACTAGCCCCAAACCTTTAAGAAACAAGAAACTAAAAACCTGCTGTTGCTTATGTTAAGTGATCGCCAGCAGTAAGAACATAGGAATGGCAGTGTCTGGGATGTTCTGACAGTAATTTTAAAGCCTTTGTAAGTGACAGAATTAAATTGCACAGATGCCGAGGATGCTATGATGCTGACTCGCGTGGCACTAAATCAGTGTAGGAGTTCTGCAACAAGACTTTGAAAAGTTTCAGGAGCTGATCTAATTCCATACACCTGAGGGCCTCCACAGGTATGCGTACTACAAGTGATAATGAATGTGTCAGGTACAATACAAACAGGCACTTGTCTCCATAAAACTAGACTTCTTCAGTGTAGGCATAGAGAAGGCCCTCGACTATTCCTTGGTTACTGCTGTGCTGTGGTGGATTCCTGCTGGATTTCCCGCTCTGCGGGTAGACTCCGGTGTGTTGATTTATGCAGTCCTCCCGTTGTTTTGTTTAAAAAACAAACACATTTTGATATCAAAATGCATAACTGAAAATTAAAAACCCCCTTCATTTTTTTTCCTTCTTAGTACCTTTATCTCTTTTTGTAGAAACAGTAACTCTTTATCTAATCACATGAGTGATTTTAAGGGTCAGTTTCAGGTAATCTGATGAAATTGCAAAATTGCCTTTGCTTATAAATTTTTGTGTCTGGAACTGCCTGTCTGCTGTTTTTAGGCATTGTTTAGCAATGATTAGGTCTCTGATAAAGCTGAATTTAAAATAACGTGTATAATCTACGTATGTGTGAGAAACTTTTATCTGAAAACGTTGTGGAAAAGAGAGAGATGGCATGTAAACAATGCCACCATAACACTTGGAAATTAATACTATTTTGCTTTTAGCGGTCTTTTTGTAATGCTGCTGTATAATGCTCTGTCAATTGCCAATTTTATTTTGTGTTACTCTGGCCATTTGAGCAAGTGGTGGTTTATGATGATACACAGCTCTTGTGCTAAGTAACTTTTCTGGTTTGTTTGGTTGTTCTGTCTATCTGTGTATCTGTTGCTTGGGATGGGGAGTTTGATACAAATTCTAAACAAAACAGTTGCAACTTGAAGGTTACAAAAGCTGGTTTTATTACAAGGTCCAATAAATAAGTAGCCATGCATGGGTTAGCGGGTGATTTTCTGTTTGCCCTTCTGCGTATTTGTCATGGAGTGCACTTTCTGTGGATCAGGGCTCAGCCTATAAGATTTGGTAACTGATTTCATGGCTGGCCAGTGTAAAGTGATCAAGAGTGCGTGTGTTGCTGAGTGATTGTACAAATTAGTTCTGAGTTTACTTCATCTGGAAAAACACAAGATTGTTTAACCTCGTGATCAATACAGCCAGATGGCGTGAATAGAAATAAAATGGAAAAAAAATAAAGTGGAAACCGTTCATGGATTTGGAATGTTCTTTGAAGGGACTTATCCATTAGCCTAAATAATTTAAATGTATTTAATGTTAGTTTCTGCCATGAGGTATTGAAGTAGAAAGGCTTTCCAAACTTATCCAGCACTTACTGTGCAGAGTAACCTCTAAAATTCTAAAAAAAAATCTTATCTTGTCATTTGAATTGTAATAAATTAGTGTCACTTTTTTTATCAATTGCCTTTCAACAGGAGTATGCAAGATATTCTTATTTTGGATGAGGCAACCAAGTATGAATATTGAAGTATTACACTACATTGATAAGCAGTAACTGAAATAATTAAAGGCCTCAGATTCAGTCAATCTTGAGAGTTTCATTACTTTTTATTTTAAGAATTTCTGAGGGTTTGATGTCTACTACTAAATACATCTATTTGTTCTGTTGTAGCAGGTTCAGGAGCAGCCTGATTTGGCAATGAGTGAGGTGGTTTTTCACCCTAAAGCAAGCAGAAGGAAAAGATGTTTGTTTGTTTGTTTTGAGGCAGTTTGTTGCAAAGATATCAAGGGCATTTAAAATGTCTCCACTAAAGTCTCTTTCTGTGGATTTTCACAGGTGTGAATGTAGGGAGCAAAACTTAACCTAAAACACAGACACTGATGTGAGAACATTTGTGTCTGTTCCGAGACACTGGGGCATTTCGCTGTCAGGACAGGTCAGTTTGCTGCAGAACTGGTGTTGGCAACAGGGTTTTGGGTTCTGTGACCATGAGACCCTGTTTGAGGATCAGTGTCTGCTTGGGAGAGAGAGGATGCTCCTCCCTAAGCAGGGCAAAGGCATTTTTGGATGGCTGACCTCCTAAGGAGGGCTTTAAACTAGGAAGGAGGTGTGGAAGGGAGGGTAACCAGTCGCCCTGTGGAGGAGTGACACACAAGACTGCTGAACAAAGGGCATGGGGTGACATGATGGGGAGGGATCACAAAATGGGGTTAAGCAGAGCCACCTCCAGCACTTGCAGGTTGGTTACCAAGGAAATGTCTTCAAGGCAGCATTATGGAGAAATCCCCAAACGCTCTGTAGGAACACGACGTACTGGGTTGCCTCTCTTAAGTGCTTGTACGTTAACACACGCAGCATGGGGAATAAACAAGATGAGTTAGAGACGTGTGCGTTGCAAGGCTATGATCTTTTTGGGATCACTGTGATATGGTGGGATGGCTCCCGTGATTGGAGTGTTGAAATGGAAGGAGACAGGTTCTTTAGGGAGGGCATTTGGGGGAGATGAGGAGCTGGTCGAGAGTTTATGGGTTATGATCCAAGGGAAGACAGGGCTACATGCCATAGTGGGGGTCTGTTGCAGGCCACTGGTCCAGGAGGACCGAGCAGATGAGGCCCTCTACAGGCAGACAGGAGTAGCCACAATGTTTGCAAATCCTGGTCCTCATGGGGGGACTTCAACCATCCCAGTATCCGTTGGAGGGGCAACACAGCAGGATTCCTAGAATGCTTTGATGATAACTTCCTTCTCCAAGCGATAGAGGAGCCAACAAGGAGAGGTGCAATGCTGGACTTTGTTCTCACCAACGAGGAGGGCTTACTGGGAATGTGAAGGTCAAAGGCATCCTTGTCAGCAGTGACCATGAAATGGTGGGGTTCAAGATCCTTAGGGCAGCAAGGATGGCATGCAGCAAGCTCACAACCCTGGACTTCAGGAAAGCAGCCTTTGGCCCTTTCAAGGATCTGCTTGGTAGAGCACTATGGGACAGAGCCCTGGAGGGAAGAGGGGCCCAAGAAAGCTGGTTTAATATTCGAGCATCACCTCCTCCAAGCTCAAGAGCAATGCATCCCAACAAAGAGAAAGTCAGGCAAAAACACCAGGAGGCCTGCATGGAAGAACGAGGAGCTCCTGGTCAAACTCAAACACAAAAGGGAAGCCTATGGAGGGTGGAAGCAAGGACAGGTAGCCTGGGAGGAATACTGAGGCATTTTGTGAGTATCCAGGGATTGAGTTAGGAAAGCCAAAGCCTGGATAAAATGGAATCTGGACAGGGATGTCAAGGACAACAGGAAGGGCTTCTGCAAGTATGGCAGGGACAAAAAGAAGAGTAGGGGAAATACAGGCCCTCGACTGAATGAAATGGGAGACCTGGGTACCTGGAACGGTGGAAAGGCCTGACGTACTGAATGCCTTCTTTGTCTCAGTCTCTACCAGCAAGGTTGGCCTTCAGGAATCCCGGGTCCCAGAGACCAGAGGGGAAGGTGTAAGCAAGAAGGTGTAAGCAGAGAGGTGCAAGCAAGATGTACCCTTGGTGGAAGAGGGTCAGGTCAGGGAATTTTTGAGCAAACTGGAAATTCACAAGTCTGTGGGCACTGATGGGATGCACCCATGAGTGCTGAGGGAGCTGGCAGATGTGATTGCAAGGCCACTCTTTAAAATCTTTGCTTGATTGTGGTAATTAGGAGAAGTGCCCAAAGACTGGAGGAAAGAAAATGTCACTACTATCTTCAGGAAGGGCAAGAAGGGTGACCCAGGGAGCTACAGTCTGCTCAGCCTCGCCTCGATCACCAGGAAGGTGATGGAACAGCAAATCCTAGAAACCATTGCCAGGCACATGAAGGACAAGGCCTTTGACGCTGTCTCTTTTAAGATCCTCACAGAGAAGCTGTTGAAGTATGGGCTGTATGAGCAGATGGTAGGGTGGATCAAAAACTGGCTGAACACCTGGGTCCAGAGGGCAGTGGTCAGTGGTGCAAAGTCTAGTTGGAGGCCAGTAACGAGCAGAGTACCCCAGGGGTCAATATTGGGTCCAGTCCTGTTTAACATCTTCTTTAACGATATGAACAATCTGGATGAGGGGGCAGAGGGCACCCTCAGTAAATTTGTGGATGACATGAAGCTCTGGGGAGTGGCTGGCTTACCAGAGGCCATGCTGCCTTCCAGAGGGACCATGACAGGCTGAAGAAATGGGCTGACAGGAATCCCATGAAGTTCAACAAGGAGAAGTGCAAAGTCCTGCACCTGGGAAGGAACAACCCAGGGTACCTGTACATGCTGGGGGCACCCAGCTGGAAAGCAGCTCTGCAGAGAAGGACCAGGGAGTCCTGATGGACACCAAGTTGACAATGAGCCAGCAATGTGCCCTGGCTGCTGAGAAGGCTGATGGTACTCTTGGCTGCATTGGGCAAAGCATCGCCAGCAGGTCAAGGGAGGTGACCCTTCCACTGTAGTTAGCATTGGTGAGGCTGCACCTGGAGGACTCTGTTTGGTTCTGGGCCCCCCAGTGCAAGAGGGACGTGGGTGTGCTGGAGAGAGTCCAACAGCGAGCTACGAGGTTGATCAAAGGACCAGAGCACCTCTCCTGTGAGGACAGGCAGAGAGAGCTGGGACTGTTCATGCTGGTGAAGAGGAGGCTCAGGGAGGATCTCACTGGTGTCTATAAACACCTGAAGGGAAGGTGCCAAGAGGAGCCAGGCTTTTATCAGTGGTGCCCAGTGCCAGGACAAGAGAAGAGGGCCACGAACTGAACACAAGAGTTTCCCTCTGAACACCAGGCAGCAGTTTTGTACTGTGTGGGTGACAGGGTACCGTGGGATCTCCCTCCTTGGAGATCTTCAAAAGCCCCACCTGGACATGGTGCTGGGCAACCTGCTCTGGGGGTCCGTGCTTGAGCAGAGAGCTGGACCAGATGGATCCAGAGGTCCTTCCTTCCTCAGCTGTTCTGTGATTTGCTCTTTTTTCTATGAAATTATAAACAACGATATTCTCAGAATTGAAGTACTGTTACAAAACATTTCTATTGAGATTTACGTGTTCTATATATATGGGTGAATAGTAGTCAGTATTATAAATGGGAGTGTTGTGGTTGTAATGGGCAAGTATGTCTCTGTAGGATTGTTTCATGTTGTTTGGAACCTGTTTTGCATGAGTTAATTTGATACTAGTGAAATACTGGTTGCCTGTGGCATTATTATCCAGTAATTTAGTAGATCAGTAGAATGTTGTTGTGTGAAATTCACATGTGGTCTGCCTCCCGCTCCCTGCTTTCTCCTTGAAAGTGTTTTCAGTACTCGTTTGTAGGGTTTTGTCCTGCAAGCATGTATAAGCCCCTGGATCATGTGCCTTTGGGCAGGGGCTTAAATTTGGATTTGCAACAACAACAAATGGAGCCCCAGCTGATGGATATTGCTTTTGCTTTTCTGAGTTGAACTGCTCTGTGTAGATTATTCTGTAGGCCAAGTGTTTAAAGCATTACTTTCGCCTATCCCCATTTCCTCTCTCAGCTGAGAAATACATTGTATTACTGATCTACATGAAACACACCCCATATGCATCATTGTACATGGCTACCACCAGACTTCTGGGGATCGGCTTCTTTGTACCTCAACAAAAACTGTTCTTTGGTCAGTTTGAGGTTTTGTTGTACTCACACTCTCTTTAGTGGACTTAACAATGTTGTAGTATGGTCTCTTTGCTTGTTTGGTGGCAGAGAATGGTTTCAATCTGACTGCCACCACAGAAAGACCCTTCCTTATTTCCATTGTCCCAAATAGCAGGATTCTGCCAGAAGAACCAGCAACTCTGCTCCCTGTGGTATTTTAGGGGCTGACTTCTTGGCTCTCAGAGGTTACACTTCTCTCTTTGCAGCTCTTATGGGAGGGATGTCACCTAAATATGTCAACAAAAGATGTCAACACTCTTTTATACTATACCACCTACAAAAATCTGCCTTTCTTTTGTCTTTTAAAGTTTTTATTATTTTAATATATATTATAGAGAAAGAGAATTAAATGTCTTCATTAATTCCCCCCCAAAGATGATATAAACTCATTAAAATCTTCCTCTCTTCCATTCTGAATTAGCTAGCCCATCTTTTGCAGAGTTTTGGGATTGACACACCTGTTTGTGGTGTTTTGGGACAGTTAGCACCTTTTGCAGTTACTAATTCCCTGGACAGAAGTGCAGAGCTGACCAGAAAAACAGAAATGAAAATAAGGAGGAAGGGTTTGTCTGACTCTTGCAACGTTTTTGTGACTGCTTTGATAAGGTACCAACTATATAGCCAGTGCTACAGCCCAGCTTTTATACTTGTTTCTTCTGTGTCATGAGGGAGGTGTATTTTAGCAAAGCATGTTGAAAGTCAAAGATTAAAGAGTCTAGGACAGTGAAAGCTGGCCCAGATTCTTTCATTGATACCGTTCAAGTTCTTCCAGGAATGGACTGTGGCCTTTTTCCACTGTAAAAAGTGAGAAGGTGGTTACTGGAGAAACGTTACCGATGTAGTTCCTGTGATGGAAGTCTGTCTTGAAGAAATAAACCTTTCTTTATATAAACTAAATGATGTGAGCACTGTAACAATAGACAATATCTAGGAAGAAGAACATAATTTGGCGCTTATTTGGAGAAGTTTTTTGTATTGGAAATTTTTCTGTGTTCTCATGAGAATCAGATTAACATCAACCTCTCTGCTGTGTATCTTTTTGAGTTAGTGTGTTCCTGGCATATCTGTGCATGGCTTTGTGTAGTGTTGTTATACCTTTCAGGATTGACCTACGGAGTTTGGGAAGGGGGAGACATTATAAGGAGCAGGAGGTACAACTTCTCTTTCTTCTGTTTGTAGGAAATCTGTTCCTTACATTTTGAAACCTTACTATAGTTAGTTAAGCGTTGAGGAAACACTCAACATTTTCAAGGCATTTTGATAGTGCTGTGCTAAAAATCTATTCTAGATATTACTCGCAAAATAGATTTTACTATAAAATACCTTTTCCCTTCACATGTAGGTTCTGTTTGTAGTAGGAGGCAATGTGGAAAGGAAGAATAATTAAAAGCAATGTATTTTATTTCTGTCGAACAAATGAGCAGGATATTTTTTTATGTGCTGAACACTCAGGAGCTGCATATCTTCTGTTATTGAAAGTTAGATGTATGTCACTAATTTCAACTTGGAAATTTGTGGAAATTTTCAAACTTGGAATTTAAAATGTCAAAAAACAGTTGTCAGGAAGTTCTGTTTTAGATGAAGATGCTAATTACATTGAAATGTAAGCATTCCTTTTTTCTTCCTCTTCACTTTTTCTGTTGAAACTTTTTGCTGTTAAGTATTTATCATTGAAGGTCACTATTTTAAAAAAAAAAAAAAAAGGTACTCTCCTCAATTGTATATCCCTTATTTATTTGTTGGAAAATGAAAATGCCAGTTAAGATGCACTTTGTCTTTTTTTAGTCAGTGGTTAATTAAACCTAACTGGCTTAATCACTAACTGCTTAATTTATTTTGAATAGCTTTTGCTGTTGCCTGTAAACCAGGTATGTTAGCAGAGTGGAAGAAGGCTGGTCGAACAGAGGAGGTGAAGTTACAGAGAGGCTTTTAACACGGTAGAAGGCAGGCCAAGAAATCTGTTGTTCTGCCTCTCTGCCCTTCAGTGTTGCTTACAAGAAACATTTCGAAGAAGACAACTTTGAACCTCAGGCTGAAATTTAAAAGGGTGGTCTTGTGATGTAGGTTCTGTTTGGAGACTGCCGTGGACATTTCTCTTGTCCCCAGTCAGGTAACCCAAATTTTTTGCTCCTCAGCTGCTTGTGACACATGGGGTCAGTGCTCCTTATGCCTATGTGGAGGATAATTCATATAATGCATGATAATCTGCTGCATAAGATGCTTGATGACAGTATAGGACAAATTTGTTTAAAACAGACGAGGCTCAAGCATTTTCACTCAGCCAGTGGGATTTGCAAGTGCACTTCAGAGCTGAGCAGCAGTCATGGTACCAGAGGGAATGATGTGACAGGCAAAATAGAGCTTGGTCTTCCTTTCACCCAGATGTCACACTTAGCTTTCAGACAGTGAAAAGAAGTGGCAGTTGGCACTAACACTGAAGCACTTACCCTTATCTGGGTTTTGTTATTACCAGCTCATCTCACTGCCATCTTTCTGAATGGAGATTTCAGTGCTTAGCAACACAATGATAAATGTGGTTAGAGGGAGCACACATGCACTTGCTGCCTCTTCTTAAAAATGCACCAGTTTGGGAATACAGATTGTATTCAAGTAGAAGTGGCAGTGAGTTGTTAAACTGAGTAATGTGACTGGGGTCTTTTTGCAAGTACATAAGAAAAGTATTCAAGAGATTTTTCCCATTGTTTTATATTAAAAAACAATTGTTTAATAAGAAGAATATATTTAGGCTTTAACTTCTCTTTGGCTAAGTAATAGTAAAATTCTTACCTTGTTCTTTATGAGGTATTTAAAAGGCTGAACCTTTCAAGTGAAAAGGATGCTGAAAATCACCATGACTCTTGTCTCTTAATGTAAAATGCTATTTTTAAAATCAATTTTGTAACAAATGATAAAAAGTATTGAATCTGGTTCAACTAAAAAAGTTGAATTTCTTTTTTTCAGCCTAATAAACTTCAACAACTTTTTTTACAAAAGTCCTGTCACTGTGCTTTAGCTCTTGCAGGCTTTTGGGGGTATATTACTGAGATATTTGAGCACAGTTTAGAACCCAGTCCGAGGAGGCAAAGATTGCTTAGTATTGAACTGGTGCATCAAAAATGTTGCAGTAGACATTGTCTAAATGGTACTGTACTTTTCTTTCCCAAATGGCATATAATTAGTAGGTAAATTGTAGTTGAGAAATATAGGTCCTTAACTACCCAGCTACATAGCACAAGCCATGAAATTTGTCTTGGTTCCTATTCCGCCTTGACTTGTGTTTTGCATTGGGTATCTGAGAATTCTTCTTCCAGTGGTAGACGCTTCTTCACCATTGGAACCATCTTTAACTACTCACTGCTTGAAAGATTGCCTGTTTTTCTTAATATATGTCAGCCTTGATTTTTCACTGAATCCTTATTGCACATACTGTGTATGAGACTGAAGATACCTCTTATCAAATTTAATTTCCTTGTGCAGTCTTTGTGGACTGTCGAGGTTATCTTTTGTCTGTCTGTTGGTATCTAAACCAATGGTATCTAAACCAATTTTCTTGCTGCAAGTCAGGCTTCCCTGTAATTTCAATCATTTATGATTGTTATGATTATTATTGGATATGTCTGTGTTTTTCTTCAAGGATGGATGCAACTTTGTACAGTTAGCTGTGGTTTACCTTTTTCTCCTGATGTCCAGTAACACTCACTTTGGTAGTACTGTGCCAGAAGCATCAAAATGAAAACTTAGCACTTAACTATCCTTTTTTATAGGAAGGTGATGAAGGGATTGCCATGGGAGCTGTATCCCTGCAGTATGCTCTCTCCAGGGTTACCACTTTTTTTTTCATATTCCTAGTGATAAGTCTTAGCCCTTCCCGTGGCTTGAGCATGCCTTATTTTTGTGGGAGAAAAATAGTAGTTAATGACTTGTTTACAGAAGGCAACCATTTAAAAATATAGTTGGTGAAATTGATTATTAGTTGGAAAAATTGCTTGAAAAAAAAACAACAGTAAATTATCCTTACCCTGTTTTTTTGAGTCAGTGCAGATAAATCTGCTATCTTGTAATCATGGCTTTTTTATCGCGAGATGGAAGAATTTATTTTGACAGTATTGGAATGCACGTTATTTGCTGAGGGTAGCTATTTTTACGTCAACAGCAGTCTTTATGGAATTTTTTCTTCATCTAGGTCATTGCTAAACACTTGAAAGCCAAGAACTGATTGCCAAGGAACCCCATTAGAAATACATTCACTCAAACATCCTCATTCAGTTATATTCTCAGGCTGACTACATCCTTTAACTGTTTTCCAATGCATTTAATGTCTCGTGTTCATTTTTGTATTGTACTTAAGTTCAGGTGCTGCCTGCATTGCTTCAACACTGCTAATATTATGGAGCAAACTTGTGAGATCAAAACCATAGCAGACTTTCTGAAGGAAATTTGGTTTTAGTAAATGCATAGTGGTTGTTAATTACCTTGCTTCAGATGTCTTTGTTAAAAAAGGGACTGTATCTGCTGTTGTGTTATTGAATGGCTCAAAGGCCTAAAATTAACTAGGCTGTCTGTCCCATTTATTGTTTTATAAATGTTTTCACAGTGTTGTTCCCTTCGGTTTGGGAACTTTTCCACTGTTTTTCTTGGATGGGAGCTGGATGCACCAAGTATCTGTATTGATGAGCCTTAGTATTTGTGAATCATTCATGATATGCTTTGGGAAATCTAACAATTTTGCTGACTATCTTTCTTATAAAATCGCAGCTCACAATTTGGAGTACAATTCTTCAGAATAAAAGCTGGAACTCCCCTGATATGTGTTACTAACTGCTGTATGCTTGGTGCTTGGTTTCAGGGCCCTCCTACAGGCTAAATGCAGTTGCTACTGCGTACCTCTTAGTCCAGTGCACACACTTGGAGCGTTTCATAGCATTTTAAGGTGCCTTAAGGTATTTGACTGAACAGACCTCACAGGCTATCGGTTGGATAGTTGCAGGTTGAATCCCTAAGTTATTACTTGTTTTGAATGGTTTTGAATAAGTTACTACTCCCAGTTCTTATAGCAAGTATGATGTTCTCCCTGACCTGGGAGGTGGCTTTGCTTCAGCCGTACGGCTTTTCAGAGATTACGTGTTGTGGTATTAAGAGCTGAGCCTTATAGTGTGCCTTTCATCAGGTTCCCAAGGATTTTTTTAAAAGCAAGTCAATGCTGTTAATTTGACTTGCTTGAGAAAGGAGTTGTAGCACAGTTAAAAATTGTAATGAGATGAATTGTCTAGAGTATTTTTAAATAGTATTGTTAAAAGTCAAAGGAATTACGTATATAGAAGTTGGGGCTCTGTGTTGATAAAGCTTCAGTGTTTATTTTATCTATAGAATTATGAACCACACTGCCACTTACAAACTCTATCAGTTGCTACATCTTTGAGATAGGAGGCTGCTTTTATGTAAAGGGACACGTACACTGGGAAAATACCCCGTGGCACCAGGTGGCAGACTACTATGTTTGGTCTTGGCAGGAGAGGGGTGCATGTGTGTGTTTCTAGCTTTATAGCATGGAGAAAACCTTCCTCCTCAAAAGAAACTAGTTTAAGCTAGTGAAGGAAGGACCAGATATTCTGCTACTTGTAATCCTGAAGTTTGTAACAACATGGCAGGGGAGAGGGGAAATGGCCAATGGTCTGTTGCTATTATTTGAAGCCATCAGGGAATTGAAGAGGAGGTGTGTCAGGTTTTATTCTGGTTTTTACACTGTTTTATTCTGGTCGTAGGAGGAAGAAAATGAACTGGATCATGAATAAGTTACCTAAATGTAGGCAAGGTAGAGAAGCAAAAAATGTATTATTCATTCCTGCCAGCATTTGGGTATTTTGCACTGGCACAAAAACCTCTCCTGAAGGTGTTGTTTTTTTGGTGCCTTATGACAGTAGGCTTTTTATAGAAGCTCCTGCTCTTGAAAAGAGGAAAAAGATCTCTCTCAGGTGGAAGGTTTCCCTTCCACACCATAAGATGTACTTTTTTTTTTCCTTTCATTGCGTATGTTTTATCTTACCTGGTTAGCAGGCTTTGATTTTTGACCGTTGGGTTACATGTCAAACTTTTTATCACATTTTTACTATGTAAGTGCAAGGAAAGAGTAATTTGGCAATAGAATAGGGGAAGAAAGATGAGACGTGAAATGGTGGGAGAAATTTAGAAAAGGAGTAAAAACTTCTGGAGGAAGATTGATAGAGGGTAGGAGAGCCATGGAAGGGAAAGAAATAGTGGAAAAAGGAAGAAGTAGGTATAGAACTGAAGGCAGTACAATGATAGACCTTTACCACTTTTTTAAAAAATTAAAAAGAAGGTCTAGAAGCCACATAACACGAATTCAGAATGAAGTCTAAGAAATCTGAGATAATTTGCTCTAATTTCTTAAAGGCAATATTAAAATTAAGAATGGCACATGAGAAAGAGAAATAATTTTTTTCTAAGTTGCAGAATGTGTAGGACAGTGGGGATTTTTCTGGTTTTGCTTCCTTACCTCCACCACCTTCTGTAGCAGAGCTCATTTCAGGCTAGTAGTATGTGAATAGCAGCCAGAGGAAGCTACTGACAGTGCCCAACTGGATATATATTAATGTGCCAGACTTACCTTTGCCCTTTTAAACACAATGTTGGGTATGTGGGAATTGAAGCGTATGTGATGATGGTAACTGCTTTCCCGTTAAAGGTCGTAAGTATTGTTTCTTCATTTTTGATCTAAAGATGAGGATCTGGATTTTTGTGCGTATAACAGAACGATGTTTTTAGAAATAGATGTAAAGCAGCAATGTAACACACAAAAGTCTTCAGAAGTAATTGTTACTTGCAAATCAAAATACACTATCTCCAGGGGGACCATGGCTAATACGCTGAATATCTCACAACATATTGATGAAACCACCCTCTGGTGGACTGTGTGGATTCTATGCATATGTTTCTAAGAAACAGTGTTGACAAGATACTGGGTTGTGAAGGTGGCTGCATATCAACTGTCAGGATAAAGACCCAAACAGAAACTTTAACTTCTCATTTTAGTCCTTGAATTGATGGTCCTACGAGTAAAGGCAGGGCCAGTGCAAGGTATTGGCATAGAAAGCTGAAAAGTTCCATCTCTCCTAAGATGACACAGTTTGGGAGAAACGTCTGGTTTCTGCAAAGCTTTGTTTGAACTAGTTGGGATGGAGAAGAGATGGAAATGAGCCAGCATGCTGATAACTTGAAAGCAAGTTCTTTACTTTATATGCCTTACTTTATTCCATATGATGTGTAAAGAAACTGCTGCATGATCTTGGATATGTTAATTATTTCAAACTGGGGATTTGTAGAATACAGATTGGGCAGAAAAAAAAAAGCTCAAAAGCTAAGAAGAACAAGCGGAAGGGAAGAAGAGGAAAGACTGAGAAACTTAAAAATTCCAAAAGCAAGACCTTCTTAAATTGCCTTTTACATTTTTTTTTGTTTTATGTAAATATATATATTAAAAATATATATGCAACTTACAGAAATGGATTTAGTGTATCCTAGTTGGGTTTTCAGCCTCTAGTGTATGAGCATGAAATAAATATTACTCGTTCAACAGGTTCTGTCAGTGAAATAATATTTTAAATGAACGCTGCTGTTGGGAGAAATGCCAACATTCATGAGGTTCAATACGGGGAACCTAGATGATAAATTATTGTCTTGAAAATGAAAAATAACACCTGCTATAAGCAGTACAGTAATCACACAGAACAAATTTGGTGGAATAAAATACCTGTTTTTAACTTTGACAAAAATTACTGACCAAACAGATGTGTTCAGGAAGCGTTTGCTCAAAAGTATCTGATAGTCCATGTAATCATTTGGAACACATTGCAGTAAATTGCGTCTAGAACAACTCTGGAGAATATACCCTTAGTGAATTGTGTAAGTGCTGTGTGGAACAAGACAGGGATGAAGAACTGGTAGGAGGACTGCTGTCTCCTGGCATCATGTGCATGCCTTTCTGCACCTGGAAATTACCTTTGAAATTTTTGTGTTTATTGCTTCTGTAGGTGGTGATTAGCTCTTATTATGTGTTCCGGGGTTTGTTTTTAACTGTCTTTCAAACTGTTTCTCCCGGGTAAATTACATGAGTAACGTGGCAAGCCAAAAATAGCTGGATGAACATAAGAGAGTTATCACAAAAAATGAGGGAGCCACACTCTTGTATACACCAGTTTTATATTGGCATTGTAACTCTGATCTAGATGAAGACAAGCACATTTCAGATAAAAATGTGTTTTAAAACTGTTTTAATTGCCTGTTTTGTTGGCAATATTAAAGTTATTAATAATTTTAACACACAGTAATAGATTAAATTAGTGAGCTTGCATCCTTGTCAGTATTGCAATATGTTGCTCAGTAAAAATAAGCCAAGTTGTTTAAAAGCCACTGTTGTTTAAAAAAAAACACAAACTTTTACCACCCTATTTTATAGGGATTGCACTTCTTAAAAATAAAAAATCAAATATTGTATACTTTATCTGAGAATAGCCTAGGTTCCTTATAGAATCGTACAAGCCTCAAATGTGGCACTTAATCTACTGAGGTTTGACAAAGAGGTGCTTGATCCCTAATTAACACATTTTTCCTCATTAAAACATCGTCAGATGTAATATATATGTTTTCCTTTTTTCTTCTATTTTTCTTTTCTGTAACACTGAAATCCACAAATGGCTCTCATTGATTATAAGATGCGCTGGTTTTCAGATTGAAACATTAGTCTTGCAGCTTACAGGAAGTTTATTACATCTTGAGGTCTCTTATTCCTTGATGTTTTTAGCTACGTACTAGGGAATAACGCTGAAGAGTTGCTGTCTCCTGACAATGATTCCTGCTGAGGACAAGGCATTGCAAAACAAGGATGAACTATGAAAGTCTGGCAGAGAAGTCAGTGAACTGTGATACAACCTCCATAAAACTTTGCTGACTCAAGGCAGCTGACTGAAAACGTATGCTGTGATATCCATTGATGGGATGTGGTTAGGCTTTGAACCTTGCCGGGTGTGGTGGTTTTACTCGGGTGGGCAGCCAAGCTCCCCCACAACCGCTCTCTCACTCCCCCTCCTCAAAGAGGAACGGGGAGAAAATATGATGAGAAGGGCTCAAGGGTTGCGATAAGGACAAGGAGATCGCACAGTAATTATCGTGATGGGCAAAACAGACTCAGCGTAGGGAGACAGTAAGATTTATTGCTTATTACTAACGAGCTAGAGAAGTGAGAAACAAAGGAAAGAAACCAAAAGCACCTTCCCCCCCCATCCACCCTCTTCCACCTCCTCCCCCCAAGCGGCGCAGGGGAACGGGGGAATGGGCGTTATGGTCAGTCTACAGCGCTTCTTCTCCGCCGCTCCTTCTCGGTCACTCGTCCCCTGTGCTGTGGGGTCCCTCCCACGGGATGCAGTCCTTGCTGAACTGATCCGGCGTGGGCTGCCCACAGGCAGCAGCTCTTCAAGAACTGCTCCAGATATGGGTCCATACCACGGGGTCCATCCCTCTGAAGCAAACTGCTCCAGCCTGGATCCCCCATGGGCAGCAGCTCCTGCGTGGTCTCCTCTCCATGGGCTGCAGGTCTGGCCCGGAATCTGCTCCGGCAGGGGTCCTCCACAGGCCGCAGCCTCCGTCAGTGCAGGTCCACCTGCTCCACCGTGGTCTCCTCCCCGGGCTGCAGCGTGGAACCCTGCTCCACCGTGGTACTCCATGGGCTGCAGGGGGACAGCCTGCTTCACCATGGTCCTCACCACAGGCTGCAGGGGACTTCTGCTCCGGCGCCTGGAGCACCTCTCCCCCTCCTTCTTCACTGACCTTGGCGCCTGCAAGGCTGTTCCTCACTCCTCTCACTCTCCCAGCTGCTGTGTGGCGCAGCGTTTTTTTTTTACCCTGTCTTAAATCTGCTCTCACAGAGGCGCAAAACAACATCACTTATTGGCTCAGCTCTGGTGGGCAGTGGGGCCCTTACCAAACATGGGGCAGCTTCTAGATCCTTCTCACAGAAGCCACCCCTATGGCCCCCTGCTACCAAAACCTTGCCACGTAAACCCATTACAGAGGGCTGTGTTATTGTAACACGGTACAGTCAGTATCTTTCTCTCGATAGGTTCTTTTTCTTAAGAAGATGGCTTCAACAAAATATTGAAGATATGTCATCTTGAAATCTAGTCCATCTAAAAATAAACTAGGAATAGGCTTGGAAATACTTGAAATTTCTTCTGCTGTTTAAAAAATGAAATAAAATATTGTCCAGATAAATTGATTACACTTGGCAGTCCTTAAGACAAAGTGTGCTGAGAAGAAAATCACAAGAAAAGCACAAGCAAAGACTGGAATACCAGAAACTTTCAATGCCTCAGTTCTTTTCTTGGTTAAATAACTTGCCCTCAGGGCTGCTAGTTCCAAACCCCTCTGGCCTCCCCAGTCTTACGTTTTGATAGTAAAAATGTAATGATGCAGGGAAAACAGCACGTTACTGCTATTCTTACCTTTCTTTTTTAGTTAAGGTACTAAGTGAGACTTGGAGCCATAAGGAGCTAGGGACCAGCCACTCTCTGGAAGCAAAGCTCTAAGATGTGAACCCGTTGTGGCAGGCAGCTGGTGGCTTTGGCAGCTTCCTTCAGCTGCCCCATCCTTCCTGTGGGCCAAGGGCTCAAATCGCAAGTTTCGTTCTGTGGCTTTCTGGTAATCGGCTGCTTTTCCAGCCTTTATGGCCTCACATGTGCTGTGGCATTGGCAGGTACTGCCTGCCTTCTGGCTTGCTCCGGGACGTTTAGTGGTGGCAGCCACTGGCTGCTGGAGGCAACTGGTACCTGCACCCTGGCTCTGGTGTGCTTGCTGCTAGGTGGCCTGGGCTCACCTGTGCCTGGGAGCTCAGACAGGTGTCAGCTGTTGAGCTAAACTGAAGTAATTTACAGCTCACAGGCCCAGCGGTGAAGGAGTAGGGTGCAGGTTTGGCATAGCTTACTTAATTCAGTGTGATGGTTTGAATCTTATCAGCCAAAGACATCCTGAAATGCAGACTGTATCTTTGCAATGCTTTGGGCTGACAGCTGGCAGATTGTTCAAACCTAGAGCCGAGCGTTCCCCTTAGCACACCGTGCTCCTGTCAGTGTAGGAGGTCTGTTGGCACTGTCCCCGCCATGCATCCCCTTCTGTAGAGGGTTCAGATGGCTGCCACAGTTGGTGGGGGCTCAGGTGGGCGCTTCTTGGGCACAGAGTTTCTGCTGAGAGTTCCTGTGGTGAGGGATGAGCCACAGGAAATATTAAGACCTTCTAAGCAAACTCTAGCAGCTTACAGCTGTTTGCCTGATGGTTTAGGTTCTGATCTTTTCTCTATGCTAGCTTTTAAATGGAAGAATTAAAGCCTTGAGAAAAAGGGCTGAACAGATGCCAAGTACAGCCTTGCTCTTTCTTCCGTTGAACAAACAGGTTGGCAGCTGAATATGAAGATTTTCTGTAGGACCGGATAAATGGTATGAATCCACCTACCCTCCTTCCTGTGGTCAAAGGATCTCTCCCAGGTCTTTCCTCTTTATCTGATCTGGCATTTGATATGATGATGAGTGTAGGGGAGTAGGAGCTCTAGCAGATGAACTGAAGAGAAGAAGACATCTGCAAGTGAAGAGATCAGCTATGAAAATGTTGCATTTTCTAAAAATTAGAAATGGTTCGGAGTTGAGGCTGATGACATGAAGCCTTTTTGGATTTTGTTCCCCTTCACCTTAAAAACTGATTTTTCAAGAGTGACATTTGACCAGATTGAAGGCAAGGGATGTGGAATAGGTATCTCAACCAAGGGAGTTGGAAAGCTTAATGGAACTGTCAGTAGTAATAGAGAAAGCAGCTGGTACAGGAAAAATACAGTGCAGTTTCTCACAGATTGCTTATTTGAGACGGTGTCAGGACATCGAGAACAGATGTCTGTGAGACTGAGAATACCTACTCTGCTCATATGTTGAGTTTTGATTTCCATTACATTCCCTCAACTGGATTTAATTATTGGAATGCTGAATTGCACACTTTTAAAAAGGAAACTACGAGAATTATGAAACTTAGTTCTGGAATCTGAAAACTATTGGAGCTCTGCTTTTGCAATTTATTTATGATGATATCTACTTATTCTGTTTTATTTACATTTAGGAGATGGTATTTTTCTCCCCTTTCTGCACACATTTGCTACCAACGGATTCAGAGGTTCAGTTAGGTTGTGGCATGTTTCTATTGCTGGCGGAAAAAATGAACACCTTATGTCTTTCTTTCTCTTCCAGGAAAAGAAGTTCTGTTTCTTGAAGTTCCTGCTCCTGACTTTCTTCCCGATATTTGTTTTCTGCATTGTTCCTTGCTATGTCACAGTTTCATGGACTGCATAGTAGGCAAGCTTGCTATTGCCGTTCTAACAGCAAGCATGGGTTACTAGAGGAGTCTAGGAATCCCTTAAGTTTATTTGCTAGGCCGTTATTAAGGACTTTTTCTCCAAGTGTATTTAGTTTGTTTTTTTTTCATGGCCTTTTATCATGCTGTCTGCTTGTCTCTGGTCGGAATGAAATGAAAAGCAGAGAGAGAGCCATGTCCAATGCTGCAGCGCAGAGACTGGTGTGAGCACGGAGAAGTGTGGTGTGGGGAGATTGTAAGGTACCAAAGAGCACTGCAGAACAAGAATGACCTTCAAATATCAAATTGCTGTTAGGAAAACAGGACTTGCAGTTTGTGTCCTCTAAATTAAGGAGTAATACTTCTTTACAGTGGTTTCTTGTGAGAAATAGTAAGTGTGCAACATAATGATTTTTAGAAGTGGCTGTCAAATGCATCTCTTTTTATAGTTTCAGTTTTCAACTGGGACATGTGTTCCATTAGGGAATTTTCCCTTTCTTTTCTTTGCTTAAGCATTTCTGATTATAATATGGCTGTTTCAGATACGATGAGTTATTTTGTTGAGTAGAGGGGGAATAATAGTATATGTTCTGAAGCTCCCAAACGATATCTTTTCTGTTTGAGGTGCAGACAAGGGAAACTAACAGCTAAGGAGCAACATCTGCCAAGGGTGTTTGCAAATAGTTGATAACATTTGGGAAGAAGCTAGAAGAAAACTACAAAGAAGCAGTTCAATTGAGAAGTACTTACCACAGCATTAATTTTTGTCATAATTAGGGATGAAATAAAAAGCTGAAAGGAAGAGTTTTTTGAACAGCGCTTGAAGGAAAGAAAATAAATCCTAAGTCATTACGTAGAGCTTAGCGTAGTAGAGTAGTTTTGCTTGCTCTGGATTTTTAAAGTTGAAGATTTCTGGTAATTGAAGGAAAACCAACTGCTTATAACCACTAGTTGGGGAAGTGGTTAAGCTATAGTGACTTGATTTTCCTTCTTCCAAATCTCCCTGTACTGTTTCTGTATTATAACTATGGAGGTTTTGAAGATGTTCAGAATGTAGCCTAAGTGTTCAAGCGTTAAAAACAAGACTTGGGCTTCTAGCTGGTGCAGCTAGCATACTTCAAGTGGACTGGAAATCTCCAGAGTTAAAGTTGCTTCCCATCACATGGAGGAAAAAAAGAACAACCCTGCTCTTTTGGTATAATATCTAATACTGGTTTTACCAAGAAGTGCATAAACCTGACCTGAGGAAATGTATTAAAAACTTAAGTTGTAGTAGAAGCAGACTCTAGGTGATCATTTGTCTCTCATTAGGTTAATTTATTGTTCCACGTTGTGATCTTCTACAGGCAGGTAATTCAGCTCGATACCATCGATAAGCCATGAAGTTGTCAGCATGTTTAAAAGAAATTGGATTTGCTGTTATATTTTCATTATTGACAATACAGCTTTGAAATGTCTTCCCATTTTTTTTTTCTTCAACGACTTTTAAGAAAAGCACTTTTATGTTGCCAGGAGAAGAGTTACAAAATAATAAGTGATGAATGTGAAAAGATTAAAAAAAAAAAATTGTCTATAGGCTCCAAAGGAATTCAACAATAGATATGCAGAATACAAAGATGACAAAGGTGCTGTTAAAATTTGGTGTTTCTCATGTTTTCATTCCTCCTCCACCCTTTGCTGCACTCCACTGTTGCAGCTGCTGTAAAGTTTCTATTGTCTCCAACAATCAAAATTTGTAGAGTTAGGAGTTTCACTCCGAAACCCAAATGGTTTGCCAGAATCCATGCATTGACTAAGGCATATACAAGGAGGTAGAACTTGAAGTGCTTGCTTAAGCATTTAATTCTCTCAAGCACCCCAATCCTTTCAAAAGCTGAAAAAAAAGCAACTTTTTTTTTAAAGAAAAACAAATGAAAACAAAACAAAACAAAAATACAAAAAGGCAGGGCAGGAATGGGAGAGTTGGAGCTTGACAAATCAAATGGAACCACTCTGACCCAGCAATTCTCTTAGTAGGTTTTGGCTATTTGCTTCTGCAGCGTATATTGCCAACACTTAAGGTAATGAGGGTATCTGATATAAGGAGCAGGTTCTTGTCTCCCGTTTCCACAAGTTACAAGATGAGGTTCTTAAATACTGTAATTCCTGTGACTGCTTGTAGTCAGCAACTAAGTGCCAAGTGTTGGGAATCTTGCCTTCTACATGATTTCTTTTGAAAGTGAGAGTGCATGCTGCTGGGTGCTCAGGGGAAAAAGGAAGCGTGTGGCTTTTTTTTAATCAAATTAAGGTTAATGGAAAACAGATCTTTGATCTTTACCATAGTTTTGGTGAAACAAATGCAGGTTTACCTGGCAAGTTATAAGCCATGTTATTCTCTAGCTAACAACTCTTATTATTGTTCAGGGTCTCATGGAATGTGCTGCTGCTGTTGGCCAGTGATGGGAGCAAAGAAATTTAGATGACAGACTGGTAGCTCTGACATAACCCTGAATAGAGGAAGGCTTCTTCAGAGGAACTAGGTTTTTAAGGTGCTAAGCAGTAATTCTTCCGTGAGGAGGAAGTGTGAGAAACTACCAGGATTTTTCACTTACACTTTCTAAGTTCAGCTCAATTCACTTTGCCCAATTATGTTGATGTAACAATCATCTGAGATTTTGGGGGTGGATCGCTGTTTATTTTTGCTCTATTGTTGTGGTGTGTGGTGTAAATGTGCAAGATGTATTTCTGTTTAAAAATAAGTAATCCAGAGCTTAAAGGACTAACATTGGATGTTTAACACTTTTCATTTAATTTACTGGTCCTAAAAGAATTGTAGGTGTTAAGAAACACTGGAGCTACCTTTTTTCTTCCCTTCAGTGAAGCAGTTTTGGAATGGAGTTGTTCACACAGAATAAGAACAATGATAAAAGGATGTCAGTGCTGATTTCTTAAGTCTTCATGCATGGAAATGCATGAAATGTAAATTAGATGAAGTATAATTTGTAGAAGGGTTTTTGCTTCCAGTAGAATGTCACGTTCTTTGCGGTCTCATGCAAGTTAACTTGCACAGACTGAGATATCTCTGACTTTCCTCCAAATAACAGCATTGGAAAAGCAGATCGGTAAGAGATGCACTGTCATCCACCGTCAGTCCATTGATTTTAGTTTCGCTGAGCTCAGGGCTGGGGAGTGGTTGGTTCGCTGCTGCGCGGAGGTGATGATCTCCGGCAATGAAGTGGAAGGGAGCAAACAATGGGAAGCTATAACACCTTCTCCTGCCGCAGCACGCATTAGTGGCACTTGCGATTTGGAGTCTGCAGCTATTCAGTGACAGAGGTGACTTTTAGAATTGTTAAGTGGTGCCTGTTGGAAATCTATCGAAATTTGGAATGCAAGATGGAATGCCTTTATGGAGTCCTTTAGCTTCCTGTCTACCTTTTGAGTATTTCCCTGCTTGCTGTACATGACTAAATTTTTGTATTTATTTATTTATTTTTTTTTTGTATTTATTATTTTTGTTTATTTGTTGTCTTGTGGTGATGTGTCTGGCACACTACTCTTTCAGAAAAAATGGAGAAAGATGGAACTAAGTCTTCAGGCTGATGTGTCAGGAAGATAAATAGCATCTTAGGTGTCTCTCATATATCATAAATAAACTAAGAGATGCTTTTTCTGCTTGCTGGTCACCTTTAAGCTTAGCAGGAGTGACATAAGCAGGTCTTTACACAGCATGCCTGAGGGTGTTGAACATACAGAATACACAAGATTTGCATTTTCACTTGTAGGTTTACTTTTTCTGTATATTTAGGTTTTTAGATTAGCAGATGGTAAGACAGATTTCGAGAAGATAGTATAAGATATAAATGAATGAGGGAAAAACAGTACTGTGTTTATTCCTGTAATTGAAGAATAAACCCCCAAACTTCAGACCATACACCACTACTTATGATTCTTAGTAGTGTTGGAAACGGGATAGACCAAATGAGAAAAACAAAAGCACCAGAATTGTTTTGTGTAGTTCTACCCATGTTGATAATTACAGCAAAACAGTATGTCATTAAAACAGCCCCCAGATTATATGGTTTCATGAGGTTTTTTGAACTGAATTAAGAGCATGTTGCCAACAAAAAGGAGCAACTTTCTTAGATGCTCCTTCCTGCACTCTTCCTCTTACCTTGCCATGATTCTGAAGTCCTGTTGGTCTCATGGTAATGGGATTCAGCTCACTAAATTGGCAGAAAATGAACTTGGCCGAAAAAAGATGAAAATATCTTAAACTAAATATATATTACATGTTGATATCTTTCATGTAAGGTACTCTAGCTTCAAAGATAAGTTAAAATATTTGCTGTCCCCAATAACTGGTTGCTTAGTCTGTGGAAGCTACAGAGATATCAGGAGAAAGTCTAGTGATCTGTGTAGCTTAAAAGAATGATATCAACATACTGTCAAAATGTGGTCTGATGCTTTTTTTCCTCTGTCAGACACCTAATGAGCATTGGAAGGAGTAACCAACCAGTACTCATCTTTAAGGATATGTTCAAGATATTGATGAACTAGTTTTGGTAAGAACCAGGAAAAAAAACAAAACAACTATCTTCACTAACCTAATAATTAGCGTATAGTACATATAGTCCAGTGAAGGAGAATGTTTTGCTGTGGTTGGAAGTCAAAGTAATAGTGTTTTTCTTCTTGACTGTAGAGTTGATATGATTCTTCAGATTTCTGTTTACTTAGTTTTAGGTAAAATCTACTGAGCACCTTTTGGCACATCCTGTGGCCAAACTGTTCTACTTGTCCATTCCTTCATTTCTTGCCTTCCTCTCCTCCATAAATTACCCCTTACTTGTTGGCAGCACAGTGGTCATGATAAAACTGAGGTTCTAGCTCCATGAACCGTGGCATGAGAGACTGCTTTTATTTACAGTAATTTCTTTCTATTGAAAACTTCTAGGTTAGTGTCAACTTTTAATTTGTTAAGAGTTTTTATGAATCCCATCTAACATTTTGTATTTTGTGTTTAAAAAATGAGGGAAGAACTAAGTAAGAGTTAAGACAATTCTGTTATTTAGATATTTTTTCCATAATTCCTATATACAAAATAGTGCAGATTTTACAGCATACAATTTATAATTCAGTTGCATGATTTAAGGTACCTTTTCTGTGACTTCAGAGTTTTTACGCTCTCTTAAAGCAACCTTGATTTCCAGCAAGCTGCAAAAATGGGTTGGAAAGACCTCCACTGACCAATTTTCTTGCATTGGTATTTACTCCACATTCTTTATATACAGGTCAACTTACTACTGTGCTGTCCCTGTTTTAAGTGGCAGGCTGTTACTGCTGCCCACGGAGCATATTCACATGGGAGGAGCCGACCCATTACAGTTCACCTGCATAGAGAATTTCCCTGGCTTTTAACTCCGAGACCTTGGAACCCAAATGACTTCTGGGCTGAGACAACAGATGCCTTTTCTTTGTGTAATTGGCTCAAACTATGATTGAATGGTATTCTTAATTTCCGTTCTTTCGCTGTTAAATGGAGCAAAAAGCACCACTTAAAGTAGCAGAACTACTCTACAGCTGCTCTAATTGAAGCCTGAATCTTCTTGTTATTTGAACTACTTCTATTTGCAGTCCATTTTGTGGTCTTGATTACCTGAATAATTTCCCCAAATTTCCACCTGGAGGTGTTTGGGCTATCAATTGTCTCAGCCAGCAATTGTCTTTTCCTCAGCTTCAGTGTTAGTGCCGTTGTTTGGGGTCGTTCTCTGTGCCTTAGTTATTTGATTTGTTAATATTTCAGGCCCTAAGAGTATCTTATCTCTAGGTGAAATCCTAACTAATATCAGATCTGGCATAAAAACTCAGGGCCACAGTGGTTGTCTTTTAGCTGGGTGCTTTTCTGTGTAAAACCTGTAATTCTTGGCCACAAGTTGCTTGGGGGGTACAGGTTAGAGAAACACAAACCAACATTACCTCTGAAAATATGGGTTCAATTCATCACTGGTATGCCATAAGTCTGACATGATATGATAAGAAGATAGATATGGAACTTTTAGGATGGGGTGAGTGGAAAGTATTGTGCAGTAGGCGCCTGTGATGAAGACTTTCTGCTTCATTCCTTCATACCAGTTCTGTCCTAGGAGTAGTATCTGTCTCTCTTAATGTAGTTCAGGTGACAGGCTTTAGTTGCCAAGGTTGAAGAAGGAGGGGGGATGTGTGGGTATTTCAAGTTGATGGATGGTATTTTTTGTTCAGTAGCCTTTTTCTGCTGTGCATATGTTTGGCATCGCTAAAATTTAGTAGCTACAAATAGCAGAGAATTTGGATTATGGATGATAGTGAGTATTTTGAGATAAAATTGTGATTTAGACCTGATTGTCAGACACATATTTAGTGAGATGTGGTTTTCTCTAAACTTTGCTGCATAGTAGACTAGATGGTCTTAGAGTTGTTTTCCAACCTGCATGTTTCTGTGGTTGTGCTGACACAAACCCAACAATTCTGGACCCCCTTGGTGCGTGTGTTGTGGGGACAAGACAGATGAATTTCCTACTCTGCCACTATGTACAGGAGAACCAGGCTGTTAGATGGATATCTTTGATTTATGGATGTTATAACAGCAAGCACTAAAAAGATCGTGCATTGTATTTCTTTGCATCCTCTTGGGATGACTAGGTAAAACCTAAACAATGTAAAACCCGCTTTAGCTGGATTTTGGGAAAACAGAGAAAACGGGAAGCTTGATTTCTGATGGCTACCAATACTGTGTAAAGACTTGGAGCAGGGAAGCAGTTGTCTGTTCGGGCACCTAAAGCAGGCTGTAATTGTATGTAATTTTACTTTCTCAAAGAAGCACAGTATTGCTCTTGGATGAGGTGGAAATGTGGGACTGGGAGAGGCTAAGCCAGGCAGTTTCCTTCATTTTGTTGCCCAAACCACTATCCTGTGGACATGGCCTCTGTGAGAACCAAATTATCAGCAGAGTCTTGTGTCGTATGGACAGACCCCTGCCTTCCCCTCAGATAGGAAGTGGAGTTTGTAACTGGTTCTCTCTTGTACAGGGTTCCTGCGTGTTTTAGAGTTGCATAGAAGTGCATCTTTTTAAAACTTAACTTCCTTTCCTTCCAGTCAGGTTAATCAGAGTGACGTGGAGGTATTCTCTTCTTGTTTTACTTTATCATAGCTGTTTTCCTTATAAATGAAAATATACTTTCCTAACTGCAAACTCTATTTTTAATCTGCAATCAGAATCGAACTGGATAATAATATTGTAATTAAGATCGTCCTGGCCCATTTATTCCCCCAATTATGTCACTGTTAGTCTTTTCTCTCTGATCTGTGATAGAGAATTGGAGCCTGCTTAATTATTAAATAGTAGTAAATTTAGAACAAATAAAAAAGGAAGGTAGGAAGGGTTGCTAAATGTCACAAAATAGCATGGGGCAGCCAGCCAGTTCAGTGGGGTGTGAGCTCTAAGTGCTGTTTATGGTACCAGCCTCAGCTGTATACCTTTTGTTTGTGTGCTTGCCACTAAATCGCTGTCCCTCAATGTGACAGAGTTGTGCAGAAGCATAGATTCATACAATTAATGCACTTTTCCACAAATCCGTATGAATTCTGAATCTGATTAGTGAAAACAGATGCATGATTTTTAAGCCTATTATTTTCCCTAAAATGCAACCCCTAAGCAACTCCATTTGAAATTCAAAAACTAGTATTAATATATTTATACCTACTGTTATCTCTTTTTACTTAAATAAAATTTGGGCATCATACTTGCCCACACGTTTGCTGACAGTGTAGAATTTCAGACTGCTGAACTGGGGGAGGTAATTGGCAGGGGAACCCAAAGCTGACGAACTGATGAGCTCCCTAGTAGCAACTGTAGTTTCTGCAGATGGCAAGTGACATTTTGGTTCATAAAGTGGGCTTACTTGGACGTTTAGAAATTGACTATGACTTGACAAAGCAATAAAGATTTATTTATGACAAAACAACCTGTCCATCTATCAGCTGTGGATAATACTTCCTCTATTTCTCATCTTCATTTTAGATGTAAAACACTTCTGAAAGTATATAGCAAATTGCAGTTCAGCTTGATTAGTATGCAATTATAATAATGCAGAGAAATGACTTTTAAAAATCCAGTTTTATTCAAATGTTCAAAATATTCAGATGTTCAAAGTCAGTAAACTTTTTAATGAATACTGCAATTTTTACATTTTATGTTAGAAAACTATAAATTGAATAACCTCAATGAATAAAGGATGCTAAACAGTTACTGAAATGTGAGATTTCCCAACCACCATTCTTTGAATGATAACTTCAGAGGTAATTTTTAATGGTAAATTCCTTGATTATGGAAAGTGTATGCCAGACGTTAAATTCATTGGCATGAATAATTCCATTAATCTTAGGTCTTAAAAGAGGGGAAAAAAAGAGTAAAGTAGTTGCATAAATGTCTCCAAGATGGCCTAACAAGGTACAGCTTCCTAAAAATGAAATATTTCTATGACATCTCATTCAGTCACTGGAACCATAAACTTTGCTTTTCTTTGACGCAGTCGTTTACTTTCTATCGTATAATTCTTATTAACCGTTTTTTTTTTTTTTTTTTTTTTTTTTTTTTTAGGCAAGTAACAGTGCTAGAGAAGGTGATGTTGCATGTCAGGGTTTTAAATCAGAGTAAAGACTTTGTGCTGTATCAAGTCAAGGTATTTTATCTGAACAATTTGCAAAATAAAAAGTAGATTGTAAAGTCTGTATCGTGAGACTTCAGGAGAAGGTGTGTCTGGGGAAGAGCTAAAGTAGAGCTTAGAGAGAAAAGTTCGTTCCTCTGTCCATCAGTGAGAAAGTAAATGGAAAAAAGTCTCCAAAAAGCTGAAACCAGCTGTCCTGCTGTAGAAACCAAGCATGCCTCTCCATCCAGAAGTAGCTGCTGGGTTGGGTCATTTTACTACGAAGAAGCATGTCATTGTTTGGAGATTATGGAAGATTTTGTCTTTAGATAAAGGGTTTGTCTATGGTACCATGCAGTAGCTGTATGAGTTTTAAACAGATTACCCTCGGGATTAGACACAGACTAGCTATGAAGCATAGATTCCAGTGTAGACAAGATTATGAACCGAGGGAAGTAATTAATCCAAGTTGCCTTTCCAAAGGCGGGATGAGGCTTTGTCAGATTGAGAAACATCCATAATTGAACCTCTGACTGGGATTGCTGTTGTCCAATTGCAAAAGTCTGTTATATATTTAAAAACAAACAAACAAACCCCAAATCTCCATCATGTTATAAATTCAAACTAAAAATTGTACAAAATCTGGACCAGAAAAATGATTTAGCCGGGGAGGAAGGGTGTGGGGAGAATTCAAATCGATAAAAATATATTGCACAATGGAAAGAACTAGTAGTATTACCTTGAAAACAAATTGGGATTACAGAGTATTGAAAATATATTTTCAGATAGTTGGTTAGTTTCTGGGATGTGTTCAGAATAAGAGGAGAAAAGAATGCTGCTATTTTAAGAGATGTTTTTCTGCTAGGAGCATACCTCTGTGCACTGCAGACGTGCGTCTGAAAGCTTCAGTGGGCAGCGCACCATGTTATGGATGTACAGCTGAATGCTGAAATGCCTAAAATGTTGTGATTTTTAATTTTTTTTAAGTGTGCATTTCCATATGAGAATACTGAAATGCTTCATTTAACTGGAAATGTGAAAATGATATTTCCTAAAACCAGTGAGGTGAGTAAATTGTATGGGAAATGCTCATATCATGAGCTTCTGATAGTTTGGGGTGGTTTTGGATTGCCCCAAACTGGGGCAGTGTTGGAAACCTAAAAACTTTCTCACGGAAAACTGTACAGCTGTTGTCTTTTGACAGGCTCTTGAGGGTAGACCATTGTTGTCTCCTGACACACCACCAGCATTTTATCATTACTTAAACCGCAGTTACTGCTTTTTAAGTTCTTTCTGAATGGGGAACTAAAAGGTAAACTTCCCTTTGTTCACTATAAAAAAAAAAAAAAAGCTCATAATAGCAAACAAAAAATCCAGTTGAAATAGTTAATTTGTACAGTGTTTGAGTCTCTTTTTTCCCCACCGGGAATTTAGAAAGCAAGATGGCTGTGTTTCTTAATGCATCATAGTTGTTCTGCTTGACCTTGTTTTTATTTGTTGTTTCTGTTTTTCAAAAGCAATGGCTGTCAATGTGAATGGATAAAGGGGGTAGGAATGAAATTTAGGAGAATTAAAATTAAGACAGGTAGTTAGAGAATTCAGAAGAGCTGGGTTTTAATCTGAAAGCAATGGTTTTGAAATATGGCAAATAAAATAGAAATAAAGCATCATCATCTGGCTATTTGAACTAGCTCAGGAATAACTTAAAAAAAATTCTAGCAGTGTCAGACTTTTACTTGCTAGAACAGCAATAAAATTCCCATTTGCTGAGTGTGGCTGAATATTTGGTCTTGTAATTGATATCTGTCGGTAAAGCATCTGGATCTGGTTGATGTACTCAGCTGTGAGGCATTTGTGGATAATGAGAGGTTAAATGTTTGAAAATACCCCATCATATCTAGCAGACAGTAATGCAAGCTACCTCTTCCATTCACTTGTTACGTAGCGTACCTCTAGATGGTGGGCATGCTTTCATCAATCAGTTGAATTTAAGGTAATTCAGGAGCAAAATGTAGAAATGTAATCAGTTCGTTTTGTTATGTTGCCTGCTGTGGATGAGGGGGACATCTCAGGGTTAATCCCATGATAGCAGATTAACTGCAGATTGGGTTTCTCTGCTGCTGAAATGGCCGGGAGGAGAACAGAAGGGCTGCAGTGAGGTCTGTGGCAGGCACCCTGCCGGAACGGGATCGGGGGAATAGCCGCGGTGCATCCCAGGAGCTTGAGGGAAACTGGCAAGCTGGAGGCTGGGCCGGAGGAGCAGGAAGCTGCTGTTCTCCGAATAGATTTAAGGTTAAAGCAAGAAATCCATTCTTCGAGACTTCTCTTTTGTGAAATGGTCTGCTTTTGCTTGCTTGCAAGTTTATGTATCTGCTTTGAACAATGCTTAAGTAGCGTTGATTTGTTAGAGCAATAAATCGATAGTGCTCCAGCTCATCTTTAGGTGGCCTCTTTTAATGAATCTTATTAATAAAAATCAGTGATTTTTATCTGATTTTGGCATAAGAAAAAAAACTAAGCTTTATTTTGGCAGTGTGTGCCAGTAGCAGTTATTTCTTGGTCTCTCTGTGGCGCTCGTTGTTCCTGTCTGCTGTCAGATAACTCAGCTCTGCTACCCCCTGCCTGGCTGTTCTCTTAACAGTATAGTAAAGTTTTTGTCAACGTTAATCTGTTAGTTAATTACAGAAATACAGTGTCCTGGGTAAATGTGTGCTCTGTGAGCAAGCTCAGTGAAGTAATAGAGGATAAGGTGGCAAGATTAATCAGTTCTAGAGAAGTTAATGCTGTTATTTCCCTGGTGTGCAGGACAAACGGCTTCTGGAACTCAAGTTAAAAGATAGCCCCGTTCTTTTGATACAGTTCAATCAGGCTCCTAAAATGGGACATGTACCACTCTTTCTCTTCCATCCTGCTTTATATATAGCTTTTCCATCTTCAGCTAATGAAAGAATCTGGTCTCCATTTCTCCTGTGTTTTTGTGATGGTCTTAACTGGATCATCATTTGTTCTCTGGCAGGAGAAAATGTTTTTGGAAGCTCTTTCTGTTTCTTTTATCTTTTTCAGATTTTTTTTTTCTTCCCGTGGAAGTCTCACACCGCTTGATTCAAACATTTAATTCCTGATTCCTTCTCCTGGCTCCTTTCTATCCTGTTAAAGTTTTTCAAAGTGCATTATCCCCCTGCTTCTGTTTGAGTCTATAGTTGCCTGTGCAGTTTCCTCCTATCTATCTTTTTTTTTTTTTTTTTTGAGATACTGCTGCCTGAAAGGTGAAGAGGAGCGTTGTGCATCCACCCATAACTCTCGCAAAGGAAATACTTGTTTCCTTGTAACATAAACAAGGTCATGGTCAGGATAGATGACTTTGAAGAAAGAGTTCCTGAGCTGTTGGCCTCTCCAAAATCACAGGAAAGCTATTTTGTTGACACAGCCAGTTTTTGTTGAGCAGTCAGGACTTCTGTTTCTACAGTTGATTCTGTTTTTCTCCTATGGCTTTCAAAGTTGGCAGGCGTAGAACCTGATTCATCTGAGACAACAAGGAAGGCAGGGTAGGTACTTGGAGAGGGCAATGTGGAGGCTTGTGAAAACTGGTTACTTTTTTTCCCGTTTAGGATTACTGCTGGAGTTGTACTGAAAATGTGCTGCATACTTTTACAGGCAGCTAAGACATCACTGCAGGCACTGAAAAACTGAAGGCCAATGGTAATGTTCTGTTTTTCTGGGACTATACATAAAATAGGTTATGGTTGGCTAGGAGGTCAAATTAACGCTTCTGCTGTAGGTGTGATGACAAGGGTGTGGAAGGATGCCATCTTTGTGTATGCGGAATTGCAAAAGTTGTCACTAGTGTAGGATGTCATTATACGGGTAAAGGTGTATTCTGTACTTGCATGGCTGCTTTCCTTCTCTGGGGAAGCTTTATGGCAATGCAAAGCACGTTTTTGTGGAGCTTATGTTCATTCTGGGAGTGCTTTGCTGGTCTAGTGCGCAAAGATTTCTGAGTTGAAGTGCTCGTAGTGTGGATGTAGCTTAATAGACTCTATTCTAATAGACTCAAAGGATCTTTTTTGCTTGGACTTGATAGGAAAGATTTTTAATTTTTCAATTTTTATTTTTTTTCTTTATTGTTGTTGCTTTTCCTAATTGTGGAGCTGTACTGCAGTAAGCAGAATGATGACTCACAGCATAGTAATTGATAAAACATGGCCTGATAACAAGGCTGAAATAAGTGGAACAGTAAAGGACAACACAATTATCATGAGGATTTCCACAAGCTCAGAATGGACTTGACTGTGTATGAAGCCTGGACTTTGCTACACCCAAAGGAACTGAAAACTGAAAATTTGTCAGTTGGATGGAGAGAAACACTTGCTCTAGGGTCAAGCAAAGGTATTTTCAGAGGCACAGCATCACTTCTGTCTATTCCTAAAACAGATAAGGTAAAACTGAGGATAAGTGAAATGAAAATGTACTATGAAATGTACAGTCAGACTTTTTGATCATGTTTTCCAATTCTGCTGTTTTCACCCACAGTTAAGTGCATCATCTCTCCCTACAGAGTGATCAGAAGAGGAAAAAATGCTTTGTAAGTGGGAAAGCAGTATTGTAAAATCATTTAAAAGCCAACCAAAACATGAAGGTTATGGACTGGTATAATAAAAGGCAGTAAGATAATCTTCTGAAATTTTAGCAATTCCTGTTCAGGGCCTCCTTATGTTTAACACTACCGTTGAAAACATTGTGGTGGTTGGCATTCAGCTTGCTATTAGCTGTAGTCCTTTTTTATGTTGTGAAGGTAAACTCTGTAAAGAGAAGGTGAAAAGATGTTTCATGGTTACAGAAGAGAGGGTTTCCATTTGTTAAGTGAGGGAAAGGATGCAGAGAGCGCTTACGGAGATTTGTGAGATGGAGTCAGGGCAGAAGTGAGGGTTAATGATACAGTAGCTTAAAGTTATTTGGGACGGGTTGTTAATGTGTGAATAATTTATAGTGAAAATGATCTTTGTTCTGTTGTGGAGGCAGTAGAGAGTTCTGAATAAAGGTTGGTAAAAGAAGTTTGCCCAACCAAAATGTCTGAAGCTCTATAAGTCTTAGGCAATGATTGCTTGCATCAAGCCCAGGCTCATTTGATGTGAAAAAAGAGAAGCAGGAAAGAACACCAAGAACCTCAGTAGGCTGTGAAGACAGTCCTGGAAATATTCCGTGAGGGAAACCTTAGTGGTGTTCTTCATATGGGGATATTGAAAAAGGGCTGAGACGGAACGATGCTTTCAAGACAAAATAGTAACCTGAGCAGCTCTGGGGTATGCGAAGTTACAGAAGTCTGATTAGTCACCGTTTCTGAAATACTGTACACAAATTCATATGAACTGTCCCATCTACAGGATCAACAGCAAGTAATGTGTTCTGAATGTCCATGTTAGTGGTATTAGTCAATTTGTTAGGGCTGTTCTTTTTAGTGGGAACTAAGTGGGTAGGTCATATTTGTGTCATATTCACTCTAGTCTGTGGAGAACCACAAATGATCCTACCAGCTGGCTTACTGTGGAATGGCTTGTGTTTGTCAAAATGGAGTGAGTGAAGCCTGGAGCAGGGTGAGGCTGGTTGTTTGCTCTTCAGCAAGAGGAGACCATTGCCCCTTCCCAACAGAGCTGTGTTGGAGCAAAACTTCAGCACCTTACAAACAAGCCATGTTGTTTGGCTTAGTTAGTTTAAAGACGAATAAGGACTCTGATTTTTGTGTACATTTGTTTCTAAATGTATTCTCTTTATATTATGTGAAGCATTTGCTTTCACTGTTTCAACCTCCCAAGGTTTTGCTTGGAATCCTACAAAAAATGTTCCAAGAATAACCAATTTAAAAATTAGATGATCTTCCAACTCGGTATCTTCCACTTATGGTTTATTTGCTTAGTCCATCACTTGTCTCTGTCAGTACAGAACAATGTACTGGAAAAGTTTTTAGGCGCTTTCTACTCTTGAACTTCCTGTGCTCTCCATCCATCAGTGCTTCCGTTTCTCTTTCTCCTCAATGTACTGTGATTCTGAATAACTACTTTTATTTTTTATTTTTTAGATCTTTTATTTATTTCTATTATTATTTTAAAAAATAAATGATTATTAAAGTATAAATTTTATTGTTTATTTTATTCTTTATTTTATTCCTCTTTGTGATTACTGTTTTTTAACTGGCCGAATGTTTCCTTCTCCTAAATATGTGATCAGCAGTAATTTTTTTTTTCCTTGTTAGAACTTGTTAGCAGAGTGACCACGTGGAATTTAGACTTCTGTTTCTCTCTCCTCCTAGTTGTTTTCCTGTAGGTGGTCATTTTGTGCTTCGTACCTGGTGTTTAATGGGATCTGAATGTTCATTTCCCTTTGTCAGTTTTCAAAATTACAATCATAACATCTGCATGTGAAGTATGATCACAGAAGTGAAAATACTATGCCTTTACTTGTGCTCATCCTTCTGCAAAGATAGCGTTGCCTTTTCAAAAGTCTAGTTGTGGAGAATTAGCATATATATCAAGGTTATAAATGCAATAAAGAAAACATCAAAAAAGAAACTGTCTCATACATCTTCTGTGCAATCTCTTTAGTGAACACCTCCCTTCCTTATTTTTATGTATTGTGTGAACCTCACCATTAATCTGAAAGAAACACGCATTTCTTTCAGAAACATGCCCTTAAAAAAACAACTAATCAAAATAACAGTACCTTATTAAATTTAGTGATTACCAAAGGTGACTTTAACCTAATTTGTTTGTGATCTTGATTTAAGATTGATTTGTGCTCATCTAAGTAAATGCATGAAAAACCCTGTAACAGAAAAATTATATGATTGCAATTTCTTTGAACAGGTACTTTGTGCTGGACTTTGAGACGGGGATTCTGCAGTATTTTGTGAATGAACAAAGTAAAAACCAGAAGCCTCGAGGAACCTTGTCTTTAGCTGGAGCTATAATATCACCCAGTGACGAAGTGCCACACATGCTGGTGGTCTACTCTGCTAACGGAGAGATATTTAAGTTGAGAGGTACAGTGCTGCTTAAAGTACCACCTGAGTTGTTCTCCCTTTCTTGCTTGTGTCTCTTCTCTCATTTCTCTCTTAATTCCCTGTACTGTCAGAAAGTAGGGGCTTTATGGCTGTATTGTTCCATACTACACTATAGAACACAATGAAACAGTAATCTGAAATTAAGTATGTGTGAATTTCCAACATACAGGCTTTCAGGGCTGGCAGATACCTCAAGATACGTTCTATAAAAGCTGTTAGAGTGCCACGTTGATTGTACAGTGTATCTACTTAGCTTCTGAAGGAAGGAGGAGCTGTTTTCATTGCTGTCCACATCATAGCATTTCAATTCTAACATTGTTCTCCTGTGCCACCATGCTGTTGATAAAGTGCAGTGATGAATCTGCTGATGGGTTGGAGAAGGGAAGATGTCAGTGGAAAGCTGTTAAGATACTCTGTTCTTGGAATAATTTAACATACTTTTATATTAAAAGTTTACCTTCCTTTGTTCCCAAATACTATAAAGCTATAGGTTATGTAAAAGTTACTTCTGAAGAAAAAAAATATAAAAAAATGATTGTAAAGTATTTTCAGTATGGTTGATTGATGTAGATACATTCATATTAAACTAGCTCATAGACAAATTAAAAATAAAAAAGGTGGCATGTAATACAGTGTTACAAAAGTTCAAAATGACATTAGTTTTATTCTGACCAGTTTCAATTGGCTAAGCAGGACTCCCTTTGGTAGAGCTATAGAAGTGTGAATGAAGAGGTGTTATCACTTTATATGCAGAACCAAAACACAGAAGCAAACAAAGACTGTCTGTAAATATGTTCTGGAATTTGTACAGTTAGAAATCATGAACACTTGTGGTTTGTTGTCATGCTTTGCCACCCACTTGAGATTGTCAAACACTTACAATTTGCTGTTTTTAATTTAGACAGATATATGAAGTTGACTAAATTCAATAAATAATTTTTATGATGAGTCAATAACCATCAAGATATTTAATAGCAGAGGAAGTAGAAGAAAATACTGAAATTATCCACTTCTGTACTGATATTGTTAATTAGGACTACTATATTAGTGTTTTTGTTTTGTTCTTTTAAAAAAAGACTCGCCTGAGTAATATTTATTAAAATTATAAAGGAGCCACCTGATACAGAGTGCAGAAAACTTTATCAATGCTTTTTAAACTTGTTTTTCAAATACTGTTTGGGGGACGTGTTTTTCATTCTTGTACCTTTCAGTGGCATGTGAATGACATACAGGTTTAAAGAGAGATTTAGTTGAACTCTGTTAGAAAAGAAGGACTGAAGTATCTGGGGAACTGGTAGCTTGTCTGGTAGCTGATTGACAGCCTGAGTGTAGGGGTTTCACAGATCTAAATGCATTAAAAAAAAAAGTATCAGTTCACTTGTGATCCCCTGCATTCTCTTGGTTTTGTTCTAGCTGCTGATGCAAAGGAGAAACAATACTGGATCACTCAGCTTCGATCCTGTGCCAAACATCACAAGGAAGGTAATTCTAAGGTAAATAATTAAGAGGGAGAAGTAAGTACTATGTTTGAGGTGGTGTAGGTGTAGAACAGCATAATCTGGGTGATAGAGTGGTTGCCATACTTTGTGAGTTCATGGTTCGAGATTTATGAATAAAAGCAGCAAGTTGTAATTCCTTGTTAGCTAGAACAGGCTTCTTTAAGTCAATTGAGCTTTCTTAATAAATAAACGTTGTCCAATTCATGGGAAATTTATGAAGTTCATTAGGTGACTATGTAGTCAATAGGTGGTTATTGAAAGGTTGGGTCAGCCATTCAGTAATAAATACCTGTGTAGTGCCCTGATTAGTATTTAAAGTGCTAACTAATATTAGTTTTATTTAATTTTGTAAGATTTAATGGCTCTTACTATAGAAACATCAGGTAGGTATTAGCAATGGTCAGTTTTACAATATCTTTACCAAATCTGAAAGAGGCCATCATATGAAGATTAATATTATTCTCTTTACAAGTGATGTCTGAATTTTTGTCGTCAAAACAGACAAGTATTTTGGACAAGTACTTTAAAAATAGCAGAATGATGAGTGGAGGGTGTTCCCTGCCTCCAAGTAGAAATGACATCAATCTGTTTAAATTAGAATGCCCTTTGAAGGTGGAAGGGATTACAAAACACATTGGGGAACAGGTCATTATTGTATTTATTTTGTGCGTTCTTTTAGCATTAATACTAAATATCACTTAAAAAAAAAACAAAACAACAACCATCCTGTTCTCACCTTCAGTCTTTTTAAACACTTCTAATGACATCTTTGCAATAATGAAGAAAGACAAATTGTTTGCTATATAAATAAAGAAATAAGTGCATATAACTGCAGGTGGAAAGGACTTCTGCCTGCTCAGCCCCCAAGATGTTGAGAATATTGATTATATGTTAACTGAACAACTGGATGGTATTTTTAAGAGACCAACATTCACTGAAGTGTCTGAAGTAAAATAAAAGCTTTTTCTTCTTCTTTTTGAGTGATGATGACTTGTCAGGAAGCAATTCTAGTTACATAAAAGCCTTTTCTGAGGAGAATAAATAACGTCAATGTTTCAGTAGTCTCTTTCCATTCTTATGCTGGACAGTTAAATATTGTTTTTATATAACTGTGGCCCAGTACTATTCACAATGTATTTTGTTCATATATACCCTATGTAATGCCATCATGTTCCCTAATAACAATATCCTACAATAATTTTCATAATCTATTTGCAAAACATATGTGTTCCTTTACTGAAGTTCTTCTGAACTCCTGCAGGTGTAAGCAGCCATGTAGTGAAATCTGAAACTGTCTTTTATCCCCTTCTTGTATAGTTAGTTATATGTTGTGTTTTTATTTCATAGATCAGTTTTTATAGTACGCTAATAACATTGGCATTCTGTAAATAGAAATGCTGTAATGTTTATACTTCAAATAAGCTTGTTTGGGATTTCTTTGTATGCTTCTATTTGAGTCAAATAAAGCAAAATACTATTCAGGAAGAGTTTTCAAGAAAAAAGTTTTTGCCTTTGATGTTTTTTCATTTCTTGCATGGCAATGTTACTGTATGACTTGCAGTCTTTAAAACTTTTGTTGGGGACTGGAATGGTAGAGGACATTAAGCAGAGTAGTGGAAAAAAACCAAAGCTGTGTGAAAATGTTGCTTGCATACTAATGTCTAAATATGGTCCAAAGGTGAGCTATACAACTGACAAGCATATATAAGACAAGCTAAGCCTGTCACTTTATTTTAATTAAATTTTACATCTTAATGATAAAAAAAAAAAAGTAGTAAAAGGATAATGTTCTCTGGCAAATAATGCCCATACTGTAGGATAGTTTTAATGTTCTCAGTATTCCCATACAAATTTCATTTTGCTTAATTACAGAATGCTCAGCCTCCACAGAGTGCCAAATCACACTGTACTGGAAGAAGTCATCTGTGTCTGGATAGGATTGCTGTTTTGTGTTTGTGTGTGTGTGTGTTTTTAAGACTATGTTAAGTCAATTTGATTGTCTAAGTCTTAATTAAAAGTGTTAGTCAAATTGGAATTCAGAGAGAAAATGAATTCAAGAAGTAGTAGCCCTATACGTGATTTTTCCGGTAACTTTCAAGGATAATTTTATATCCATGAATTTTTCAAAAGCTCATTTATTTTTGTTTCATATCCCTTCTTCTTCACTGTTTTTGATGGTGGCTGTAAAACCACTTCTAAATACACAGAGAGAGCTTTTTATACCAGCTCTTAATTTCAGCATATGTATCAGTTGCTGGATTGGCATGTAACCCTTGTATTTCTCAGCATGTATCAGGAACATAGTAGGGAACAGAAACCTTTATCTTGTGACGTAGCTTGTGTCTTGAATTGTGGTGAGATGGAAACTTTCAGCTTAGGTTTGTGCTAGAATAAAGAGGTAGGTGATTCCTTGTTCCAGCTTCTGGCTCTGAGCTGGCCAGTGAGCTGCTAAAAGTGGATGGTGTGATTTCACGTTTCACTTCAACCCATCTGCTGATTCCCTGCAGCTATACAAGGCAGTCCAATTCCCTTCCTTCTGCTGCCACCTTTGGTGCAGGCTATGTTGTGTTTCTGGCTTGTAGTAGCTTGGGCATCAAACAGCAAAAGCCCCATCCTGCTAAAAAGTACTTGGTTCCCCAACTGGCTCATTGAGGAATCAGATGAATGTTGATATAAGGGAAGCTGGAGATGTGATTCTACTTCCAGCAGCACCACAGAGTAAAGCCCTCCTGGATGGAGAATGGCTAAAATGGATCCGGCCAAAAACTATCTTTACTCTGGTTTAGTTTCAGGCTTTATGTTTAAAACTGAGCCAACGTGGTGACTGCTTGTCTCTGTGAGGGACTGTCCTGCTCTCTTTCCCCTCAAGCAGTGTTTCTGGTGCCTGTTATAACCATCATCAGACCCTTTGGAGAGACAGTTTGGTGAGCTAGCTAAAGGAGCAGAAAATTGTGTATATCACAGAATCATTTAGGTTGAAAAAGACCTTTAAGATCATCTAGTCCAACCTTTAAGTTAACACTGCCAAGTCCACCATTAAACCACGTCACTAAGCTCTATATCTAGATGTTTTTTGAAGGCCTCAAGGGATGAAGACTCAACTGCTTCCCTGGGCAGCCTGTTCCAATACTTCACAACCATTGCAGTGAAGAAGATTTTCCTAATATCCAACCTAAACCTCCCCTGGCACAACTTAAGGCCATTTCCTCTTGTCTTATCACTTGCTGCTTGGGAGAAGAGACAGATCCCCACCTCGCTATAGCCTCCTTTAGGGTAATTGTAGAGAGTGATAAGGTCTCATCTGAACCTCCTTTTCTTCAGGTTAATCAACCCCAGCTCCCTCAGCCACTCCTCATAAGACTTGTTCTCTAGACCCTTCACCAGCTTTGTTGCCCTTCTTTGTGCCTGTGTTTCTGTCTCTCTTTTGATTTAACAACCTGAACTCATTGCCATTAGGCTCAAATGGGCCTCAGAGCCAGTGTGGAGAGATGGTGGAGAATGAAGACCGCAACTGCAGTAGCATTTTCTCAGTAATTGTAATTGCCTGGAAGTTACTTTTCTTAAATCATTGAGGCAGATGAGTACTTTTTCTCCACAGCTGAAAAAATGGCCCTCATGGATCTTTGGGGACCCCTCTTCAGTTTCTTGAGTTTCTTCTTGCCTTTAGTAATGAATGGCCATGGAGTTGTCTTTCACTTTCTAAATAGATTATTCACTGAGTTTTTTTAACGTGCACAAGATAACTTTCCAGAAAGCCAGACTAGTGAAAGTTTCAAGCTTTGATTCTTAACATTGAACCTTTTCCCTTTTTTGAGGAAGTTTACTCTTCCTTCCTTTGGTATGCTTTTCCACTTCCTCTATTTCTTGACCTGTAGAAGCCAAATAAAGTATGGTGCTTCTAATTAAAATGTGCTTTGGAAATCCTCACAGTGGTGAGGCTGAGAAGGACGTATTGCTAGGCTGTGGATGTGTGTTTGACACTTTTTTTTTTCCTCTCCTTGGGAGCTGCATGAAGATAGTTGCTCACATCTCTGGTTTCAAAATCTTTCTACAAAAAAAGGGAAAAAAAGTGAAGTCAGTTTAGAGTTGAACATGAATATGCTTAAATGATTCTTGACAAATACAAGACTTTTATGAGCATTTGTAGTCCTATGCTTAAAAGGAGACAAATGTATCACCTTACCTAAAGATGATAAAGCACACTAATAATCTGTCAGAAAAGTTAGTGCTGTAGATGGAGCTTTACACAAATGGGCAAAGCATATCATAAGCTGGTCCCTTTGCAACGCTCCAGTTTGGATGTTATGTAGATTCAGTCGTTTGAGCTTTAATATTTCTGAATGATCTGAATGTAAACTAAACAGATCTGTGTATATTTATCTTCAGTATTTGCTTGCTTGGGATGCATTGGAAAAGATGTAGATAGGAATTAAAATACTGAATGGTGGTGTCTCAGTTGTAATTACTTTCTGACAGTGTGTGGCTTCTCGTTGCTCTAAAGTTGTACACAGGGATTGGTGCTGTGCTATATAGATATGCAGAGGAGTAAAGGAATGTCATTTCAGTATTTATTATTCCTGTATAAAACATCTGTGGCACAGTGCCTGTGAAGGAGATGACGATTATCATCCATAAACAGATATGACAAATCACTTCAGAAATTAGTTTACTGATCTCTGGAACATTGCATTTACTTTTGAAAATAAACAAAACTGTTTGCTTCTGGTAAATGGTGGAAAACACTTCAGCTTCTCTGTGAAGAGAAGGAACAGTCTCCAGGGAAAATGTCACGAAACATTAGTATAGTTTGGGCTTACTGTACTACAGTTACATTATTTTAATTGTTGGGGTTTGGGGTATCCGAATGGAAGCATTCCATATGTCACTTGTTTTTAAATCTTGGAGATGGACAATGAATTAAAATAAAGATCTTAACCCAAGTCTGTGTTAGCTAGGCATATTTTAGGTAGTTTTAGTTCATAAAGTAAGGACGAATTCAAGTTACAAATTACTTTTTTATTGTCTCCTTTATTTTTCTTTTATTGGATTCATTTTATTAGCAGGCAAGCTGTTGGAGCTATGGTAAAGTGTAGCCTCAGGAAAGAGCATTTCTAATCCCTCTTGGATGCTTCAGCTTGTGGGCTTCTTGACTCATTATTGGCACCATGAATTACTAATTGTTGAAGAGCTGATGTCTTCCTTTCATTAGTCTTTTCATTATTTTCTTTTTCAATGCGCAAACCAGAAAGCAGAAGGACCAAAGGAAACCAGATATGATAATAGAGGTCCAGATCAGTCATACAAGCAGTGCTAGGGGGAAGAGCAGGAAATTAGGAGTAAAGCTCTGTCTGTTACTGTCATTGCTTTGATTTCCTGGGAGAGTGACTTTGGGAAAATGGCTGTTGTAGTATGGTGCGTAATTAGATTGCTTTTAGCTATGGAAAACATCATGTTGGCTTTAACGTTTTTAACAAAAAATGAAGAAATTTGATTTTTACACAGCTGTGTGTCTAAATGCAGAAGAGATGCCTTCCATTCCCAGTTTTTAATTTGGAGAAGTTCTGCAAAAGAAGAGTCAAGTATTTGGCTGGAGTAGAGGTGTTGACAATGTGTTGTAAAATTTGAAAGTACTTAAAGGGCTGAGTATGTCAGTCCAGGAGAGGTCTCTTCTGGAATTGACAGGAAGAATCTGGCAGAAAGAATTAGCTGCCACCCCTATATCCTTCGGATGAACAGGCACAGCTCTGCTGCTGGTCCAGTTGTCTGGGCTGGGTCTGGTGCTTCCAGCACCGAGGAGTGGAGCCCCACTTCAAAAGGCTTTTTGAGTGGTTGTAGAAACTGTCTACTGCAAACATTTGTCCACATTTTGTATGTTACTAGTTTTTGCATCTCCAAGTGCTTCCCCCTTACTAGCATTAATTCCTTGCAGTTTTGTGTCATTTCAGTCAGTGTTCAGGTTTTGCCCCAGTCTCATTGGTTGGTGAGGGTATGGCAAAGAAGAATGGTTTCATCTACGTTGGAATTTTATATTTATCTTGGGGACTTGCCTAGGGCTAGCTTTATGGGTAGCCGGAGGTCCTAGTGTAGAGTTCATCTCGGTTTTGTATTTTTGGTACATCCTCTAACGAATAATGCCAAATCAGATGTGAGAGGACTTGTATAGTGGGCTGGTAGAGTTTTATGGCACACTGCTTGGAAAAACAGGGTTACTAAATGGAAGTAAGGTGTAAAGGGACAGAAAATGAAGAGGTGAGGAAAACTTACAGACCTGTAGGAGCCATTCAAACCAATGTATTTGGCTCTGATATTTGGCACAGGCTGTGGCTGTATGTGCTGATTCTAGATGGCTAATCTTTCTGACTCGGTGTGCTGTATAGGATTGATAACGATCTTGTGGTGAGGAGAGGTCTCTAGGACAGGCTCACTGGCAGAGGTGAGCTCTCTCTAGAGATCCCATAGCACTGTTGTAGGACAAGGCTTTCAGCTAAACACCAGGCACACCTGGCAGTGTGACATGTTCAGCCCTTGCTGGTTCGTGAAATTGTATACGTAGAGATTTGGGGTTACCTATGGTTGCTGTAGCAGGACAGCCTTCCTCAGTACCACTTGCTACTGAAACTACAGATGGGCTGGTCTTCCTGATTCTCTCTTCTGTTCCACTGCTTCCCAAACTCCATGCCCTAAATGAATGTCCACCACCAACAGCTGTTTCAAGCTGCCACATGCCTTTACAAAACATAACGAAAAGTTGCCATAATGGCACTCTGGTCCCACAGACTGTTCAGTCTGCTTCAGGTCACAGTTTAAGAGTGTAGCTGATGTAGCCCAGTGACTTCGTATGCACTACAACAAATCTTGCAGTAAAAAAAACTAACCTGGATTGAGAGAGTTCTAAAATGATGGGCGTACCTGTTTTTTGGAAATGTCTTTGTTACTTATCTGTGATACAAAGATAATTAAAAAAAATGCAGCTAGCTGGCAGCTTTTGTACTAATGGTGCAGTATCAAATGTATGACTCCCAAAGGTTTAAGTATGGTTTGGTGAAGGGCATATTGTGTTAGGTAACACTGTCAAAGAAAATGGGAGGTGTGAGCTGCAGTCTGGGGGGTCTGGGAGCACTTTGAGTCTGTTGTGATCTGTAGGTGAGCTGCAAGCAGTTCTCTGCAGTTTGAAACAACGTCTTGAAGCAAAGTAGCATTGAATTGCAAAATAACATAATTGTTACAGGTATTAACTTGAAATACATGTATAGGTCAATTCATGAATGTTTTTCAAAATGTGCAAGTTACATGAGATAACTCTGACAGCTATTTTTTTCTGAAAGCTATTTTTCTCCTACCATTCCTTCCTGATTCTGTGTTTAAAGAGAAACAATGCATGGCTTTTTCCATATTTGTTTTATATTACTTTTATTATTCACAGATCTGTAACTTATTTTTCCCCCAAAGAAAATCAAAATGTAATAAAACTCAACTTCTCAGAGCATGTTGTTTTCCTTAACATGAAACTAATGGATAGGCTCACTGTTTTAAATTGCTGCTGTTCTATGTTTTATGATCAGTTTAGCTATATGAAGGTAGCAGTCATGGTTTTTTAATATTGTGATTGCGTGATACTAGAACCTCAGCGATCCTCGGAAGATTCCATTCTAAAAATAACTTTTATTAAACTGGAGGATAAGTTTATCTTATGCTGAAAAATGAAATTATTATATTCTTTCTCTGCACCCAAAATTTCATTTAAGAGTATTCTCATGCTAGTCAATTTAGAAAAGAAAAAACAGTAAGTATATTCTGCTATCATACTAGGGATAACCTTTTTCTGTGAAACTTATTTAAAAAGGAAATTGAGTCACATCCAGTTTCCCTCAACCCCTTCTCCCAAATATCTCTTCCTCTGTTATTTTAAACTGTAGTTAAGTCTAAACAATGCTATTTCAAATGGAAGATGAATTTAAAAAAAGGCAAACTTCTGTGCCCTTAGAACAAATTCTACCCCCATGCCATATAGATATCTTTTGCCTTAGAGTCAAATCCAGTTTCAATGCAGTTGTAAATTATCAGACAGAATGGATAGTTTTATAAATGCCTGATTCTGCGGATGGCTGTTATTATAATCTTAATAGTTATGGTAGCAAAGAATGCAAAAACAGAGTCAGATCATCACTCTTGGAAGTGTTTGTCAATGTAAATCCAGGCCACTGGAATAATGCTTTTTTCTTTGAGTACTCAGTATGTCTGCAGTAGCAGCTCTTCACATACTGAGACTCTGATATCCCATTTTTAAAAAAACTTACAATGCCTCAAAAAGTCTAAAGTCTAATTTGGGGGTGGGTGGCAGGGGGAACACAGAACATATTTCAGTTTTCCATCTTGTTAGTGCTAGATACTCTGCCTAATCATCTACAGGCAGTGTACTGGTAACATAATGCGTGACTTTAATTCCAGTGCTAGCTGGAGCTTGGCCACCTTGCATTTAATTTTTTTTTAAATGAAATAACTACAGAATTGCAAAGCTTGAGAGTGACTTGAAAGGGATAGGCAGAGAGTTTGTACTCAAATAATACTTCTGTGCTCTTGCCATTAGACTTAACAGTAGTCCCCCACGCTCACAGTAACTCTCAGAAATATTGAAAGCTGCCATCATTACTTGTGCAGAGTTTGTAGGAGAGATGAAATGGTTTTTCACCCGCAGTGCTGTGTATTTACCTCACTTTCTTAAAGTGCTACTAAATGTCACTCTCTGAATTGGTTTGTGTTTTATGAGGTAGGAATTATTCTGTTTCAATTTTAAACTTGCAGGTGCAATTGGCAGTTTAAATAGAAGAGAAAAGCCTTTTTATATTGCACTTATATGTGATATGTCACAGTGTTCTAATGCATATCGGAGCTTGACTGTGGAAAACAAACCGAGGTAGCAACATCGATAAATGATTGAAGAGCTTTCTTCATTCCTATCTAATGTTCAGACTAAATTTATAGGTTGTATGTAAAGAGTATTTATGTTGCAGACTCTGGAGATTTATTTTTAGCCTTTTTTGTATTTACTGTTCATCCCAAGATTACTCCAAAACCTGTTTACAGTTCAAGCCATGTTTTGGTTCAGACTGTAATGTTAAATTGGTGTGTGGATTGGCCTTGCCAAAATTCCAGCTCTGTTCACGGTCAAAAGACAGCACTGTACTGTTTCAGATGTTCATCAGGTAAAAGCATTAAATTTTTTTTTCTTCCTTGCTTTTCACACTAAACCATTTGACAAATTACAGGTCAGTGAGTTCATTAAAGATATTCGTGGTGGCATTGTTTTAATCTGTCTTCAAAATCCTTTGTATCTTTCTTAAAAAGTATGGTTGTAGGAATTTTAACAGCATGTTAATATATAGGAGTTTGTGGAGATTTTTGAGGAGGCCAGTTTCAGACAATCCAAGAAACAAAGGCAGTTGCCTCATGCTTCTGAGAAGATCCTGGCTGAGCAATGTGGATGGGAATAAATCGGTCCTGAGCACTTAGATTTCCAGGTTCAGGTTTGTGAGGAAAGTAGAACAGCGCAAACCTGTAGCCTGAACTGCAGATTATTTTTGTGTAAAGGTTGCTAATACCAGCATTCTGTTGCGTCTTCTAGAGCGTTTCATCCTCACGAAGTAGAAGCTCATCTCTGCTTCCACCTGGGACAGCTAATTCTGCATCTCCTAGTGGCCAGAAGTATATGAATCAAAGTGGGCCAACTGTTGTTACCATTACCCATCACAAATCACCTGCAGCTGCCAGAAGAGCTAAGAGCCAGCGTTCTGGTCAACTCCATGAAGTCAGAGAGGTAAGAGATACAAATCTGCTGTAACTTTTTATTTTGCTTTAGAATCAGCAATGCAGTGTGACAAGTCAATAGTTCTCTTTGTTTCCTAATCTGTTTGACTGCTTTGTTTTGATCCCTTTTCTGAGCAAAAGGCTCTCTTTAGTTCTGGTTCAGCTTGAGGTCTGGTGTGCACAGGCTTTTTATGCTGATGTTAAGATGGCTGTGTGCAAATGCATTGAAAGATCAAGTAGGTTGGCCATAGCTCCCAGACTTTGCAATGGTGCTTCGATGCTGGAGAAACATCTCTTTGAAGCTGCATGCAGCAAAACCTTTCCAATTGGAAAGAGGACTGTAAAGGATTTAAATGTAGAAAGAAAAAACCCAACAACTTGAATGAGTCTGATGAGTGAGTGTGAAAGAAGGCACAGCTCCTCCACTCAGCAGGTTGTTTCTATATGGCTATGGTCTTGACTTTGTTGTCAATTTTCTATTGTTGGCCCTGTGATGGAAGAATGCTTTGTTCATGTTAAACAGATGAAAAGCAAAGAAGAAAGTATATTTCCTTCAATGTATGGTTTACCAGAGTTTAGAAAGTATAACTTCTATCCTGATTTAAGTCTGTGTTCTAGAAACAAAAATAGTATGAGAGTTTTAATCTTAAGTAGTAGGGCACACATTCACAGAGTTCACTTTCATCTTTTTGCATCTCTTGTAATTTTTGCTTTGTCTGAACTTCTTGCTATTTTCTAATAGTGCCTTTTTAAGTCCCCCTCCCACCCTTTTCACCAAAGAAACTGCTGGCAGCCTAACTGCTTTAAAGCATTCTTTTAACACATTGGTTTAAAATGTCTGCCCCAATCCTTTAATATGCAGTCCTTTAATTTACAATCTGAAGAATGTCCTTTTAAGTCCTTGAATGAAATCGAGAACTTTTAGTAAGAATTTGAATAAATTATCTTAGTATGTTCTGACATTGAGGATTCAGATTACACATCCTGATGAAGAATGGTTGTTTTTTATTCTAGTAACATTAAAAGTGAGAACTTCCCTTGTATTCTGTATTGTATTAACAATGCTCATTCCCTGCTCTGGAGAGCGCGCTGATTGTCACCCGCATTAACTATATTACAGAAAACACACGTCTGTTTGTTTTTCATGAGCATATCTTGCTTTTGCCTACCAGTCATCTCCCCCAAGTTGTTTCTACCTTACTAAATGTATTTGTTCTCTTAGGTTGAATCCAGAGAGTGCCTTACTTCTCTTAATAAAATAAACAGTGGGAGTTGTAGCAGCTTTGTGGAATGAAGCTGGTTGAGGCTGAAAGGAATTGAAAAATAGAGAATTAGTATGTGTGCAGTTCATAATAAGTTGGAAAGAGACAAAATCAACAAATGCACAGAACTACATTTAGGAAGGCAGAAACAAATACTAGTCTAAAGTAAAACACAGAATAAGCGGCTAGGTGTCATCTCTACAGAAAAGGCCTGGTGGTTGCTGACTCATTTGTTTGCAGACTGTTGCAATGTGATGTCATTGCTAAAAGGTAAATATGACAGGATTTTAATCTGTAATCATAGCAGATGATAATTTACCTATATTTAATGTGAGTCACACCTCAGCTGGAGCACTGCCTCTGTGAGAACAGGTTAGAGGGCAACAATATACATTTTAGATACAAAACATACAGTAATGTTTGAAAGCTTAAAAGAAATTAGTATTTTTCAGAGAAAGAAAATGAAACTAAGTTAAACATAAGATTTTATTAGGAGGTATGTGAAGTTTACCTTCTGTGCACTGAATTTTTTATTCTTTATTTTTTTCCTGCTTTTTAAAGAAGAACATGTTGGAGTCAAAAATCAGTCTCTCTGCCTTCTTTCCCAGTCTCTAAGAAATGGCTGTGTGACTGATCCTCTTTCCATCTTGTGAAAAGATAAGAATCTCTTTGTCTGATTCCTTAGTCTGGAAAGATTTCATTTCAATGACATGTTCTGTGTATTTCCTTCTCACCTGTTTTCAAGAGCAGATGTGACAGACTTGGGTTTATTTTGCCTGCTTTTTCAGGGCATGTTCTTGTTCCTTATGACTTGATGGTGACTGTTTGACTTACCCTCCTTTGTTAAATTTATGAATAAAGAGATGGAGCCAGAGGCATTCACAAAACTGCACTTAAATCCCTTTTAGTCCTTTTTTATCAGAGGAGAAATAAGAACTAAAAGCACAAAAACAACCCCCCCCTTCTTTTCAACACCCAAATCTTTGCTTTTTGTTTGGAATTTGGTATGATTTGGATGAAGGGACAGGACTGCAAAAGGTTTATAGATCTTTGTTAGTGCTCTCCTTACAGAATGAAGTAACTGAAGCTTTGACATCCAAATAAGCCTTTTTTAATGTACTACAAATAGGACTATGTTAACAAATCTTATATATGCAGTAGTTGAATCAATGGAAAGAGTTGATATACTTCTGGTAAATGGGAAGAAGCATTTTTTGTTTTGTTTTGTTTTTTCGGGGGAGTAGTATTTTAAACAATGTTATGGTAATACTACAACTTTATATATGAGACCTGTGAAAAACAGGAATGCTGCAAAAGGGTAATTCTTCACTTGGGTCATATGGTCTTCATTACCGTGTGTAACATCCCTGGAAAGTGCTGAAATTGAAATCGCTGCTCAATTCTGGACCAACTTGTCTTGATTTGACCATGTTATTTGCAAACAGTGAAGTGCATCTTCATGTTGCAAATTGGACAAATGTACTCGTATATTTGACATATTGCAGTGATATTTGCTAATACTTGATTGTTCTTTTCCCATTTATGTTCATAGTAAAAATTAACAATAGATTATTTTCTGCTGTTGTCGGTTATGGCTGACTTAACTTTTTCTAAGGCAGTGTAGAGAACTGTAGTGTAAAAAAGCATCATAGCAAAAGGTCTAATTAGAACTGAACTGATGTGCAAAATTTCATAGTTGTAAAAGTGACCTTATAGGTCCCCAAAATGACACATGCAGCATTTCTGTTCTGAAATTACAATTTTTCAAAATGAAAAATTAGAGCCTTTTTTCAGAATTTTGGTGAGTTTAAATTAAGCATGGATATGGAGCTTTTGGCTGCTATAAAAGCTTTAATATTCAGAATACTTTTTCATAGCATTGAGTTGAAAAGGAGCTAAGGAACATTGTTTTTTATTATGATTTTTTTTTAAGATTTAAAATAATATTCTCTTAAATGAGATTTTTGCTTCTATTAACTTGATGTTAATAGTTCACTCCATACTGATTTATGAAATGCTCTGTCAAAAATATAACTTACCATATGTTAATTTGGAAGAACTGATGTACTATGTATTGCGTTTTATGCAGAATTATTCCAGATCCTACCTCTTTATTTGGGCCATAATTTATCAGTAAAAGAGTGCTTCCAACTGATTTTTAGTAAGTGATTTTATGGTAAACTAATTGTGTGTGGTCTTGAAATTGCATTCTGTTTTTTAAACTATGCATATTATTTTCCTCATGGCAATTTGTGGTAGAAGAGTTATACTTGCAGAATTCTTTACTGTAGGCAGTCAAAATTAGCTGGATCAGAAAGCCATGTGGCTGCATCACCTCGTATTACATTCTAGCTGCCATTGAAGTAGATAATAGCAGCACACTTCATCTTGGAATGGTGTTTATTTTGGCTGAGAGTGATTAGAGTATACCCTCTGCCAGTGTTACCACTGTTGTTAAAGAACCTAGAATTGCAGCTTGTGAATGTTTTGTAGCAACATATGTTATTTACAGAAATACAGAGAAATTAAATAGGATTAACCAAAAAAAAAGTCTAAAGAAATATTTTTTCCATCATTTTAAAAGGTTGAAAGAGACATTTCTGACCCCTCTGAAATGCGATATATGCTACAGCTTGTGGTATTCTCCAGTAGACTAGTCATTGGCATATGTTCTGAACATCTGGTGCAGTGAGATCTAGATTCCACAGGGCCTCCACCAGTGTGACATCCATTTTACGTGCCAACGGGCAGTTCCAGAATTTGGAAAGGGCAGCTTTTTGGCAAGATGACAGTCCTGCTGCTTCTTGCAAGTCCTTTGCTGCATATTTAAAATCATTACCTTTTGTTTCCTATGGGACTTATGCAACTAAGTTCTTTGTTTCCTCTAGAAATGTGTGTTCCTTCTACTGTATGAAAATACCATTGCGAGCATGCTGGAATTTCCTTCTAGCTGTTCAGCAGCATTGGTGTGATTAGTTGCTGTCCTTGTAGACAAAAGGTTAATTTAAACCATACAGTAACAGGTGAAATTAATTGATATCTACTGTGGCAGTTTCTTTGGGGGCTATTTCCTTTGTCTATAGAAGTGTCATCTCCTAAAGTTGTTTGTTCTACCTTAAGTTAGTATTGCAAAGATCAATAAAAAACATGTCTCCTTAAGGGATGAATGGGTTTCTTAAATCTGTGATCAGGCTAGTACCTTCCTAAGGAGTAAATGTGGATGTGCTTATAAAAAAATTACAGTACTATAAACCAGTAATTATTAAATTGCATAGAGTAAAGGTGAATACTTTTGTGTTATGTGAATAACACAAAAGTACATTTGAGGTCATTAAGAATGCATACAGGTTGCACCTTTCTAAACTGCACCTTGTTCTGTGCATTTGATTTTGTATTCAAGCAAAGGTGGAGTCATCCTGGATACCAGATACACAGTCAGGGAGAATTAAGGTTGCTATGGGAATCACAGAACAAATGTTCTTCTAAATTACACCATTTGTCCATGTGAGTTATTTCAAGAGTGAACCTGCTTTGTTGTTTCTGGGTGTTGTTTTTTGTTGTTGTTCCAAATCTGAAAAATATTAATGATGTAAACAGGGCCTCTTTTTATTAAAATTTTCTCAGACTGTAGTTTAGTAGTAATTGAAAATGTGCAAAGATGATCATTTTCAATCACTTAGTAAATAGCATTTTCTAAGTTCAGGATAATACATGTATGATAGCTACATTTAGAGGCTGCTGCAGCATTCATTTTCTTAAGCAATTGCAGAGAAACTAGGATTACTATTTGTGGTTATTAGAGCATTTCATTAAATGTTAACTAAATGGTAAGCTTCCAAAGGAGCTTGAGAAATAAAATTTGAAGGAAATTCAATCTCCAACTTCTGCATGCCTTCAAAACTCTCAATTAATTTTGTAAATAAAAACAGAATTCACCTGTTCTGTGTGAAATAGAGCAGAGCGTATATTTGCCTACATTTTGTAAAGCTACCAGGCAGTTCTCTCACTCAGATAATGCATTAGTTTCAATTTCGAGTTGACAGTTTGAAAATGAAGCTTTGAAGAAAACACGCTTCTGCAAACCTTATTTTTCAGATTAGAGGATCACATTTCATGGCTGCTTGTTTAGTGGCCTTACAGTGCAGGTTTCTGGCTGGCTGGTGCAGCGATGATCTTCACAGCAAACCCTTAACACGACAAGGTGCACTTAACTTCTGCAGCTGTGTTTATAATGGGTAGGACTGCTTCCAAAATACATGGGCTATTTTGTTAACCCACATTGAAGCACTGTTTTTATTAAATTAAGTCGAAGACATTTTTGAGTGTTGTTAGTGGTAACACATGATAGTGTAATATTAAGTGGCTACCCAAGTTTCAGATATTATGTATAGAAAGCACTTAAATAATTGGTGTCCAAGAGAAAGTAACCATAGAAATGTCTCATATTTTGTGTGCTATTCTGTTTACATTATTATATACATTTATGTAGGGACTTATTATAATCTTCAAATCCTTGTATAACAACCAGAGTGCTATATGCTACACTTAAAAATACTGAAAACATTTTGATTTTACAACAAATAGAAAATAGTAAACACTATAGTTCTCATCTGTTACTTAACAAAGACCTGATAAGCAGCTTTTGCAACACGTCCTTATAATTTCCCTCACTAATGCTTGGCTTTCAGGTTTTGAATGCTTTTAAAGCCTTGTGTATGTTACATTGAGGCTTTTAAGGAGCTGCTTGCCTGCTTCTTGGTTGCAATCCCGATTTCTGACAATTTTTTAAAAATATAGTTCATATCCCTTATGACTAATAACAGTTAATCCAGCAGGGTAAATTGAACTCTGTCTGCCTGAATTTGATACACGCTCCTTTGTAGCTTTGTGTTTCAGCTACTAGATGTATACCTGTAACTGACTGAGGACATATAATATAAAAATGGTTCACATATTTGTCTCTGGCTCAGGAAACATTGTCTTACATCCTTGTACATATTGCTCAGTGTGTTCTGATGATGATGTCTACTCTGTTCTGGGCTGACTGCTTGCAGTTTTTCCTCACAGAGATCCCCAGTTATCCAATTGCAATTTTATTGGTAGGTCTATGCTGGCAGACACAAAGCACATGAATTTGTGTAAAAGTTGCTGTATAAATGTGATTTGCCCATATTACAGTACGTCACAAACTGGCTCAAAACCATGGCAATGTATGTTGAATCACCTCAGTGATGTGAAGTTACCGATGTCAACTTCAAACCAGCTGACAGCCTGCTTTGGGATGGTGGGAAAAGTCAAAGGGTGGATTTGCAGTGCTTTGTCTCTGCATCACAAGCCAAAGGAGTACACTTTATCCAAGGCTTCCCCTATGGCCCAGGAAAAGCACGATTAGATAGCGTTGATAGTAACAGTTCACTTGCTTTTCAGAAAACATGAGCTGAACTGATTGTAAGATGGGGAAGTAATACCTACTTTGATTAAAACTGAAGGTCATTCCACTGTATACTGTGCATGTGAGAGTTGTTTAAAGCATACTTCATGGTAGTTATAAGCAAATCTAGTTATCTTCTGGCACAGTGGCTCCCCAGATTATGAAAGTGAGGTGGGATGTGACAGAAATAAAATAAAATTTTATTTTGCACCTACTACAGGCTAGGTAGCTAACTGGGAGGGGAGTGAAAGGAAGTTAAATTAAGGATAGATGAGAAAGGGAAGCGCTCTTAATCCCAGGGTCATGGGCTTGGGCCCCACGTTGGGCACCAGTGGGATGCAGTCCTTCTTGAACTGATCGAACATGGGCTTCCCATACGCTGCTGAAGGACAGTAGTTCTTCAACAACTGCTCCAACATGGATCCATACCATGGGGTCCATCTGTCAGGAGCAAACGTCTCCAGCATGGGTCCCCCATGGGCGGCAGCTCTGACCCGGGGCCTGCTCCTGCAGGGGCTCTCCATGGGCCGCAGCCTCCTCCAGGCCACATCCACCTGCTCCACCGGGGGCTCCTCCACGGGCTGCAGCGTGGAGATCTGCTCCATGTGGGACCCATGGGCTACAGGGGGAGAGCCTGCTCCACCAGGAGCCTCTCCACAGGCCGCAGGGGAACTGCTGCTGTGTGCCTGGAGCACCTACTGCTGCACTGACCTTGGTATCTGTGGGATTATTTCTCTCTACATTTTCTCACTCCTCTCTCCCAGCTGCTGTTGCCCAGCAGTTCTTTTCCTTTCTTAAATCTGCTCTCTCAGAGGCACAACCAACGTCACTCACTGGCTAAGCTGTGGCTGGAGCTGGCTCTGGTCTGACATGGGGCAGCTCCAAGACTCTTCTCACAGAAGCCACCCCCGGCAGTCCCCATGCTGTCAAACCCTTGCCAAATAAGCCCAATACAGACACACTGGAAATCTCCATCAGAAGTTTGGAGAATTGCTTATATGCCACACTGGGCTACTCTGTATGGCCATAGGTGAGTTTATATATTCTGTGGTGGAATGAGATACATTTTTTATTTTATTTTTTAAATCCAGTGTTACATTCGCTAGTGATGTGTTCTGAGACAGAGCTCCCCACTCAAAAATCCACGTGTTGAAATGCATAATTTATAATCCAGTGAAATGTGGCCTCTTATTTTCTGAAGACTAATCTTACTCAAAGTACAAAAAATTGCTTATCTCAATAACATGCTATACAGTGGTGAACTAATAGCATTTTTCTGTGGTTGCTGATGGTGACTTAATGACTAGCAGCAACCTTTTAGGTGTTCTTTTGAATGCTTAATACTCACAAATGTACCTTAATTGTCAATAATCAAAATATGCTTTCCAGTTCTGTGCTATAGCTATTAACTGCACTGAAGTAATCCTTCTGAAATGTAAGAAAAACTGCTGTTCGGAAGAGCTCATAGAGTAATGTACTTGTGAGTAACATTTTAATCACTAAAACTAATGACTTTACTTGCAGATATTGAAGTAATCCTTATATTAAAATTAAACAATCTAATTTTCTACAAGAAGCTTTTCAGAAACCGTGTTCTCAGTGCTGCATTCTGTGGTTTAAAATACAACAATGTGCTTCCTGCTTGGCTGGATGGCAGCCAGTTGCTGTCCAAGATTTACTTGAAATTGCAAGCTCTTTCCTTTTGCTTCTCAATTTTTGGTTCTTGATCCCTGGGAGCAACTCAGAGGGAAAAAATCCCACCAACCTTGGCAGGCATTATGTGCTTTTTCTCTTCTCTGTGCCTTACCACAAGATCCCTATACCCTGCTCCCCTTGAGTCATCTTTAATAGCAAACGTAAGTCTAAATAAGTGACTATTAAGAAGCAAATGCTCAAGGAAAGAGCTTGTGAGACATGGTGGGGAAACACAGCAGTTACTAGTCGTGCTTTGGTACAAGCCTTTTGCAGGCAGCAAATGGCATGCATTACCTGCACATGCATGGAGTATCCCCAGGGAGCTCTAGTACAACAGGCAAGTAAGAAAACCAGTTATCTCCTGCAAAAAATAGATGCTGATCCCCAGACTGCTCCCTCCAGTGGCAAAATGACCAGTGCTAGATTGATACTCAGCACTTGGAGGGGGAGAGAAGAACAGCCTACTCACCCTGATTTGTGGAGACAGACTCTATCAATGAGCAGTACTTGTCTGCATAATGCTTTTTCACTTGGGTTTTTATTACAGGAGCCAGATCTTAGATCTTAGTCAAAACAAAACAAAACAAAAAAAACCTTCTCATCTGAAGACTTGCTGCTTGGCTCCATGAAAGAGTCTGAAGACAGCTGACAATCAGAGGAATTTTTTCTTCCAGTGTTTCAGTGCTGTTACAGATTTCATACGCTCTTTAGTGTTAGATCTGTTAAGAAAATCCTGGCTTTTGTTCTGAACAGAGACATGCTTTTGTGAGACAGGTGGCTAGGTCAGCTTCTTCTCTTGCTGGTCTGTTTTAAAGCATTGAAGGAAAGGAAGTGGTTCCTCATGCATACCTGAATTGCACCAGTCTGAGAATTTCTCAGGAAAGTGGATTACTTTCCCTCCTTCAGTCTTGGAGGGAATGTTTAAAGCTTCCAGATAGATCTCCAAAAAAGACCCTTTGTCCCATCTTTCCTCTCTCCCTCCATATCCACAGAGCCCTTACGGGCTTAAAAAAACCAAAAACAACAACAAAAAAAAAAAACTACGAAGACCTCCAAAATACAGTCTGATTATTGTAGCTGTGTAACTAACAGCAAGGGAGCTTGAAAGTGTGGCTAGTAATTTACTGGACAGTAGGCCAATGAGTAAGAATTCTGTAGATCATCAATGAGTAATGAACACTGCTTTCAAAAAGTACAGTGATACTATCTTGTAAGGGTATGCAGCAAGTGTCCAAGTTGCAGAATTTAAAGTTATGAAACAGGAATTGAATGCATAGTGCTGACAGAGAGTGGAGCATAGGAGTATATGAGTAAATTAACCAGACAAAAGGTACATGTCAGGAGATGCTAACTAACAGGTGGCTGCTCCCTAGAGTGTAAATCGTTTGCTGAGGTCCCTGGAGAGCTCATGGCCCATGGTGAAGTGCTGATGGTGACCAGTGGAACAGCATCAGCATCAATGGGGAACAGCAGATTGGAAGCAGTAGCTAAGTAAAAGAAACAACCAATTCAGGCTCCCTGCTTCATACTGTGTTTTCTGCTGGTTGTCTTAGGCTCTGCTTTTAGAATCAGTCCTAATGACATTTGTTCCTCTGCTTCCTCACAAGGAACCACCCTGTGGAGTGCACTATGAGAAGACTGAGCAAAAAAAAAACAAAATAAAACCCCAAAGGAAATTATGTTTTGTCAGCTGAGACAATGAAGATATGTAGCAACTGGCTTTTCAGTTGTTCCCTTAACAGAGATTATGTGGATTTCTGGTTAGGGAAAAAAGAACAGAATAGCAGATGGTGGTAGGGAGGCTTTTTTTCTCTTTTTTTTTTCTTTTTTTTTTCTTTCTCCTTCTCCAAGGGAAGAAATAGAATTGTGAAAGAAGAGGCAAGAATTGAAAAGGAAATGTGCCCTGGTGCTTAGCTGCCACCCTGATTGTCAGAGGTATAGTTCTGTTAGTTCTGTCACTTTTTGTGGCTCTGTCTGCAAATTACATGCCAAGTGAAAATTAACTTGCTCCTTTGAAGCTTCATTGATAGGATGTGTGTGTCTAAGCCTTAATAACTATTACATAACAGAGTCATTCCAATTTTACTGTTCATTGTTTGCATCTTTAAAATAATTGAGGTCAAGCCGGTTGCTACCCTGAGGTGACAATAATAGAGAATTACATGCTTTTTCTTTGTAATGGGAGGGAAGGAGTAATCAAGAAAGGACAATTGATATGGACGTCATTATCTGGTTCCATCTTTCCAAGATGCTTTCAGAGTATCTCACTTAGTGTTCTAGGATGTTTTCATAAAATATTTTTTCTCATTAACATAGTGATGTTCACAGAGGCTACTGTGTGTCTTCATCCAGACTGAAGCTTTTTGGATAGACTTCCCTTCTGTCCGCAGCTCAAGGAGGCCCTTTTTGGTCAAAACTTTGGGTTTTACTGTAAGCGAAGTGTACAAATCTGTTATTTCTAGAGTAAGCATGTTTGTGGTCATCTGGTCTTGTACGTGTTTCCACACTAGACATTTTCAAAGCTAAAATGCAAAATACTCCTTATAAGAGATCAGTGTTGTAGATTGCAGTGCCTTTAGCAACAACTGCTGTGTATATCTCTTTCACTCCAGTTATATATTAAGCTCTAATTTGCCTTCCTAGTTTGCATGCTATTGATGGAATCCTATTAAAATATTTATGGGTGTGACTTTACTGAAGAAAAGGGGGAAGCCTATAAATCCCTATCAGGAAATCTCTTTTGTCAAGTAGTAAGATGCATGTATTGAGTGACCTTGAGGAAGTCAGAACGCTTTTCAGAAATTAAGCCCAAGCAAAAATTATCTTGCTTTGCTGTGGTTAGGTATTAATGCTTAACTCAAAATAAAAATGCATTAAATTAGAGGGAAAAAAACACCTTTTACTGCAACCATAGAAGTTATCTTAATTTGAGAGACTTTTCAATAGGAGAGGTGTACCTTCTGAGCTGGTGATTGACAGCACTGAATTCTGTAGATGTGGTTGGAAGCAAGCTAAAAAAAAACAAGTGCTTTTTATTAGTCTTTTTTTTTTGCATGTATGTTTATGCTCTTTCTCTTTTCAGAATAGTTGAAAGTAGGAAAGCTTCGAGGAAATTCTGTGTGGGAATTGTGAGCTCGTGTTGTATTGTTGGATGATATGTGAGATTAATGGCTAGTATGGTTACTTTGGTGACATTGGAGTTCCACATGTTTGTCTTATATGTGCCAAGTACATATCAAAATGAATCTGTTACGCTTTGGTATATATTAGTTGTCTGTTTCAGCCTTTAATGTTCATATGATGACAGTTCATATTGGTGATATCTGGGTCAAGATTGTTGATATCTAGGTCAAGCAAGAAATCCTTGCTCAAGGTCAGAATCAATGACTGTGTTAGGCTTATGTGGCAACCTAATGAATTGGGTTTGCAACGATTTAGAAGGTTTTTATTTTTTCTGTGTGGACTTGGTTCTCTTCCTTTACACATCTGCTTTCTCTTTTAAGAAAAGCAGTGTTTTATATTAAACAAAAGAGAAACAAACAAACAACAACTCTGTGATATTTGCTTTTTTAAAAGCAAGAACCAAGGTCTTGACTCCTATCACTTATGACCTATTCAAGGTTGGTTTCAAAAGCTGGCCTCTACTTGTGTCTTTTCCTGATGGCTTTCAAAATATTTTTCTTGTGTCACAATTCTCTAACAGCAAGAAACTAATATACCAGAAAGTATTTGTGTATGTGTGTGTGTGAGAGAGGGAGAGCAAGAAATCATGTTTTCATATAACAACAACAAAAAATAATGAAGAAGCATGTTGGCTCTTTCCTTGCCTTTGAAGACAGTAAACCTCTCAAAAATGCAACTTGACTTAGGGTTGGTAAGAAAGTGATTTGTGTTGCATTTCTGTTACTATTTAGATGTCCAAAGCTTTTCCCACAAAAGTTGTTTTTTTTTTTCACAGATGCTTTCTTTTTCATATTAGCATTGTATTTATTTTCTGAGTTTTCTTTATGATTGTTTTCAACTTGCATACAGTCAGCAATGGAAAGGTTTTAAAAATAAAAATTACTGCATTAAATCTTCCAGAGGAAATGCCCAGAGGTAACTAGGCAGACAATGTGCTGCTAGTGGTGGTATTACTGACAGCCCATGCAGAGAATAGTAAAATTGAGAAAGAGTGGTATTAACTGATAGAGCTAAATGTGTCCTTGATGAATGATTTCTAGTGTGTCACAACTTGACAACATAGAATTTCTGTGGGTTCTTAGTGCTGTTAAAAGAATATTTTCCTTCTCTGGAGTGTTTTGGATTTTTTTTTTTGTTGTACACATGGGTAGGAGTATTGTAATACCTACTATAAAATGATTCAATATGTGTGAAGATCAGTTCCAAAAAGGAAAATTGCACATGCTAAAATTCAAATTGCTCATGTGTATATCAGATGATGTATTCAGTCCTGGGAAGGTCTGAATAATATTCCTCAAGTTATATATTCCAAAGAGAGGTAGGAAGGTCTCTAGTATTTAAATCTTTATAAATGAAAACAGGTTTGATGACACTGTTTTCTTGCTACACTCTGTATGGCCTGTATGAGGAGGGGAGAGAATGTTTGCTTACCCTTTTGAGGTAATACAGCTGATGACATTCTTCCTTTGCTTCGGGGAGCTTGAAATCACTGTCTTAGGATGCCCCTGAGAACACTGTGAATCGGGCAGTTTTGTAAATGGCATAAAGTTGTTTTTTGCTTTAGGTTGTTGTGATGTGCTGCTACTTTGGAGAAGCCCTGTAAGATCAGTAATTGTAGAAATAAAGATGTTATGATTATCGTAATACCCATCTGGGCCAGACAAACAGACTTAGGTCTGTTAGTCCTGGAGATACTGAGCGTTTCCAATGTAGATGAAATCATGTCAAAGGCAGTCATATGCTCTTCCATTTGTGTGTGACTGTTCAGTTTTCATCCTTTTGAAGTTCCAGTTTATCTTTGTTCTAGGATAGGAGGAAAAAAATCTTTAAAAAGAGTTTATTATTAGATTTCATAATTGGGATTTTCTCTCTCTGTAGTTTCAGAAACAAATTGAAACCTTAAATCAAAATTGCTATTCAGGGTTCTAATATGATTTCTCTGTTTGGGAAAGATTAATATATCATCTAGTATGTTAACAAAATATTGAATTACTGTAATTCTTCTTTTAGCACAGAAATAACACCTCAATTTTTCTTGATTATTTCTTAAATTAATTTTTAGTTGCTAATTTTAGCTAATTTACAGTTTGAAAGACTCTTCTGCTTAATGTGTCTGAAATGTTCTGGATTTGCAAAGAAATGCATCTCAAAACCTTTTCATGCCCATAATATGCTGTATGGGTGACCCTGAGAACAGAGTCATTTCTGCTTACCGATTTGTTCGGGATCTCGTTACGTAACGGTATGGTACCATATAACATTGGTAGCGTGTTCACAAGAGGAAGATCCAGGAGGTGGAATTCCAGCTGCAAAGGAGTAGTTGGCAGTTGCTATAACTGGGGTAAGTAGGGAAAGCAATCACGCAAATCACACAGATGGCTGTGCTAAAAGGTCTGCATCTCCTTCAAACTTCAGGAATAACTGTTAATAGGAAACACATAATGTGGTCTACTTGCGCTCTCCTACTGCAAGCTGAAGATGGCTAAAAGGAGTAAGCCATGCACATGAGCTGGTCTATTCTTAGCCTGAGGCTTCCTCTTACCAAATATTCTTCACTTAGGTAAATGCAGCCCTACTAAGGTTAGATATATGCACACGCAATTCATTTATTGCATGCAGTCCTGATAGTTCTTTCAGTTTTTCTATTTTGTACCTAGCATCAGGTTATATCTGTGAAGTTTGAGTGCATTCATGGAAATATATGGTTTCTGTCTCATACTATGAGAAACTCTTTACAGGTGAAGAGGGATTGCCAAAGCTGAAACAAGAGTGGAAAGGGAAGTGAACTAAGATTTGGTGAGGAGGCAGGGGCAAATAGTCATAGCTACTATCAAAAGTAGAGAGGTACTGCTTTGAGCTGTCTATTTGCAAGTGAGAAGGGAAAACTGAACAGTACTGAAATAAACGTGGATCTCTACCAAGAGCAGAATCATACAAAATTAAGCAAGTTACGTAACTTTGGAAAAGGAATGTTAAAATTTAAGTTTTCTTAAAATCAAAGCTCTTCATTCTGCTTTTGAAACCAGCTGAGAGATGTCACCTCCCCTCCTCCCAGTAAAGCCAAAAGCAGACCTGCAAAGTAAGGTAGAGGATAATGCTGTAACTGCGTGGCCCAGAGTCTGCCTTATTAAGGGGTAATATGTTTAAAGAGTTTTTTTCAACATGGTTTGGTATTCTTGTGTTAAATCCTCTTTAGTTTATTCTTTTTAGAGCAACCACATTTCAGGTCTTTAAAAATCTTTTGTCAATGACTCATTTACAAAAAATAAAGTGGCAAGCATCTAAAAAACATGCCGTTATTTTAATAGTATACCTTATTCCCTTTCCCTTGTGCCACAGAGAATTGTTCTGTGGGTCTCCAGAGAAGGGGACGTTCTTCCTTTTTGTTCTGTTCGTGCAGTACCTTAAACAAATGGTTCTGATCAACATTTGAGCAGTAAATGCTCGTCAACTTCTAATGCTTTGAATCCTACGGAGGAGCTGCTGTTCTTGGTGTCTTCTGCTGCATCGGGCACCTTGAACAGTTGCTTTTATCACAGCTATAATGTTGCATAGAAACATTGCCAGTGGGTAGCATGGAAAGGATGAATTAAAAAGGCCTCTTTAAAGCTAACTTTAGGTCAGGTAGAGAATTTTAAGACCCATAACAATACTTCATTTTTGGTAAAGGGAGAGTAAACAATTGTTTTTATTTACTTTTATCCTAAACTGGGAAGAATTTAACTTAGGCTGTAGAGCTTGGGGCTAGGTGCTAACTGCAAACATTCAGTCACTTTTTCCAAATGTTTCCTAAGCTTTGTGATCAGTTTATCTTATGTTCTTCTCTTAGATGTATAAGAATATATTTGCCCTTTAAGCAAGGGAGGGGAAAACGGAGATATTATTTTGGATTTTTATTTTCCTGTGGAAGCAAATCCTTGGAAATGTAAGCTGTTTCTAACAAAGTAAAACAAAAAAAAAAGAAAGTATGAAAAGTGATCGCACAGAGATGAAAACAAAATATTTCAGTTGCTTTGAAGCGTCAGAAAGGGTTTCAACTTCACATTCTTGTTCAGGATGGGAAAGGGAGGGAAGCAGTTTTTCATTCAATTGTATTGCACAGTCTTCCAGGGAGAATGTGATCCATCATCTCCCAGCCACACCTTCAGTTTGTTTTCCTGAGCCGTTTTTATAGGGGAGAAGGGAGGAACACTTACATGAGTGTGTGTGTCTGTGATGGTCTGGTTTTTGTTTTGGCTGTGAAGGGACCCTCTGTCTGTGCTCTGGAGCCCCAGGTACATGGTGTGTGACTTCTCAAAACTGGAGCACGGCATGAGGTTCCGGCAGTTCCTAAAGGTGCTTATCCTGTGGCTGCCTTTGTCGTACTCCGTCTGATTTTCTTTTCTGACAAATGGAATTAAAATTGACGGTGCACATCTTACTGTAAAAATCTGCATAAGATTGATTTTTTTTTTTGGCAATAACCTGAGAGCACAGCTCCTCCCAGTCTTCCTGGATTTTGCAGTTACTTCACATATATATACTCACCAAACCTATAACACTTGGTTTCTTCTAAAGCTTTGGCCTCTGTTTTTAAATGCTAACTGTTAAGATCTCACCATTTTAATCTTCAGCAGCGTATTTAACTATGTTTGTTATGTAGCTTCCTTCAACAGCTTTTCACTTAATTCTATTATAACTTGTTTGCAAGGATGGGTATTTGCATCTTTGAGTTGAGTTTCCATTCTTTCTTTTCAAGTGCACTCAATATGCACTTTTTCATTGGTATACTTACCGCAGTGTAGGGAAGCTATGGGAAGCATACCAGGCTTCAAAAAGACAATAATAATAATAATAAAAAATCATGAAGTTCATCATACGCTTTTCACATTACAGTAGGTTGTTTACAAATTTGTTGTTTACAAAGTGTTAAGACTTTTTTTTTGAAAGCTTTTGAGAAACTCAAGTGTAAACCTGTAAGGTTTTTTTTTTTTTTTTAGTGAAATTATTCTGTTTAGGAAGACATTATGCTTAAAATAGTTTACTTAAGAAGGAGCATCTCAGGATCTTGAATTTTCTGGACTGCATCTAGCTCGCTGTTATAATTGAGCATTTTAGCAAAACAAACCACCTTTTATCACTCTGTGACTTTACAATGTGATATCTTTCATATCTGTAACCAGGTTATAAATTTCTTGTGATCATACAGTGTCGCACTAGCCTCCTCGTGTGCTCTGAGCTGGCTGTGTTATTGTTTGCCTGTATTAGAGAAGAGAAGATGACCGCTGTGTTACGTGCTGCATAGGTGCCCAGTCCAAAGTGCCTTCTTTGAAAAGCTTTCTTCAGGAATTTAATCTAGAAATTGTTGCATTAAAGAAAAATCCACATTGTTTCATGAACCTTGTAATAATTAAGCCAATATATTTTGGGGGTCAGTGAGCTGGTACAGGAACACTGCAGTTAATGTGATGGATCGTGTGGTAACTGTGATCAGCGTTGACATTCTGTAATCGTGGCCGCATATGAGGTTCATTTGAATCGCTGAAGGAGTTGGACTTTGATTTATCTCTCACCATGATTAGAGCTTGAACTTTAGCTGTGAGATTGAATTTGCATGCTTCATAAACCTATTAAACAGTGATCTTTTTGTTTTCAAAGCATGTGATCTTCAAATAGCAGTTTCTTAGATTATGTAAAAAACATCAGATTTAGCAAAATAGACTATCAGAGAAGGGGAGGAAGAGAGATGTAATAAGAAGACAATCATGGAATAACCTTCATGTTTAGCTTAAAAATCCCACTCTAGAAACACACATAAAAAGAGAGTGTATTTCTGCCCCCCTGCCCTGCCTGGCCCTCCAGCCCCTTCTTCACATTGGTTGGAGTTTGGGTGGAATAGCTGGCACATGATATCATCTTTCTTTATTTTCTAGGAAGCTGGTTTTTAGGGTGCTGCAAGCTTTTGAGAATATAAAAGGACCTTTCTCTTGCATCATTCTGGCAAGAGGATTGGTAGGTTATTTCTGCTTCATCCGCCTTTTAGGATCATAAGCCTGTGGTTGTACTGAAAATAGAAAGATTCGAAAATGAGATTTTTAAGAGAGGTAAGACAGTTCAACACATGGCAACCGTTATTCAGCATGGACTCCCACGGGTAATTGAACTGTGGGTTTATATTGATAGATCTTGCACCTGCAGGAGAAAGGGATACTAAGCAACTCTGTTCTTGTTAACTGAGTTTTCTGTCTGGTAGTATATATCCTTTCTGCTATATCTCGCCAAAGGGTATAGAAGGGAAGAAGTGTGATGCTGCGTTATTGGAGAAAAATTGCAATGTCTTAACCAAAGTAATTAGATGGTGTGGATCTTCTCTGTAATTGAGTGAAAGCTTGATATTTGGGAGTTGGATGTAAGTACTTTACATTATTTGACAATAAGAGATTTGCAATCTTGTGTTTAAAATCAGCTTTGTGTGACCATAACTTGTTTTTTTTAGGGTGTCTGATCAGTAGACAAACTTGTAGAAATAAAACAATACCACTTCCAGATGTCAAGAGGGTTGACACAATTCTCAAATTATTCTTGAGATAAGATATATAAACTCTGGCTCTTTAGACATAAGCTGTATATATACATAAGTCAGTACATTAAAGAGAAGGTCCAGAATTAATTTGAGTTTTGTCTCAAATGTGTATGATTATAGTTACAGGTATGATTATTTCAAAGACACTCCCAAATGTGGTGTGGTACATGAAGGTGTTTTCTTACCTTAAGGAACGGTAAGTATGAGAGAGGCCCATCATGTGCATGTATAATTTACTAAAGGCTGTAAAAACAGAATTTTTAAACATCTTTTTCTTTAAGTTATGGGAAGGATTTTGGGAAGCTTGCCAGTTTATTTAAAGAACAGCCTGCTCATACAATGTTTTTATCTGCTCTACAAGCGTGCATTTTATCTTTGTCTGGTTGGTTCAAATCTAGAAACAGATTAACTTTCTCCCTGACAGCTGGTATTCATATCTGATAGTAAATAAGTATTCTAAGTTGCATCCTATGGTAACGCCTGTAAACTTCCAAGTCACCTTATTTTTTAAAAATAATTCCTTACCAATGCTTGAGAAATTAAGAATGTTTGTTCTTAAACTGCGATTAGATGTATCATGTAGGAAAGGAAGATGGATGCTGTATCTTCTGTGGGTGTCTCAGGTCATGTACCTAGGAAAGAAAATCCAAGTCTAAATTAGTAGCAGAGAAGGAAGTAGAATTTTCATATGTTTCCTTATGAATACTTCCAGAAAGTACGAGTCACTATTACACCTACTATGAACCTAATACTTCAAGAGACTTTAGAGATTTTCTCTAACATAGTCTTGACATTTTCACAGGTCGCATCATAACATTAACATTCATTTCTTGTTCTTTACATTTAGTCACTGTATCAACCTGTAGGAATTTAACAGCTATGTAGTGATATTTCCTATGACATCAGATGTTTTTGCACCTTTACAGATGATGAGTCAAGTTGAGGGACAACAGAAGAATCTTGTACAAGCCATCGAAGCTCTCCCAAGTTCTGGACCCCTTTCTGCCTTGGATCAGGACTTGCTGCTTTTAAAAGCTACCTCTGCTGCCACCCTGAGCTGCCTTGGAGAATGCCTGACTCTATTACAGCAAAGCATGCATCAAGTGGGCCAGCACCATAACAGGACACTGTCATCAGGTGAGCACAAGTGCTCTTGGGTATTTTTTTATGTGCCTTAGGGTTTTTTTTGTTATGATACTGAAGAAGGCAAAATGAACCCTTCCTCAAAGAGGAAGTGAGCAGTTGGATTGAGCAGCTTGTAAGCTTTTGCAGCATCAAGTATCAGCATTTTTCTCTTAGCCTAAAAAAAGCTGCAAAATGTTGAAATTGGAAAAGAGGAGAAAAAGGTGTTGTCCTAAGTCTTCACAGGGAAATCAGGTTTTGAAGACAGCAAGACAGGGAGGGGGGAAAAAAAGTGGCATGGAGAACAGATAGATAAGCCTGTGCTCTTAATGACAGTGCAGAACCTGCTTGGTATTTTTATGTAGAGATTGAAATCACAATACAGATGTGTTTGATAAAATGCAATGTTATAGTGAAAAATCATATTTCTAGATTTTTACATAGAAAGATCGATCCTGCTGAGGTAGATTTATTCCAGTCAGTGGTTTTCTTTAAGTCTGGGAAGAGATCTCCATGTTTCTATTAAAAAAAAAAAAAAAATTGGCGGCAAATTTTTATGAGCCTAAAAAGTCAAAACTGTGTGATTCTGCATTGCAGGCATGAACCTCCCAGTCCTCATGCAGCTCAATTTTTTTAATTCACATAGTTCCAGGACTCTATCAGTAATATAGGAAGTTAGACCTTTCTGAAAGGATGGTCATTGTTTTCCCAGGGACAAACTGCACCGCCTAGTTTAAGCACAGGAGCAGGACATGATATAAGAGGAGGAGGAGGAGCAGCAGCGAAAATGGGGTGGCTTTTCTGGAAATGGGGTGGCTTTTTATGTTTTTTGTAGGTAAATCAACAACAAAATCCAACTTCAAGTAGGCCCTTAAAAAAGAACAAAACACAAAGAAAAAAAACCACACACAAAACTACCCAAAACCAAGAAGACAAAACATTCTTACTTGCAGAAAGTTTATTACAGGGCAGGATATGCCCTCTGGGCAGCTGAGACAACTGAGTAAGAAAAATCCTTCTGATGAATTCCCACTGTGGGGAAGATAGAAATGTGAAAGGGTCAGTTGAAAAGTAGGGAAATGACATTAAAAAGGCCCTTAGGAAGAAAAAAAAAAAAATACCAACCAACCAACAAACAAACCCACTACCACCACCACCACTAACAAAAAAACAAACCAAAAAACAGTTAAAAACTTTGATGTCTATACTATGGCATATTGTGACTTCCCTAATCCAGATTCTGATATATTTCAGAGAGTAAACGAACAACAACAACAAAATTCTGTATTCTGGTTTTAATTTAGAAAATGCAGAAAACTTGCACATATCTAAATAGTAATGATAAAGTGCCTTTAATTGAATTCTTTGATATAATGTCATTTCAAAAGAGAATGGGTTGGATCAAAGATGAAAAGCATCCTTCAAAGAAAAGTCACTTTCCAGTTTCAAAGTCCCTGGAGGTTGTTTTTCATGTCCATGTGATCTAAGTGAACTGTCAGAGATAGATGACTTGAGTCGTACATGCCCTTGAATCTCTGTCCAAGTAATCTTCTGTTAAATCAGTGCTGTGTTTTGACTCGATAATGATTTTTGCAGATCTGTGCACAATAGCAGGGAAAAACAAATATAACACTAGTGCTTGCTTAAAGGGGTTCCTTTTTTTTTTTAATCCCTTCTCCCTCTCCTAAAAAATGTTGAAAGCCACTATTATAAAGTACTTAATAAAATTTAATAAGTGTTCTTGTTTGTTTGTTTTCCCTTTAGACTTTAAAGTTGTACGAGAATTCTTTCAGGAACTGAAATTCTGTAGCACTTGTTCATATCAGCATCTTCAGTGTAACTGTGAGAACCCGAATACAAGCAGTTAATCCTTCAGTGTGTAGGTGTGCTTATTTGGTATGTAATTTAGAGAGAGGGAGACAGGGAGAGAGGGGGGGAACTAAAAGCTGCTGAAATATTTAGACTATTCTCCCTCAAAAATCTGTGAAATTATTACTTTTTTTCCTTTTCTTTTCCCCAGGACTTGTTATGCAACACAGTTGCCTGAAAGAACCTGGCCTGAAAGTCTTGATTACTGATTTTCCTACACAGTTAATCTTGTTCAGGCGTACTTTGATGGACTTAACGTTTCTGCTGAGTCGGTAGAGTTTCAGAGTCATCAAAGCTGCATAAAGTCATACCTAATCAGACTAATGCCTTTAAGTAATCTAGCAAACTAACTCTGAGAGATGATATATTTCATTTTGATTCTGTGTCCTCCAGGTGAATTTTTTTAATTGCATATCCAGAAGGAGCAACCAAACGGTGACCTTTATTGTCACCTCTTGATACTGTCAGGTGAAAATGACTCGTTAGGTTAAAAGTCATATGTTCATCTGATAGAAAGTCTAAATCATCTTTCCACGGTGATGTGATGGCCTGGTTCAATATATTGCCAAATGTTTCCATCCAAGTGCCATCATTACCATCATTACCTGTTACATAGTGTCCAAGATTCTAGTTGAATAAATCCTGTGGGAAGGCAATGGGGGCAGGATCCTCAGGCTGTTGCACAGACAGACAAGGTAGGAATTTGATAACATACATACCTCCAGCCTCCAGTTCATGAAGGTGGTCCAACAAAGCAGAGCAGCACTCCCTTGTAGAGTGAGAGAAATAAGCAATGACTTAACTTTCTTAAATTTAACTTACCTTTGACTTCACCTTCCTTCAGAATCAAATGCTCATGCTATTATGTCCCAAATACCAAGAACTGCCAGAAGAGTAGATAGTATCTACTTTCTCCGTACCTTTACACTGCTTCTGTTCTTGAAGTCGTTATGGCCAGTTGTGCATGGATTGTTAACTTTTTCTCTGTGCACCGTAGGCCTTGTCATCTGAATGCTTCTACAGCAAGGACTTAAAGTAGCTGAGAGTTTCTGACAATACTTAGAGAATGCACTCGCAAAGATAGTTATTAAATAGCTACTATTTTAAACAGATTTGTAGACTGTAACTGTTTTTAAAAAATAAAAAAATGCTCCTTTCTTTTGAGGTAACTTTTTATTGTTTTGTTTTCCAGTAGTGTGAATAGATAGATCTGATCAAGTATCTAGGATTGTGTTAGGTCTTGACTTTTAAATATTTTATGACATGGTTTGGCGTGAAATAGTTTAAGGAAGACGTGATTTTGAGCTCTTCATGTTTCTCACAAGTTGTCAGTCTCATACCTCAAGTCTACAAGCGGTTATGAAGATTAAACTGAAATCTTCAATCTTTTTTTGAAGGGTAGTCAACACATGTTTTATTCCCACAGTAAAGATTCAAGGAAAGTTTTTTTGTGATTCGCTTTTTGTTAGTGCTCGATTTTGGAAGTGCATCAACAAGAACAGCCAGTGAAGCAAAAATTCTGTCTGTGTTTCTACTTTGGAGTAAAACAATGTCAAATTCATATCTAGCTGTCTCCATTAGAAGTATATGCATTGATCTCTGGCTAAATTCTTTGTAATTTTTTTCCTTATTTGAAAATGTGCTGGAGAAGGATATTAGCTGAAAGTATTGGTTACATACAGCGCGAGGTGAAAATGAGGGATTGCACCTATACTTATGAGTTTCATTGGGGTTTGGGATTTTTTTTTTTTGTAGGAGGAAGAAGCATTTCAAAGATTTTTCAGTTGGCCAAGGATGTCACCTAGTAGTGTAGTGTGTAGTATTTGCTAATCAGCATTAGCAAATGCTCATGTGCCTTGCAAGAGGATCAGATTTATTTGGCATGCAGACAGGAAGCAGGTGGCTTTTTAAATAAAAATGCAGTGGAGAAACCTTGTCTCTATGTAAAGCTTTAAAACTTTTGGTGTTACTTTTTCCCTTGTGTAGCCTTTGGCAGAAGAGTGTCTCTAAAGCCTGTTGACTGCTATGGTTAATGTCCTTCCTCCTGTCCCAAACTGAGAATGCAGCAAACTCAAGTAATTTGTTTTAAAGCAGATTTATCACCTTATGCTGTGTTTTAGGTCTGCTTTTTATTTTAATATCTTGGCAAATAGAATCCTGTCTTGCATTCAGCAGCCTGTGCAGATAAATCCTTTATTTGAACTGTTTCACGTCAGACATTCATTTACTGAATAAATGATGTCCCAGCCAGAAATTCCCTCGTATATTTTTAATTTACACATACCACTTTTCTGAAGTGTGTAATAGAATGTTTCTTTTTTTTTTCTTTGAGGAGTTATTTCTAGTTTACCTTTAAAAGACAACAACAACAAAAACACACGATCATCCTCACTACGTATTTTCTGAGGTTCATTTGGGTGTGCAAATGCTGCTTTTTAAATTTTTTTCTTCCATGGCAAGAAGTAGACTGAAAATGATTCTGGAGTCCTGGGGGGGGGGGGGGGATGTATTTGAACTTTATTTTACCAGATTCTCTGGTTCCTCCTTTTGAGAAAATAAATGTACAGGAAAGAAAATCTAGATGCTTTTAACTTGGAGATAAATGACAAATAGAAATTCTTCTGTAGTACAGACGGCAAGAGGAGAGAAAATTGTGCAGGGGAGTCCTCTTTCTTGCTCAGTGCCTGCCACCCCCAACTCCCCCCAGAATGCCTGGGGGCAGGAAAGGATGAGGAAAGAAGATGGGAGAAAAAAATCGTTATTACCTTTGTAACATACTGAATTCCACAGTCAGGTTCCCCTTAAATGCATCAGCACTAGATTTGCTTCTGTTGAGACCAACCAAAACAGTTTGCTGCTTTATGTATATGCTAATACATGATTCCTTATATGCTCTTCTTTTTTTTGAAAGACAGCATTATTTTCTAGTCCTTGCCCAGCATTTGCAAATACAATATTGTTCTTCTAATCTGAAAAACAGATGTGCAGCTTGCTGTTGCTCGTTGAGCCTGCTGTAAGATTCAGTAGAGTGACAAAGCTGTTGCATCTGTCCCTGGCCATGGAAGGAATACACATCTAATTTTGGCCTCTCCTTGAGGGCTAATGTTGAATTGTTAAGGGAATGTTTGTTACAGTGTATTGTAAGAGTTTTAGCAATAGATGTTAGGTTACAATTGTGCTGGGAAAAAATGTGGTGGTTTTTTTTTGTTAGTCTATAAGCCAACACCAGAGGACTTAAAAATAGAAAGGTTTTGTTGTAGAATTAGGGTAGGTGTTAAGCATGTTTCATGCATCAGTTATAGGAAAACATAGTTTGAAGGTACACCAGGTACCTAGAAAACTGGAATCAAAGAAAGAAAATGGTCTACACTGCTTAACTGAAAAAATCTACTCCAAACCTCCCCTTTGGGGATAATTTCCCTTCCTTCTGCTTTGTGCAACTGTGAAAGGGAAACCCATTTCTCCTGAGGGCACTTGGGTAGGATACTCTCTGTTGTGCCATCTGAAATAGATGTTTTTTTTTGAACTGTAGCATTGCTATAGGGAAAGGAGAGCAGGTTGTGGCTGGGTGCTGTACTTAGCTTGTGTAGAAGTGTTCTCTGTCTTGTTGGGGTTTATCTGCTGCCTGTTCATTGCAGTAGAAATTGGTGTCAAGGGGCTGGAAGACAGCTCATTTTTGGGTACTTTCTATGAGAGCTATAGTTTTGTGTATACATATATACTGAACTTCCAGGGAAATTAGGCCTAGTTTTTCTCCCTTGGAACCATATAACCAACATCATGCAGGTGGCAGAGATCTGGTTGTTTTTACTAATAGCGTATTTGGTACATCCTTTCCAATTTCTGCATAGTTTACTACAGAAACAGATGTTTTATTTTAATTGGTGTGGTGCTTTTTATAGTCATAAAGCAAATAATAAAGTAGCATTTGTGAATGTCTTTCTGGAGAACTTCTTTAGAATGATGGAATGCATCAAAGAAGAATTGAATTTACCTTTCAGTCTGCTGTCTTAGGCTAGGACTGAGAACAAAACAAAAATCTTACTTAAAAGCAGACAGTGACAGCAGTTTCTTCCCATTCTTAATGAACATTGAAGATTAAACTTTCTTTCTCATACTATATTTTTTCTTTTATTTTTTTCATGAAGTCTTTAGAAGAATGGTAATGAACTAGTGATAGAAAATCTAGTACACCATAAGGCAGTGAAGATGGCAATTCTGTTAGGGTGGATCATGTTATTTACAGATACCTGCTTAGGCTGGGGAAAGGAGGATAAATTCCAATAAAATACTTTGATTCAATAAGTAGATAACAACTACTTATACTATTTTGTGGCAAGTGTAATTTCTACTAGCACACATAAGACCATTTCTGTCATACAACTGATATGTGAGTGGAGTAGGAGTTGTGTTTTTGTGTCTTCTCAATTCCTCTGTGTAGAGGATTTATTCTGATCTTAACTTGATTTGAAGATTATTTCTAATGAATTCTCTCTTCACACTTTGCTTTTGTTTGGGAAGTAGGGGACTATATTGGGTATATGGCAACTCCCTTTGGATGAAACGAGAATGCAGATTTGCAGATTAAAGATTGTCAGATATTCCCTGATGGTACTTTGGAACTAGGCTTGGAAATTTTTCAACTTGTTTGGAGAGCTGACTTTTAATTTAGGTTTCTGTGGTATATGACTGTTTTTTACTGCATATGTCTGTTCTGCGGAGTAGTCTGGTTTCAGGCAGGCAGACTGTAATACAATGATTTTTCTCACATGAAGAGATGTTTGGGAAACAGATGTGGTATATCCTTTGGACCTTAACTCTTAGCCATCCTCGTGGTGTTGGCTAGATCCTAAGGTATAGTTAAGATCTGCTTAAAAAACTGATTAAGCTGACAAGGTATACTCTTCTGCAAGAGATAGCACTGCCCCTGGGACAGAAGGAAAAACACGCTTCCATAGTTCTAACAGATTCTATTTCTGTGAGAGGGTTTAAAACGTGGGGAGAAAAATGAAGAAGTAAATAGCCTTTTTACTAGGTGTGTTTGTACTGAAGAGCAAAACTGATGTAGTGTTTTTTAAAAAAATATGTAAATGATGGCTAAGTAAATGTTCACACTTGCAAATTTCCTCTGAAGCAAGGTGTTTATTCAAATGGCTTTTTCTTGTGGCTATTTACAGAAATGAATTTATTAAAAAAATATATTAATTAAAAAGTAAAGGCCAAATAGATTGTGTGTGAAGAGAGAAAACAGATAGCCCAAGGAAATGAGTGGATGATGTATTTTCAAAGAGTTGCATAAAGAGCAGTAAGTTCAATTTTTTTTAGTTTCTCTGTAATAGGAAAATAATGATAATAATTCACTTTTCAGCTGTTTGACAGGGAGAAACAGAAAAATAGACCAAGATAACTTACTGCAAAGTAATGAAGAATGAGAAGCATAGGTATGCTCCATAAAACTCTTTATTGAAGTGAAACAAGTTTTTCTGTTTTTTTTGTTCCCTCTCTGAAATCTGTATTAATTAACACCAGAAAGACAGAAATAAAAGAAAAAAGTTTTAGCAATGTACAGCCTTGTGAATTCCTCTCCAAGGAACAAACTTCTTTATTTGAAGTTTTCTAACTTAGTTTTATCCTTAAATGCTGAAGGTATGCTTCCTTCCTCCCATGCAGAGTGACAGTTCATTTGGGATCTGCCAGAAAAATCTTCAGATTATCCTCTGAATCAGACCTTGTTTTGAGGGATCTGTGGTTATCCTTTTTTCCTAATTGTTCAAGACCTAAAGAGCAAGCAAAATGAGCACAGTCACAGAACTCTTCATTTCTTGCCACATATACTGATATCATGTGTAGATTTAATTTCACTTTTGGAATGGGATAAGATGTTGGCTTCATGATATGTAAGACCAATGTGTATGGCCAGTCAAAGAGACTATTTTCTCTCTTGTGGTTTGCACAACTCAGTCTGGACTTTAAAACATCTACTGGCATAGTCCTCAGAGTTACTGTAACCCAAAAGCCTTTGCAGTATGTAAAAGTAAAGGCCTGATATGAGGGCCACAGAGATGATGTTCTTTCATCAGTGGGAAATTTGAGTCATTGTGTGAAATAGATACTAAAAAAAAAAAAGGAAAAGATGTGTTTTCTCCATTTTCTTCGATCTTTGAAAATCATTTTACATTATTTGCTTATTTAAAGGTTGGTGCCACACAATCACGCTAAGCAAGGAGACCCTGAAGCTTTATCATGCCATCATAATTTAGTGCCATTTTAGCTGACAGGAATGTTCTGTAATTATTTTATCTTTGGAATTTAGTAAGATTTCAGCTATAGGATTTGTGACCTATATTTAATAATACAAATATTAAGATATTATAACAGTACACAGCATTATCTCATCGGATCAAACCATTTATCTTAATTAGGAGGCAACCTCTGTTAACCACTGGTGATAAAGAAGGAGAAATTGCACATTCTTTAATGTAAATAGTGTTCATTGGGATCATCACAAAATGTTGGCAGTGATGAGAGAAAGAGATTCTCCTGGTGGCACTAATTGTGTTTTCATATACATATCATGGTAATGACTGAAAAGCTGCAATTTTCTTATCCATATCTCTGCATTTTATAACAGCATGTAATTAATAGCTGAAATTTAAGCCCTGTGCTGAGGGCTACTGATTTGAATGGTGATACTATGTTTAGAGCAGTGAGGAAGGAACTGTGCCTTCCTAGCTGATCGTTTTTTCTGTTATCTTCCCTAAATACTGGCCTGTCCTGGGAATCAGGTGTCCCCAGAAATAGAGGTTGTTCTGATGTCTAGTTCTGTTTGATTCTTATTTAATGTGTATCTTCCTAATGAGAACTCTTCCGAACTGTGGTCTTGGTACAGGTAAAACATTTTAGCACTGAATCTAGGAAGGGCTTTAGTTCTAGTACACTCAGAAATAAAGTACAGCTGCTAAGTGAAACTCTGATTTCAGGCAGAGTAAATGGGAGGAGTGGACAGGATATTACCTGAACTAGTCCTTGGACTGGGGTTTGATGCAAAAACTAAATGGTTAGGCACTCTTCTTCTGGTACCAATCTATGTTTATAAGAAATGGTAAATATCTTCACTGTATTAGATGCAGGAATGTTGACTTGGATAACTTCTTAACTATTAAAACACTGGGTGGAGTACACTTGCTTGTTTTAATCAACAAGGTGTGTCAGTCTGTATAATCTTTACGTGTAATTCTGTCTGGTAGGAATAATGTAAAATCTTCCTTCATTGACTTAAAAAAAAAAAAAATGATTGGCATAGAAGATGCTGGAGTATTTTTGTTACTGAAGTAAAGCTGAGCATGGGAACAGAAAACAGGTTCATTAATATGAATAGAATGATGAGAGGAGTGGAAAAAAACAATCTTTAATCTGCTTCTTGTAAGTTGAGATCTGTTTTCTGCTTCAGAAGGTATCCTGGGATGGCCTGGGCCCAAGTCACATTCCACAGAGCAACTGAAAAATGGTGCCCTCAGCTCCTTATCATCTGCTAGTGCCAACATTACGTGGGCAATAGTACCATCTGCAACCCAAGATGGACAGACACTACAGCCAAATACTGAGGTAAGCAGGCCATTTCTATTGTATCTGAGACTTGACATTGATTAGATGCAAACCACGTGCGACAGTGGATGCTTGTATTAATACAGCTTACTGTACTTTCTCTTTATGGTACCCTATTTGTTTGGAATAGTTGTTTAAATGCTGTCTTGCGCAAAAGCGCACACTGAAAACCAGAAAAAAATGTTTACATATTGCTCTGTGCTTTTGCTTCTCTGAGGTACTTTGGAGACAGACAGTGGACTGTGGCAAGCATATAATTTCCTTCTCAATTTTAGAACCCATTAACAGTATGTCAGTATACATACCTATCTTCTTGGTGATAGGAAGAGCTGCTTGTTTTTTATGCTGGTTTGAGACAGATAGGAGACATTATGACCACAAGATTTGCTTGCTACTACTTCTTCCATGTTGCTGAGTGCTCTTGTATGCCTCTGGGCACAGCTGATTATTCTCTGAGTTGAAGAGTACTGCATTGCTTTCTGACCCCTTTTTCTGTTAAGTGATTATGGGCAAAACTTGTCCACGTCATCCTGCACCAGCCTGTTGATTTGTGCTTTTGTGGCATTTACTTGGTAAAGGGCAGTTCTGAAGCATCGACTCTTTGAGGAGGCTCATAGCTACATATCAGGCATCTGATGCACAGACAGTCTCTCACCATGCCAAACGTCTCCAGCTTCTACTGTCTGCTTCTGGATACCAGTGCTGCCCACCAGGAAAACACTTCACACTGAGACTTCACAGATTGTTGGGCACCTGGAGCACATGAGACCTGGAGAACTGGAAAGACGTTTTTGAGAGAGCTGAAGAAACCCTTTACTACAAGTGAATGCTCTTTGGCAATTGGAATGGCTTAAATTAAAATATATTGCCTTTAACAAAATGTGTAATGGCTGGGGAGATCAATAAAGCTGTTTGGTTTTCCAGTTCTTTTGTAGTATCTTGAGTTGACTGTAGTTCAAAAGATCCTGGGCTAAACTAGATTTCTTTTAATATTACTTGTTACTTTGGTACTCTTCCAGGTTTGTCCTTAGACAGTAATTTCAAATTCTGTTACAATGTCCAATACTCTCAATGTTTAAATTAATTATATTTGTTTCTTACTAGGAGGTTGTATCATTTCTTTTTCATATAAGTCAAATGCAATTCTTTGTCTTCTTAAGACAAGCAGATATTTAAGAATACTGTTTTGAAAGTTACTTCTTTACTCACTGATAAGTGGCAATTTGTTTCATTAGATTTATTTTTTTTTAGAGGACCATTTTGCAGTTGAGCTGAGCCATTTATGACTTGTTTTCAATTACTGTCTATCTATCTATATTTTCAGTCTCAGCTCCTCCCCTTCTTTTGTCGATGGGAGATAATCAGTTACGCTTGCTTTGCTCATGGAACTCATAATTTATTGAGAAGGGAGTACCCTTGGAGGGATGAATATAATAAGCAAGGGAGCATAACACTGTTTTTAGTACAGAATACTCAGTGCTTTGTGGGATATCTTCCTGAAATCAGCAGCTTGCATTTGGATCCTCTGGGGCATTAGCCCTTAAAAATAGGAAAGATTTTTAGGTTATATAAAGCTCACCTGAGGATTGTGTTTTTGGCGCAAGCAATAGGTAGCATCTGGATTTGCACACGTAAATTTTGTTATGGAAGTACAATTTGTTAAGCAGAAATTTGGTTTTGCACCAGAAAATAGCTTGAATCAGGATTCATTACTGGAAGCTTTTCCCAAAGCTATATCCATTCCACAGAGTCTTTGTGTGCTTCATGCCATCCAAGATTGATACTGTTGACTCAGAAATTGAAGTGTTCTTTCAAAAGTATCAGATGGATTTTCAGTTTTGATCAGGATACCAGTGTGCTATTGGAAGACTGAGGCACAAAACTGGACTTGTGGAAGAGGTGAACAGTTGCATCTAACATAAGTTAGGGCTTTTGTTGTTTTCATGTTCAGCTTCAGGTCTAGCAAGCTGTCATGCCCTGTTATGGTTATACCTTTTTGGATTGCTGGGGTCAGATCTTTGCCTGGGAGAAGAGATCAAATTTTTCTAGAATGCTGCAGGTTTTCTGCTCAGCTGTATAACCTGAGCAAAGTGTCAAAGAGGGGGCTGGAGCTTCCTGGTGCTGTGACTAGAGAATGGAGGGTTGGAGAAGAACAGGCTTTGTAGAAGAGAAAAATCTTTTGAGCAATTGTTATCTTGCTAAGGATGCTATCTGACCCAGACAGTCACCCAGGAGATGGTGTCTGACTTCTTTAAATATAATTTTCTAAGCTATCAAAAGTGTTCTGCTTAACACTTTTTAAAAAATTCCACATGTCCATTTCAGCATATTTTCAAATATATTCTGTCCTGTCGTGTCTGAGTAAGAGTGGCACTAAGTACCCAGTTTACATTCAAAGGTATAAAAAGCAGTGACTGTGCTAGTTACTTAGTATGTGAAATTATACATAAAAGCAACTGCAAATCACCATATTCCACTTATTTCCTGGTCCAGATACATCCTTGTTAGTAATGGCAGTGACATAAGTAGAGAATGAGATAATGCGTCTAGATGTCATTGTCAAGAAACTCGTGATGTTGAAGACCCTGAATTTTTTTTGTTTATCTGGTAGTTGCTTTTAGGTGTGGAAGGAAAAAAAAAAGAGGAATCCACAAGTGTCATTCAAACGATGCTCAGTTCTCTCAATGATTTTCTTCAAAAAGAAAGGAAAACAACAACAACAACAAAAAAAAAAACCAACACCCCACACCAAAACAAAACAAATTGTTGTTCTTTTGTGTTTTCTTTGTTTTAATCCCTGGCTGGTCCTCATCTCTGTATAAGTTGATAGCGTGTAAATGGGGCTAGCTTGCAAAATATCCCTTCTAGGAGAAGTGATCCTTAATTTTAAAGAAGTCATGGCAAGAGAATGCTGGTTCCTCTTTCAGTGCTATCAAAACTAATTCTGGTTTCTTCTTTGACTGTGCCTAGGCTTTTTTTTTAATAGAATTCTGTACTTTTTATGGTATCTGACCATGACTCTGTCCCTTAGAAGCTATACCCCAAAGAAATGGGAGAGAGCTTTTTGGCTGACATTCAGCATAATATATTAGATGTACCAACTAAACAAATTGTGAATTGACCTGCAGTCTGAAATAGGAAACACCATTAAGTTGCGGCCCTTGACGAACAACCGACTTGGCTACTTCTCTTCTAGAACGTTACTTATAAGGAAATGATCATTTTAGGTTTGTGGATCAGGAGTGATCTTAAGAGGAAAACAGAGATGTTTGTTGTGTTGGAGGGGGTACTATTGGGAATCTTCCCTGATATAGGAGGCTGCTGCTGGCAGCAGTTTCCTGGCAACGTGGCCAAGTTGCTGAATGTGTTTAGTGATGGCTATGTTAATTCTCAGCACAGCATGTAGAGGCTTTGTAGCACTGCATTAAGAAACATCATTAACAAACCAATGACTTGTTTTTTTTCTGTGTTTTTTATATCTTTATGAAGAAAGCATGGATCTTTAGAATACTCCTCTAGAATAACAAGGCACACCTGATGCAATTTTGCTTTAATACATAAGCATTCTTGAGGGGTATAAGTTCAAGAGTTGAGTTTTGATACCATATATAACTGAAGTAAAACGTTTATTTTTAGTTGGTCACACAATTAGGGTTTCAGGTTCGAATTTCTCCCCTGGTGAAATAATGTAGCAGCTAAAGAGTCTTATTTTTAAACAATGTGTTGGTGTTTACTTGCTTTTGTTATTAAGGGTGTTTCTTGCATCTAAGTATAGGGATATCATTTGAGATATTGCTTAAACTAACTGAAAAAATAAAAGATCTTGTAGCAGAAATGATTTTCATGTGTATTTCCTTGCCTCTTTTATCATCTCCTTTGTTGTTACTGTTGGTGTTACTGGTTTTTCTTCCCAAATGAGAATTGCATTTTTGGGTTGTGATATGGGACAGCATTAGCTTAAAGCCTGACATCTTAACTGGAGAAAGTAACCGCTGACAGTGAAGTGCAGATATCTTTCATTTTTCATGCTTTCATACTTCCAATCTTTAAGTTTTTATTTAGTTTACACTTTTGGATGTTTTTGGTCAGTCCACCTGAAGCATCCAGCACAAGTAGGAATAAAGGCTGATCTGAACAGAGCTATTCTACATCGGGTGTGAGATGACTCAAAATATATTTAGTGCATACCCTGATGAACCTGGTTGGACTTTTTGATTTAAGCTATAATTTCAAGGTATTATATAGGATTTTTCCTGTAAAGCAGCACATGACAAGTAGGCCTGTGTACGCTCTTCAGAATGGTGATGTGAACTTGATCCTTGTTCAGTCTGCAACGAACAATGACCTGCTTCCTTCATGTAATGGTTTACAATTCTGTAATTTCTTTCTCAAAGGCTTGAAATTGATTAGTTTTGAAATACTGGGTCTCATAATAAATTCAATTGTAATAACTTTGTGCTTTAGTAGAATAAAGTTGTGAATCACTTCCATGTGAGCACTACTCTTCCAGTTCCACTAATTGTCATCGTGGGTGTCAGAATTCCCCTCTTGAGCAAACAAAATGTGACTGCAGGCCAAATACTTCCCCTGACAGCCAAATACAAATGGGAAAGAGGCTGTTCGTATGGGAGACCTGAGAGGGAAGGAGTAATTTTCTTTTGATCTAACAGTTTGGTTAAGAATTATTACAAAAATCATGCTGTAGCTACATCTGCAATTTAGCTCTCTTGATGTGATTTTTATGCCTTAACTTGCCATGCCAGCTGATTCCTACTATCCTGTGGATCTGGCATCTCTGCAGTCTCTCTGCTTTCCTGTCCCTAACTTTCTCTTGCTTGTGTGCGTGAGAACTGTATGCATGTTCCATACTGAAGTGTCTTTTTAATAGGATTGAAGTTTTAGCTCTCTAGGATCGAGGCTTAGCTCTGATTATCTAACCAGGTTTTAACTGTGATAGTGATTGTCAGTCCAGCACAAGTGCAGTCAACTCTAGATCATTAAGGATATTTCTGTCCCCTATATGATCTGAACTTTAATATTTTCAGCTGTAAGAAGGAACCGTGCTATTTGCACAGGAGGCACTGAACTGTTTTGTTCTTAGTTCTTAAAAGATTGTGTGTTTTTGTCCAATCTCTTCATGTAGTAGTCTCTTTCAGGCTGAAGTTGTTTTCTATCTTTAAATTAGTATGGATCCTAATACAATGATATGTCATCCTCTACAGAGCCCTTTAGCCTTTAGAGCCATTACAGAATGTGCTAGAGGTGCTAAGAAATAATTTCAAGTGTTTCTGTAATTTTAGAAACTAAGCTAGATGCAAGAAGTGATCTCTAATTCAATATTATCTTTTCTGTAGATATTTGTCTCTTGGCAGACTTGTCCAAGACGCTGTTTCCTAGTGTAATTTCTTCCAAGTGTTTCCTAGTTCCTTTTTGTCCTTGACATAAATGTGTGTAATTAATGTTGGGAGATCAGCTTAGCAATGAGCATACAGTGTTAGCCACCAATAATGGAAAGTAATGCAGTAATGGAAAGAAAACAGATCAGGGTAGGAAAGTAATATTTTTAGTATTACGGAGTCCCTTTTCATTGTTTGATACTGACATTACAGGATTTCTGAGCGTGTTCTGCTTTTTGCCTTCTGCGTGATTAAGTACTTTTTGGGCTGAAGAGCACGGTAAATGGCCTGTAATGACTTGAATAGACAAATTTAACCTCTGGGCAAAGATGTTACCAGTTAATCCATTCACTATCAGACCATCTGAAAAATGAACTCTGAGATAATCAATTGAAAATTTCCAGGGAAGATATATTTAGGGATTAAATGTACAATTATACTAAAAGTAGAATTAAATGACCGTAAGCCTGCTACAGCAGCACTGATAGACAATGACTAAGATAATCTAACTAATCTTGATTTTTTTGGGGGGTAGCTTTCTGGACTTTCTAGTTACTGTGTCAGCAAACAATCTCTAGTAAAATCTTTTATGTAAATAGTAGGTGCAAATTAATCTCCTGTGGAAGCCCTTCCATTTTTGTTGTATCAGTCCAACACCCAAAATGCATGTATTCTATCTAATATCTGTAAGATATATTTAAGAGTAATATTCTACTTAAAATAAAAAGAAACTAATACAAAATTTACATCTAATTTGATTAAACGTGAGGCTCTGATTCATTTGGCATTCCATAATTACCAGTGAATTTCAATGAAAATTAATCATTGGAATATAAAGAAATCAGGTTCCCTTGCAGTAAAGTTTAAAAACTGAGTTAAAAAGGATTGATTGTTTATTCTGCTTATTGTAAAACTTGTGCCCTCTGCAAAACTAGCTCCAAAGCCAGTATTAATTTTATTTCAAGATTGTGCACTAATTGATTTGTTGTGTGCTAATTGATTTGTTTTGTGCTGTCAGTTTTATTTCTTAGCACGTTTATATAGGTGTACTTGGTCACACTGTCTATTAGTAAGCTTACCCAGCTCATTAAGGCTATCAGTAACTTAATTAGACTTCAGTAAGTTGGGTTAAGCTCTTTTACAAAGAGTATTTGTCTCAGGTTGGAATTGCTTTATGTTGCTAAGTGAAGCATCATCCAAACTGGCCTCAGCTGTTTCATCTGGTCTTGTTAGAAAAACATAGGGGTTTTCTGCCTGCGATGATGGGCTCTGGCGATTCTACCCACCTGTGGTTTCAGGTGGGAAGGCTTCTCTAGCAGTCATGCAGTTCAAACAGCTGTTCGAAGCAAACCTATTCAGATCAGGTTGCTCAGGGTCATGTCCAGCCAAGTCTTGAAACCCTCCAAAGGGGTGGAGGTCCTGTAACCTGTCTGCATAGCCTTTTGCAGTATTTGGCCATCCTCGTGGTAATTTTTTCTTTCCAGTGTCTAACTGGAATTTCCTGTGCTTCAGCTTGTCTGTTGCTTGTCATCCTATTGCTGTGCACCTCTGAGAAGAGTCATGCTCTGTCTTGGGACCTCCCTGCATTTTCTAAGTTTATAAATGGATGTAGTGTGAAAGCATACTAGAAAGAATATAAATCCTTCTTTGGCTTTTTACTTTCTTTTATGGTATTGTTTATAAGTCATAAGCTGTAAAGGCAGTGATTTCCAACTATCAAATAGGAGACCTGCATTCTGATGACCAGTGACTGCTTGCTCTGGAGTCTGAACAAGTACCTGAGCATTTCTCTGGTCAAAGCAGAACATTAAAGCATTAGGGATTCTATCGATGTGAGTGAAGGTTCATTTGAGTGTGCTGCCTTTCCTTACTAACATGCTGTATGGGATGGTGGGTGACTAACACTACCTGCTGAGTCCCTTACCAAAAAGTGTTTGTCTTTCCCTTCTTTGTTGGGAGTGAGAGGCACGCTGCTCCTAGTTCTTCAGGTTTCTCCCCAAGGATCTCAGTCTAGAGAGGGATACATCCTAATACAGAAGGAAGTCTAGAGAGTAAAATCTACCATGCTTTCCTCCATGTTCCTCCTTTACCAGCCTGCAGCTCAGTGCAGTCTTCTGTCCTTAGTTCCCCAAAAGTCACAGGTGTATGTGACTTTCAGACCCCTCACAGTCTCTAAAGTTTTGCCTGGCTGGTGCTGGGAGTCTGTCCTGCCACACTGTAGTCTGCAAGCTTGTAAATGGTAACTTATTTTGAGTAGTGTCCGATGCTGTATTTATAGTCATTTTGCTTCTAAAAATTTGATTCTCTGTTTTGAGAGTATCTTCTGGGAAGCCTTTCTTCACTAATAACTCTCTAGCATTAGAAATAGGTTTTGTTGGAATTCTTTATTTTGTGATACTGTATTATTTTTCTTGTGTTTTTAGATTAGCATAAAATTCACTATGGTTTACACTAGCCTTCACATTTTTTTGCCTCTATTTAGGACAAGTCAGTGGGGCTTTTCTCTTTGAACATTTTCTTTTTTTGTTCTTCATGTTGCTGTTTTCCTCTTTTCTGATGATACCAGTAATGAAAAATATTTATTTGCAGTTCTTGCAGAATTTATGCAGTACTACAAAGTCCTCTGGTGTTCTAGGTTTCACATTAAACAGTGTTGTAATTCAGTGGCTCTCATTTAATGAGAGATGCTCACAAGATGCATGGACTGGTGCTGATACTTAATCTTTTTCTGTGAAGTCTGTGCTTAGGAATGAGCTGCTTTTCAGCTGCTTTTCAGTACTGACTGCTTTTGGTTTATGAAAGTGAAGATAAGCAAGAGGAATTTCCTTATGAAGAAGATGTGTTCATATAGGGAAAAAAGGTGTCCAACAAACATGATTTAGTGCATAACAACGTTACAGTGCTGTAGGTAACCCAACTGAGAATCCCTGTGTTTAAAAGAATGTTGACTCACTGATGATTTTATTCTGAAGAAAACATAATCGCTTCCATAGTTTGTTTCTAGTATATTTTTCTGAAGGCTTACACAGGCTATAATGCAGCATAGATGTAGATTGCCTGTATTTCACATTACACAAATTTTTTCATAACAACAAACCAAAGCTTTTTATTCTTAAATCTCTGTTATCTGGTCCTCTCTACTGTTATACTGTTACATTTACCACCCAAATATGGTCACAGGTCAGAGTTGAAACAATTCTTCAGAGTAGGAAAGGAAAGTTTTCTGAGTTTGTTCTTTGTGTATAAAAAGACCTCTGTTCCCAGAGATTCTGAAAAAATAAAGGGTGTGTGTGTTAGTGAAGCTGTCATAATAGTGAATATCCAGATAATGTTGTTGCTTTCAGATGCCTGGCAGATTGCTTTTGCTGGGAAGGAAAAAGATTACAGACCTATTTGTCACCTAAGATACAGGTTTTGTGATTATTCCCACTGCTTGCATCATCTGTATGTCAGCTTGTCTACATTTACTAGGTATTAGTATCAAGATGCATTTCTGCAAAATGGACTTCACATACTTCTTTCATAGTGAAGGATCTCCTAAAATGAGCAAGGTATTACTTGAGTCAGAAAATGACTGCTATTACTGGTTGCATCTAAAATCTTGTGGGATAGAGAGGTTGTCCACATTGCCAAACTGCCATCCTTGCACTTGTCCCTAGCCAGAGAGATTTTCAGAACATCCAATGTTTGTAGCCTATGCTAATGAGAGCAAACACAAAATACATAAAAATTATCCATATACAAAAAATTTAGATATTTTAATTGATAGTTCTGTTTTGAAGAATGTTATTTTCTCTGGATATTTGAATTACCATTCACAAATAACAGCTTTGGTAAGAAATTAATTTCTGGGCTCTTTGTAGACATTATTAAGTGATGCAAACTTTTTCTACCAAATATTCTGTGGTTTTGCTTATCAGTGATGAACTATATATCCAGGATAATATAAATGTTCAGCCATCTCTCTCACGCTCCAAAACCAGATGCAGCAGTTACATATCCAGATAGGTACGTGTGGATTATTTTTCCTGGTATCTGTAGTTTAGGTAAGTAGAAAATATGCCTATTATGTCCTTTTTCCTTCATGCAGTAGGAAGAAGGAGAAATCAACTGTCTTGCTGATGGGATCTGTATGTAGATGACTAGCAAAGCAAAAAGAAAGATATTTTTTCTTGCCATACTGTTAGATATAAATTATAGCATGCTTACTTTTTAGTAATAAAATCCTTCTCATTTGATTATCATCCTCTGGTACTTATATTCATATTTTAGACATTATCTTAACTCTAATTTCCATTCATCGATATTAAATCTAAGCTATAACAATTGAATGCCGGGAAAAGTGGTTTGTTCCCCCCCTCCACTTGAGGTGGTAGACTTTTAGTATATTAATAGTATGGAAAAATTTTCCCAGCAATTAAAGCAAAAGCTGGTGACAAATGTAGTAGATGGGACAGCTCCTATGAAATATTCAGAATAGATGAAGAAAAATCAGCTGAGCCTCACCTGTTTTTGCTGCTTTTCAGAGACCTTTTTGAGGATGAAATTGAGGTGTATGAGCTGCAAATAAGTTCTGCTTTCTAAAGTCCCCATTTAAGATCTGCTTTGTATCTACGTTTGTTAAGCCACTTTTTAAATAAGTAAGTAAATAAATAAAAATGCTTGACCACTGGGAACCCTTAAGTTTCCTTGAAAGTCACTGGAACTTTGATATCCAGTGTCAGAATATGGGATGTTGGTGCATTTGAAGCTTTATCTTTGATCTACTCTTTCTTTGCAATGATCAGTCAAAAGGTTACCAGGAGCAAAATGTAAATAAGGTGTAAGTATGATGGAGGCCGAGGCTGAAGCAATGAATAACCTGAGTTCACCCTAGCACTGCTTTTCCAACCCTCTTCTTTCCCCTCCTGTGCATTTACGTTGTGTAATGGTGTGGTGGTAACTGTTGTGACAAGTATTTTCTATTTTGTTTTATTTGGAGTGTTCTTGAAGGGGAGAAAAGCCTATTTAAAGAGATGCAGGAGCTTGCTGGATATATTAAAAAAAAAAAGTGTTGGTACCTTATGGGTAAGCTGAAACATGTTAATCTGTAAATTACGATGCATTTGGAAGTTAGAGAAGTGCTTAGATGATAGTGATTTCTGTCTTTATCATGGGTTTGAAGTAAATGCGTTGTTTGTTTCAAGATTTAGGTTAATGTCAACTGAAATTTTCTATTTGATACCTGTTCATTTCAGTGTTTTATATGGGAATTACTGTTTTCACAGCATGTTAATATGCTAGTCTGTATATAAAATAGTTTAATAAATACAACTTACTGGACAAGCTAAATCAAATTGAAATCACTGCCAGTAATAGATGGGGGTGCAGTAAGCTCGCATTTTTTCTATCAGGTGCATGCCACAGCTGGTAGTAAATGCAATTAAATATTTCAAAGGTGTACGTGCTGGAAAAAGACATGTGACACATGCAGTTTTGTACAGTTTGTCAATTGTGATACAGTGACAAGCTCTGCAAGAAGCCAACAGCTCATTATTTATTACCACTTTGGGGGGATTGTTAATGTATTTACTGTACAAAGAGGATTCTAATTCTGGGGTTGAGTTGAGTGAACATTGTCTGGAGCTGATTTGTCACATTAGTGTAAATATTCTAAAACTCTCTGGCCTTACACAGAGCTAAATTTAATCTTACACCCACAGAAAACCTGTTTGCAATCTCACAAGTTACACAAATGCAAATGTAAATGATACTTGTAAACCTATATCATTATGAAGGGAGTCTGAAAATTAAAATGAAGCCTTTGACTTTTATGTGCACTAGTAGAGCTAATTGTAATCGGATGACTCTACAGAAAATTTAGCATTACTTGCCTAGTCTGAGAATGCTAATTCTGTTTAATGTTGATTCTGAACAAGCCCTGCAACTAATTTATTCCACCTTTCTCTCAATGCAGAAGTGTTTTGTACAGTGTTACTCTCTAGTATCATTTGGCAATTCTTTTGAATATAGAAAGACTTAAGGGCTACTTCTGTTGCAATATTGTGAAATTGTCTTTTTATCCAGATGTTTTAAGCTTATAAGAGTCATTCTTCTGCTCCTGACTACAGTTCTTGTACTATATGAAAGCTTTTCTATGTCTTAATAAAAATTCTTAAAATACTTTGATCCAGTTATACGCAGAATTGCCTTATGAGTCCTGTACACGTCCTCAGTGCATTCATGTCAGGATACATATGGTCTCTGTTTATTATGATGGCGGAGTGCTTACTGCTGTGATGGAGGAAAGGCTGAGTTATGCCATGTCTTCTTTGCCTCAGTCCTTACTCTAAGATCAGCCATCAGGAATCCCAGGCCTCTGAGAAGGTACTAAGGAAAGAAGACGTACCTTTGGTGAGAAGGACCAGGAGCACTTAAACTGAACATATATAAATATGCAGGGCCTCCCAGGGTACACCTATGAGCATGGAGGGAGCTGGCCAATGTAATTGCAGGGTCACTGTCTATAATCTTCGAAGGGTCATGGTGACTGGGAGAGGATCATGAAGACTGGAAGAAAGTAAATGTCACTCCTTCTTTGAGAAGGGCAAGAAGGAACATCTGGGGAACTGCAGGGTGGTCAGTCTCACCTCAGTCCCTGGGAAGATGGTGGAATAACTAACCCTGGAAACCATTTCCAAAGACAAAAAGATGACCAGGAGTAGTCAGCATGGATTTACAAATTTGCATGCTTTGTCAATATGATAACCTTCTACAACAAGGTGACTGACTTGCTGGATGTGGGGAGAGCAGTGGATATTGTTTACCTTCAACTTAGTAAGATTTTTGACCCTATCTTCCATAACATCCTTATGAACAAACTGACAGGGTATGGATTAAGTGAGGTGGAACAAAAACTGGCTGAAGGGCCAGGCTGAGAGGGCTGTGATCAGTGGCATGAAGTCCAGCTGGAGGCCAATCAGTAATGCCATGTGGCAATGTTCACCACTGAAGCCAATGCTGTTCCACATCTTCATTAATGGCCTGGATGACGGGGCAGAGTGCACCCTCAGCAAGTTCGCAGATACAAAACTTGAAGGAGTGGCTGATACACCAGAGCCCTGCTGCATTGAAATGGACCTTCACAGGCTGGATGGAGAGGAATCTCATCAAGTTCAACACAGGGAAATGCAAGGTCACACATCTGGACTGACAGCCTCCTGCGCTGAGTTAGGAGGTGCGTTGCTAGCAGGTCGAGGGAAGTGACCCCTTTCCCTCTGCTCAGCGCTGACGAGGCCATGTCTGCAGTGCTGTGTCCAGCTCTGGGCTCCCCATTACACGAAGGACGTGGCCTTTCTGGAGCAAGTCCAGTGCTGGGCCACAACAGTGGTTAAGGGACTGGAGCATCCTTCACATCATGAGGAGCTGAGAGAGCTGGGACTGCTCAGCCTGGAGAAGAGAAAGGTCAGGGGATCTCATCAACAACTATAAGTACCTGATGGGCTGGTGTGAAGAAGAAGGAGCTGGACTCTCCTCATTCGTGTCCAATGACAGGACAAGAGGCAGCGGGCATGAGAAAGACTGTGAACATCAGAAAGCACTTCTTTAACGTCAAGGGGTTCAGACAGTTGCACAGGTTGCCCAGAGGTGTGGGGTCTCCGCATCCTTGGAGATACTCAAAACCCAGCTGGACACAGACCTGGGCAACCAGCTCTAGCCGGCTCTGCTTGTGCAGGGCTTTCTGACCTAAATGATGCAGTGGTTCTGCACGTTTTGTTTTCTCCAATCTCTCCCCCGCTACGCTTCCCAAAAAAATGAGATAAGACTGTGCTTGACAGTCCTGTTGCATGATACAGTGTGTGAAGCATGTTGGAAACTGAGCCCCGAGCCTTAGAACTGAACTAATTATTTAAAATTGATTTGCAGCACAACAGTTAAAATTTGAAAAAATAGGAATGTGTGGAAGAGGCTTTGGAAGAAGAGAGGGAGTTTTACCCTTTGACAGAAACATAGCTTTTAACTCTGTGATTCTATCCCAGGTTCGTACAAGTGTCTTTTTCCTGAGGAATTCTCAAAAATGCAGCGTTTCCTTCAGAAGCAGTTACTTTCCCATACAGATTTCATCCGTTAACAAAGAATCATCATGTTGTCTGATGAAGACCACTGACGAGAACATCAGTTTCTTATCCCAGCAGATGACCTTTCTAAATTAATTGATCCCAGTTCTAATGAAGCAACTTGTTTATAATAGATCACTTCTAGAGTGTGTTTTCATGTCTTCTGCTTTTAAACTCTGAAGTAGGAAGCTTAAATCCTTAAGAGGTATTTCTGGAAATGGTCTGCTGTTTTCATTCAGGTTTTCCTGAAGAATCTTGGTACTTCAGCCCACTATTGGAAATATGCGTTGATTAAAATGGTTTTAAATATAGGCTGCCCTTTGGTGCTTGCTGGTAAGAGGTTCGGTATTTGATTCTCAGGGTTAGCCCCCAAGCCCAGCTCTGTTGTTTGTTCCCAGGCTGAGCTACACAGCTCAATAGCTTTTACTTTAGGCACTGACCACATGGGAATGGAGCCGATCACTGCTTTCCTAGTTCAGCTTTGCAATTCTATTTTACAAGGGGGAAAAAAATCAGTTGTATGTCTAATAATTCAGAAAAGCTGCCGTTAAAGGATAATCGCTCAGTGTAATCTTTTGCATTCTACTGGGTGCTTATGCGTAGGTTTATGCTACACTGCATACTATTTTCTGTTCAAAGAAAAAGAAATAAAAGCCTGGTTGCACTTTTGTGGCATTTTAAAGATACAGTAGCTTTGTATTTTGTGGCTGCTTGTCCTAACACCCTATATTGTGCTCACACACAATGGTGTGTGTTTTTGTTGTTGTTTTGTTTGAAGAAAGTTTGCATTTCTTGAAAAACAAATTTCTGTTTTCTATCCCCTTAGAAGGTAAATCAGTAATTACCTAGAACAGCAAATGGAAAGAGGAAAATATGTAAAGGATATTGCTTACTGAAGGTGACTGCCATTCAGCTACGGTGACGTAAATTTTAACCTGCTACTTAAATTCTTATTTCCTTGGAAAGTGAGAAAGGATTCAGACAACTGATGTCATTCTGCACGCACTGGAGCTCACTAGTGTGTTGAAAGCTCTCTCAGTAATGAGTAGAGCACTGGGATTTTCAGTGCCCTTGCACATCTTAAAATAGCTAAGATAATTAAAACTATAGTCTTTATTGCAGAATGGTCATTAAACACGCTTGATCCCAATATTGCATTGTACTTATTATCCTCCCTGATGAGCAGCAAGTCTGTCATTTAAAACAATGCAAAAACCTCTTTCCTGAGCAGCCAGACTGCTTCTAGAGCTGCTCCCTCCTGCTGTGTTCGTTTTGTCCAGGAGCAACCAGGGGCAGTTGTTTTGTTAGGAGCACTTTGAAAGGCACAGAAAGGTAATACCTGCTTTAGCAGGCAGGAAAGAAGGGTTTCTGTCCCTGGCTGAATGTGCAGTCTTCAGAAGCAAAAGAAAATTATCTGTATTTTTCGGTCTGTATCCTAGTTGATGTGTAGATTGTTTATTTTCTGATGCTGTTAATACTAGAGGTTACTTAGCTGTTATATGTTAACTTTAAAGCTTGTTACCTGCTAGCACTTTGTCTCTGTCTCTGTCTCTCTCTCTCTCTCTTTATCCCTCATTCCGCCCCCAGTCCAACCCTGGAGAACAGCCCACCGGGATATCCTTTGGGAAACAGCAGCAACGTTTTCCCCATTGGAGCTGTTTGCAGTTAAGCTCCCTGATCTCAATATCATGTGACTAGAAACGCAAGGAGCAGATTGACATCCAGCACACACTCTCAAACTCGTTGGATATCAAGGAAAAAAAAAAGGGGGTGGGAGTGAGGAAGGGAGGTTCCCTTGCTTTTCCCTTGCACTATTAATTCCTGCTGGAGCTTGTTTGCCGCGAGCTCGGTTCATGGCAGTAGCAGAAGAAGCAGTGCTTATTCAGTAGCTCGGTGCTCTCAATGAGGTCAAGCTGGATCAAAGGGAAACCTCCTGTGGAAACGCCTGCTGTAAGTTCTGCTTTTTCCACAGTCCCTCCAAATGAAATACAGCCCCTACAACAGGGCCGGGCTCTGCTATTTTATGTCTCCCCGACTGATAATTTTGTATGAGGTTGTCAGGCTTTCTGTTGATTGAACTTGTCAATAAGGCATCAGCTTCTATGTGTTTTGGGAGGAAAGTGTGCTTATCGTTCTGTTCTTTTATTTGCTGAGGGAGTGGGAAGAGGAAAGTGTGGTTTTGTCCTTTTGAAAAGCACCAAGCTGTTGAGGTTACAGCTCTCCAGATTCTGTTTTATGTAAGCTACATATTCTACTTTCTCAAAAAAGTAATTGCAAAATGTCTTTTAAATGTCCTTGCATTTCACCAAATAGAGATGCTTTTGTGAATAGCCACCTGAACATGTATTTAATTAAAAAAAAAAAAGTTTTTTGTTTTTAAAAAGGAAATAAAAACTTAATTAAAATCTTGGAAATGTGCAGTAAATAAATTTCCGAAGCACTCTCATTACACAAGCTGTTGTTCACCTGAGGGATCTCTAATGTGATCATTCAGAAATACTTTCTTTGAGACCTAATTCTGAATATCAGCTATTTTTAATGAAACTTTCAGTTGCAAAGACTTTGAGCTGAATGTTTTCCCCTTTAACGCAGCAAGCTAGCTGTTTCTGCAGGAATGTGCTGCTTAGCATGAAGGAATTCCCACTTCTGCAGGTAGCACTGTGTCACTTACAGCACGGACTCCCTGGGGAATAATGAAATTCTGGGCTGTACATTATTCAGCTACATAACCCAACTTTTTTTTAAAGACAGAAAAGTTACCTGAAGGTACATCTGGAAGGCTTGCAGAGTGGTTTCGGTGGATTGAACAAAATAACCACCACCTGTTTGGGCTATTATTGTTAATATATTGGAAACTCCGAGGGGAAATAAAGTGTCACAAATCATTATCTCTTTCTGTTGTCAAGTTCCTCTTGAAGGGAGATAGCATGATGCCTCTTTCTTGATCTTCAGCTAGTGTGTCTGGAAAATGGGCAGCATCGCTATTGTGCTGTGAAGCAGCATAACGTTGCAAATGTCATAAAGACTTACGGCATTGCCTTACCCCCAGTAATCTAGTTTTCTTTCTCTTTTCTTTCTCTTTTCTTTCTCTTTTCTTTCTCTTTTCTTTCTCTTTTCTTTCTCTTTTCTTTCTCTTTTCTTTCTCTTTTCTTTCTCTTTTCTTTCTCTTTTCTTTCTCTTTTCTTTCTTTCTTTCTTTCTCTTTCTTTCTCTTTTCTTTCTCTTTTCTTTCTCTTTTCTTTCTCTTTTCTTTCTCTTTTCTTTCTCTTTTCTTTCTCTTTTCTTTCTCTTTTCTTTCTCTTTTCTTTCTCTTTTCTTTCTCTTTTCTTTCTCTTTTTCTCTTTCTCTTTTTCTTTCTCTTTTCTTTCTCTTTTCTTTCTCTTTTCTTTCTCTTTTCTTTCTCTTTTCTTTCTCTTTTCTTTCTCTTTTCTTTCTCTTTTCTTTCTCTTTTCTTTCTCTTTTCTTTCTCTTTTCTTTCTCTTTTCTTTCTCTTTTCTTTCTCTTTTCTTTCTCTTTTCTTTCTCTTTCTTTCTCTTTTCTTTCTCTTTTCTTTCTCTTTTCTTTCTCTTTTCTTTCTCTTTTCTTTCTCTTTTCTTTCTCTTTTCTTTCTCTTTTCTTTCTCTTTTCTTTCTCTTTTCTTTCTCTTTTCTTTCTCTTTTCTTTCTCTTTTCTTTCTCTTTTCTTTCTCTTTTCTTTCTCTTTTCTTTCTCTTTTCTTTCTCTTTTCTTTCTCTTTTCTTTCTCTTTTCTTTCTCTTTTCTTTCTCTTTTCTTTCTCTTTTCTTTCTCTTTTCTTTCTCTTTTCTTTCTCTTTTCTTTCTCTTTTCTTTCTCTTTTCTTTCTCTTTTCTTTCTTTCCTTGTTGCATACTTCATCGTCTCTATCTTCTTCTGTTGATAGTCTTTGCTGTAGTGGTCAATGAGCACTGATTAACGTTTTATTTGAGGCTTACCTAAATATCTAACTTCAGAACTTGGATAGAGGAAAGGGGGGGAAAAAAAGTGAAATCAGGTTATGCAATATCTGGGTGAGAATTACGAATATTTGCTGGAGAGGTTTATGAAAAACTCTTGAAGACTCATTTTCAATTGTATTCTTCTATTTAATAAATAGAAAAGCTGTTACTTTAACATGCTATGATTTTTTTAATTTAATTTTATTTTTTGGCTGACATCACTGCAATATGTGTATGGGAAGATAATGTGTAAATTAGCATCCGATGATACTTGCCACAGTTGTTCTGAGGATAGGATCAAAATACTCTGTGAACCCATCACTGGCCTTTTTTTCTTTTTATTTTGTACTTTTTTTTTTTAACAGAAGCTGTCTTTTGCTCCCTTGGCCAGCTTCATTTTATACATATATAGTGGGGAAAAAACATATTGCATCTTTTAGTCCAGATGGTGATGTTTCTTTTCATTTCAGCTTACAGCTTCTGGGTTGATCCTAGTTGAAGATGAAATGACAGATACTGAAGATAACGAAGAGGAGGATTTAGGAGTCATGGACGATCAACGTAGTGTAATTCTCCATCTCATCTCTCAGCTTAAACTTGGCATGGACCTTACCAGGGTATGGACACTGCCTCTTTTTATAATATTTGCGTTTGTGTGTTTGCCCTTGTAGGTAAGGTAGTTTACCTCTCATTAAGGGTGTGGTTTCAGAGAGCTATGAATTCCTCTTGTCTGCTAGGCAGGATTTCACGTGAAGTGACCACAGCAGACACTGTAACAAACAAACAAAAAAACAACAAAAACAAACAAACAAAAACAACCGAACAAAAAGATTTAGAAACTTTTCCTTTCTTTATTTTTTGCAAGTCTTTCAAATCAACCATGTGTTGTATATGTATCCCATGTGTACATTAAGTCAGGGGGCACCAAGTGTGTGAGGAACCATAATGTCAATTTTATGGATGAGGGAGATTTGTGCTTCAGTTACCACTTTGTGGAATGAATTCCATTTAATTACTTGGTAGTTTAAAAAAAAAAAAAAAAAGGTAAAGAAGCTAGTCTTCAATGTGTCACAGTCTTTGTTTGTGCTAAGCAGCTCACCAGTTCAACCTTCCGTGCATCCTTCTGGTCCTGGAACCAGTATTGTTATGAGCTTATCCATACAGATATGAACTGAGATTTTAGTGATTGAGAAGTTTCCCATAAGCCCTTGGCTTTTTGAAAATTATGCAGATGTTCCGGCAGCAGGAAATGCATCTTTTTGAATAGTCGTGTATTCCAGTGGCTTTAATACATAACCAAGGAGATTTTTTGAAAGATATGGAGTACCAGTTCCTTCCAGAAAGGTTCTCTACTTATAAAGCAAAGAAAAAAAAGCCTTTAAACTACTTCCCACAAATAAGAGCTTATTCTGACTTGCTCCTTCCACAAATTAGAAAACAAACAAACAAACAACAGAGTTTAGGTTGACCAGAGAATTACACTTGCATGTGAAATAGCTAAATAGCAGGTTCTTCTCATGGGCATGTTAATATTTAGAGGAGTTACATCAGCTTTCCTCTTGATCTCATATATTAATAAAACATCTATTTTTACTATTACTTTTGTGAAAAGGCCTTCTAAACATAGTCTTCTCTGCTTCCTCTGGAACAATTGACAGTATTTAAAAATACTTATGTTTTTAAGACTGAGCAATCCCATGTTCCGTTGCTAAGTATAGCTTTTGAATAGCTACACAGAAATTAATGTTTTGTTCTGAATAGGACAAACATTCCATCATTTAAATTGTGAATAATTTATACCTGTCACTTGTTAGTATGTCTGGCATTATGTACAGTTCATTTTTGGTGTTTTTCTTATGTTCCTCAATCATTAGTAGCTCTTCCTATTTTCTGTTTTGGTTCACTAAGGCTGTCTGAGTTCATAATATTTAAAGCGGACTAAGATTCCTTATCTGCTGTTCTTGTGTGTCTTTAGAACTCTCTGTCTTCAGTAACGAACAATATTTTTCTTTCATGATTTCCAATGTCATGTTTTTTCACAGCGGAGGAGACAAAAACCCCAAAGACACACAATTAATGTAAATAAAATTAATTCCTATAAATAAGAGAAATGTAGACATTTATATGAAAAATAAGGAGGTAAATATGTATCATAACATTTCCTATACAGTTTTTGAGGATAGTGGTGAATATTATCAGATCTGTACTATGGTAAAACATTAGTATGCATGGATGTGTCTATATAGTATCCACAACCTGAAAAGAGGAACAGACATATGGCAGAGTTAGATCTCTCTCTAGTGTGTGCGATGCATGAATACACGTATGATGAGTATTAATGAGACATGCCACATTTGCACATCACTTTTCTGACCATTTTAAGGATTAAAATAAAAAATTACAAGACAGCTGTCTGCTTTTTTTTGTTGTTTTGTTTTTATTAACTTTGCTTACTGACATGAGGCCCTTAGGGCTACAGATGTGTGACGATGCAGCTTGGTTTGTTGGCTGCACTGCTTAGTTTTCATTATTCCTATGAATGTCAGATTTCAGATAGCCTTGGTGCTAGTCAGCTTCTGCTGGAAGTGCTTGTGACACAGTAGTTGCTAACATCAGAGGATGTTTTTATATGTTTGCGTTTTCCTCTGCCTTCTTCCCCAGGGTTGTTTCTTTAGTTCCTTCTAGGAGCTAAGGATCGTAAGGTGATACACACATGAACAAACTCTCCTGAGCCTTTGCTGGCTTTTGGTTCTGGATGCATAATCATTATCTCTTGTATCATATCAGAGGAAACAGCATCTTTTCCTTTTCCTAAGGGGTACTTGCTTATGTTAGTGTTGGCCTTGCCTGCAGTGACATGCATTTCCTACAGTGCTAACAGCCATATTTAGTGCTGTAGAGATGTTTCACGTTTGAAATGTGTCATGCTGGCATGCCTTTTAATGAAGAATTAAACAGTAAAAAAAACCCACAGTGAAGTATCAAATCCGTATGGGGATTTGCTAGAACAGGTTAGTCTTGGTGGCTAAATGGACTTCAAGAGCTGCTGGAAAGAGCTGTGTTGGGGAGCAGGTCCTGGTGGCAGGACGTTGTACAAAACTGATACGTTGGACTTTACATGTCACTTAAAAGTGACATTGCTGGAAAGCAAAACAAAACAACAACAAAAAACCCACAACCAAACAAAGAAAACACCATGCTTCTAAATTGTTTATTGCATTTAAAAAAATTAGAAGTAGTACTGGAAATCACTGCCAGCCTAAAAAATGCGTTGGCAAATGGCATCTAAAGGATTGAAATGAATGCTAACAGTTTGTACAGATGGATGGTCACCCCCCCGCATTCCCTTACCTTCCCTACGCAGTCACAACTCTACTAAAAATAAAGGGCTGCCAGTAGTTCTGTGGCATGGCAACCTGGTGTAAATTAACACTGCAGTTTGTTCACAATGTCTTCTGTTTTAAAATTCCAAGGTAAATATATATTGTAGTTCGTAACTTAAGTGGGACGAAAATACTTTTAGTCCCGTAATGACACAGATGGCAGTAGAAGGTTTTTTTCCCTCTAAGGTAGTGAAAATCTCAGCATGGAGTATGGTGGTCAGGTTTCTGAGAAAAAGTGGTTAACATTGCTGACACCCATCTTTTGCCTCACAGTAAATAGTTGAAAAGGTGATAAATATCTTTGTTTTCAAGAAGAACCTCCAGAAAAAGGGAAGAATGCCTGTTAAACTACTTCTTTTTCACTGTGAAGCCTGAGAGACAGTAAGAATGGAGATTAGTCTAACATTTTAATGTGCAATCAGGAGATTCATTGCTTCAGACTTCGGCAATTTGGTATTTATTCTAGAGAGATCTCTGTCCATTTAGTTGTCATGCTAGCTTATCCTCAGAGAAGAATATTAGACGGTTTTGACCTTTATGTAATAACAACAACAACAAAAATGCAACCAAATGATACAGTCCAAAATCAATATAAAGAATTCAGATCCTAATTGACTTTTCTAGACTGCATTGTGTTTGGTGGAGAAACGTTGAAAACCTCATTCTTTTGGAAACTAGAGTTGCTAGCACAAGTGCATGGCAGTCCAGTGCTCACAAGAAAAATGCTGTACACCTTCCAAACTTGTTTGTTTCTATTTTATTTATTTCTGCAGAAATCAAAATGGGACAAGTTACAAAAAAAAAAAAAAAGTAATTTTGTGATGATGCTTGTCTGTGGCGGTGTTGCATGCTGAAAATATCAGACTATGAGTTTATTCAGTGAGAGGCAATGTTTTGTAGAGAATTTTAATTATACTGGAGCTGTGTAAGCTTCGAAAGTCAAATATTTTTCTCATATGCGCTTCTGCCTCCTTTTGAGGAAACAATTCAATTACTCTGTTTTGCGAAGTTCCTTTCCTGCTACAGGTAAGGGTGTAGTTTCCATTTTAGTTTGGCTTTTAGAGCAAGATTATTTGAGCTGGAGTTCAAATTTCAAACTGATTGCCGAAACTGAATAATAAAAAATGTCCAGTGGTTCGTAACGTCTCTTTCGTGGCTGTGTTGGCAGAGCTGTGTTAACTAAGTAGCTGCAAAGTAGCTAGTGCTTGCAAGAGTGGTTATGAGGGCTACATTTCCACAATCAAGTCAACAAGATGAAACCACAGCAGTCTTAATGTTGTATCATATAAAATTTGCATCATCTCAAGCATGGTCCATAGCTTCCTTTCCTTCTCCTCCATTTGTGCTAAGAAGGGTCACTCTTAGAGTCAGCCACTTGGACATGAAGAGGGGTGCAGTGCTTTTTATTCAGATAAGTTTCCTTGCCCTCTCAAGTCTGTGCAGTGAGCTCATGGTAGTCACTGCTAGTGTTTCTAGACACAAGTCACAGGTTTTGGCTGTGTTGCTGTCAGCTTCCCCTTTGACAAGCTGGTCTTTGACTGTACAATTCATATCAAAATGAGATTCTGTGTTGAAGGTCAGTGATGCTGAACTGCGTTTTTAAAGATTATATCGGACGACAAGTATTTGGTCAGAGTGAGAATTTTGCAAGTAAGATGGAATTGTTTCAAGAGCTAAAAATACCATAAGAAAATCTCCTGTCTTTCCACTTTTGCTTCCAAACTTTTGACTTACAGCTTCAAAAACCAATCTCCTCAGCCCCTCTCCCCCACTGTCACACTACCACAGGGACTGCAGACTGTATTTAGCACTCAGGAGATTGCCACGTGTAGTGTAAGATTATGGTGTTGGTATCTTTTGGGGCCTTATTACTTTAGTAATAGAGACTGGGTAGAGTCCTTGAGGTATATGGAGTCAGAGGAGTATTACAGAGGGGACTTGGCTTGATTTATGTCTGAACTTGTAAAACCATTACCCTATAAATGACAGTATTATTTATACATGCATAGAAGGAGAGTGAATGTTACCAAATGGAGCAGTGCACGAGGTATGGAGGGTTTGGGGAGTGGAGGTGGGCAAGGAATGGAGAGAAATAAATGATTCTAGGTCACATAGCCCTTGCCTGTCTTTTAGTGCACGCCAGGATGTTTTATTGAAAGCTTCTAACAAAGCATTATTCCTAAGTGGGGGACTTCAGTGACATCTGCACTGCTAGATGAGCTGCTCGAGGTTGTGCCCAAATCGCCTGGGGCCGGCTGCCTCCAGTGCGGGCTGCCTTGTGCTCAGTCCCGGGGTCCCTGTGGGCCCCGCAGAGCCTCGCTAGTCCCAGGGCACTGATGTAACAGTTTGTGCAGTTTTGTTTGTTTCAGCTCGTCTGAAATAAGGTGAAGGCATGCAGTGGCTCACCACAGTTGTATGGTACACTACAAAACACAAGGGGTGCGCCGTGTGCCTGGGGGTGACCAGAGAACGGAGGGGTGGCAAGGCAGGGGGGACACAGAAGATGGCAGGGTATGGTTTGTTGATGGTAGAACTAAATCATTTTACATCAAAGTATGTTGTTATGCCTTGTAAACCAGGAAAAATAAGAACAATAGTTTGTGTGTTAACTGAGAGGAGACGAAAAAGAAAATTTTCATGTGATTGGAACAGTACCTCCCTGTTGCTTGAGCTACTGTAGAGAATCATAATGAAATAGGAAGCAGTCTGCACTGCTATCGAGGCTGCTGCTTTTTCTTTTGCTCATTATTTACAGTAAAAAGAAAAGGAAATTGCTGTGGCAGAGGGGAGGAAAACATGCTATCCTGAAACTTGGCTATGCCAGAATTGCAGCTGTTTTAACTGTTCTCTCCCCTACGCCTCGCTGTAGTATGATCATGGGGAAATCATATCTGCCTTTGTCTGCTTTGCATACAGGTAGTGCTTCCAACATTTATTTTGGAGAAAAGATCCCTGCTGGAGATGTATGCAAATTTCATGGCCCATCCAGACCTGTTTTTGTCAATTGCAGCTGGAGCCACTCCCGAGGAAAGAATTATCTGCTTTGTGGAGTATTATCTAACAGCTTTTCACGAAGGCCGAAAGGGAGCGGTTGCCAAGAAGCCCTATAACCCTATAATTGGTGAAACGTTTCATTGCTCATGGGATGTGCCTAAAGATAAAGTGAAACCATTCAGAACTAATGGAGCCTCTGCGGTTTCTAAGGACCCAGCCAAGGAGTTTGGCCAGGACCAGTCCATGTGCTACAAGCTGAGGTTTGTGGCCGAACAAGTGTCCCATCATCCACCGGTATCTTGCTTTTACTGTGAGTGCAAGGAGAAGAAAATGTGTGTGAACGCTCACGTATGGACCAAAAGCAAGTTTATGGGCATGTCGATAGGTGTTTCTATGGTAGGTGAAGGTAAGAAATGTGCTTTTATTTTCTTTAGCTAATGTTGTGGGTGTCAAAACAACAAGCTTATTTGTGTGGGACTGTAAATTATATCTGAAGTAGTCATATGTTAAACCGCACTAGCAAATGTCTGCTGACACTATGCTCTGTAAAAACATTTTTCATTGTCTTGCTCACTTTTAAAGTAATATCTAATTTGGTATTGGAGAGTTTACAACTGAAGCAAAGAAATAGGAAAAAATGTGTTTGTACTTAAGCCTAACATTTTTTTTCATAGTTTCTGTAAAGAATCATGGTTTCAGTAGTGCTTGCTAAGTTGGCGTATTGTCTCAAGCTTTATAGCAGGTCATATAGGTGAGGTATAAATCATTACTCACTGTATCATACACGCGCAGTCTGCTTTGCGATAATTCAATGCTCAGCAATAATTCATAAAAACAAGGCATTGTAACAATTTAATTACTGGATGATCTGAACCGATAAACACACCTGTATCAGTGTTGTTACTGCCTGCTAATCTATTGATTTAATGTTTCAAACGACTTAGTCCTTTTTGCCATTTGAAGATAATTTCCTTTGTATGGCTTTTGTATTTTGTCTTAACTAGTTTTTAGACTGTGCTCTTAATAAGCAATCACAGAAACACCAGAACAACTTAGAGCAATTACTTCTTTTTGCCATTGTTATGTTAAATACTATCAACATTGAAGACAGTAGAAAAGTAGAGTGGGAACAAAATAGTTATGGTGACTAAAAAATCCCACCTGATATCTGAAAACATACAGCTATTCTCTGCTGTTTCTAATGAAAGTAAAGAACAAATTCAAACAGTGGAAATGGCTACAGAAGCTTCTTTCCTCATGTCAGTAGGTTCCCTTCTTCATCCCTGAAAGTGGAAGAGCCTTGAAACTTCTTCGCTGCTGTGCTGCTGCTTCCTTTTTTTCTGTGATTTAGGTATTCTGATTTTTAGGCAGGGTTAAGGAAGATGGGAAGGGAGTGTGAGAAGGGAGATGGTCCTTCTGTCCATCTCTTTGCTGTACTGCTTCCAGCCTGAGTCACTGGTTTCACTTGCCACGTTTTTCCAGTACATATCTATTTCTGATACTGGTTTCCTCAGTGAAGGGAGCTGTTTAGTGGAATCAAAATAAAACACAAAGCCACTTATGATTATGTAGGAGCTGGGAAATTCTTCTTGCTGCTGCTAGCACACGCAGTTCCCTGGCATTGGGGATGTCTACTGTGGGGATTATTTAAGACTTCAAAGTCCTGATGTGTCCCAGTTTTGAGAGAGAAGGGTCTAGGAATTAACTGCTTCCCTACTCCAAGGATTGTTTAATTTGTGTTGGTGAGAACAAGTTCCCTTCCTACCCTCCCTTACCCACCTCCCCCCTTTCTTTTTTTCATAATCCTAGAGAGATCCCAGCAGTAGAGGTAGGCTTTGGGGAACATCTGTAATGGTGAACCTTTTATTGTAAGGTTTCCTGCTGTCTTTATGGTCAGCATTTGGGGAGGAAGTTTGGTGTTACCAGTTTATAGCTGTCACTCATCTTTTTTTTTGTCCATGTAAGCAATCCAGAAGTGTGCAAATTCACTGTGACAGCATTTCTGTGAAGTGATGGAGAAACTCTAGAACAGCCCAAGTATTTCTGTTGTGTGTTGAAGACTGGTAACAAGCAGGAGAAAGTTGTACCTCTGAATATTTTGTATAATCTGAAAACAGCCTAAACCTGACAGCCTTGGTTGAAAATGCTTGTTTCTCAGTCTGGTTTCTTCACTCGAGACTATACTTTGTTCAAATATATATTTTCTTCTTTTCTTTTAGTTCAAGGGAAGTCTTCCTAACAAAGTTGGTGTGTAGATTTGTCAAGCTGCAAAAATGAGAAGCTGCTACAACCATTTTTTTTATCATGTCTTACATAAGTATAAAGTCTGTATTAGACTGAGGTCAGCATGAATCCTGGGGAATATATTGCAGAACCAATAAAAACTAACACTGGGCTTACAGTGTGGAAAAACTATGTCTGTATTTGCATCTCTGGTAATGCAGAGCCTGGTAATTCGTTGACGTGAAACATGATTTGGAGGATTTTCTTGTTATTTAAGGACAATTTACACACAGCAGCATCTCAAATGGAGTTCGTCTAGCAAAGTGTAGATGGAGACACATGATTAGTCAGAAGGTATAGAAAGAGGTAGTTAAGATAGGTAGAAACTAGAGTTAGCTACCAGAAGGTTTCTCACAATGAGGTTGGCTGGGAAGGTTGTATAACCTTACTGTTACAAGCTGTTAAAACCAGATTAAGCAAGTTTCTCAGGAATGATTTAAGTATGACTGATCCTGCTTTTGATAAGAGACAAACTGACATCTCATGAATCATGGAAATCCCTGGGTTTTGTTTGTGCATTTCTGGTTTTGCCACTGTGTATTGGATGACCTAATTAATCATGTTCTATTGTTGATATTTTTTTCTGTCCTCCTCTTTTTCGTTATGAGCATTCAGCTTCTTTCCCTGGCTCTTGCAGGATGTGTTCAGTGACATTGGCAAGTGACTAAAATAACCTGTCGAGTTTACTTCCATACATGTGGGTGCCTCTGACTATTTGCTAGGTCAGTAAGGATTTTAGATTCTGAAAAGGCAGCTTCCTTGATATCTCTAGTATGCCTGTGACCTTCCTGAGACTGCATTTAAATCACGCTGGTGTTGACATGGTAGTTTCATTACCCTGTGTATTCGTTCAGTACTATTTGATATATGTGGAAAAAAATCCTTCTCAACAGAGAGGCAAACTATGCTGCATTCATGTATCAGATAATTTAGTGCTAGGAGCGACCACCTTGTTCTAGTTCAGATATTTAACAGAATGATTTTGGTTGACCTCTAACTTTGTTGTGACCTTAGCATGAACACAAACAGCCATGCTCTATTTTGAAACTTTGCTCCCTCCTGATTTTTTTCGTGTGGCCTGCAAACAATTGAACAAACCTTTTTATATTGCATTTGGCTATTTACATAAATAGGGTAGTACTGAATTTGGGGACCTATATTGTGTAAGGAGTGTGTTGACAACATTTCTGTGACGCTTTTCAAAAGCATTGTTTTTAACTAGTCTTAATGTCCTTAGGTGTGTAGAGCATGTTGCTTTTTATCCCTTGGTGTGAGAAGCAGCAGTGGATACGCTGAAACAGGACGTAATGGAATTGCAAAGGCTTCCGTAAGAATTTAAATAACAGGTAGATTTGAGGGCAGTATGGTTCCGTCATACAGATGGTGCAGCTCAGTAGCCTAATTTCACAATTCTTAGTGTATGCCCCTCGAAGTGACTAAGATTTTTTTTTTCGTATGATTTTTTTTATTAATTCAAAGTAAATATCAGTTGCAGAGATGCAGAACACGTAGGCAGGCACTGCTGGAAATCTGTGTGAGAAGCAGTCTTCTCTGGTAGCCCTTCATCTTCGCTTCCCAGAGCTCTAAATCTGTTTTGCTAGAGAAATGTCTCAACTTTGTCTTCACTCTATGACAAAAAACATTTTTCAGAGCAGCCAGAGCTGAGTTTCCTCAGGAGAAAGCAGGGTAGAAGAGAGAGTATTTTGCATATAAGAATTCATGTTGCATGCACAGTCCCTAATTCTGGTTAATGTTAATTATGTACTAATGAGAGGGTGAGGGAGGGGAAGAGGGTGTAATGAATAGAATTGTATTAGGATTTAAATTAGCAAGAGATGGAAGAGTCAAAGTAAATATTTAATGTGTTTTACATGGTCCAAAGGATCTTTAAACACATACTGATTGTAAGATAAGGGTTTTCTAGCAGAAGAGGATGTGCTGAGCACACCTCAGCGTGGGCTCCTGTTCTGCTGATGGTTTTTGTTCCAAAATTTGATTCACTGGTTAATTTTACAGAGAACATAAAATAGTTTTAAGTGGTTTGCTCTGTATAATCAAGTGGCTAGTTATGGCTTGTGATTTTACTCCTGCTATTTTAAATGCCTTAAAAACTCCTTAGATGCAGGCCTTAAAAATTATTTTAAAAATTGAAATCAACCTTGAAAAGGTTTGATTGGTAGGGAAAAGGTTCAGTGCTCTTTCCACGGTAAATTTAAATAAAAGCAACAAGTGTTTTTTTCTTTTTTTTTTTTTTTCTGTTCAAGTATATGCATGCATATGCATATGTTTCTATACTTGTACAGGTCTATAATCTCTATTCCTGAGGCACAAGTGACTTTTTAATTTACCAGCCCTGAAGACCGACTGCTCCATGCAACTGGAACTACCAAAATATTGCTCTACTACTAATTTATTTCTTTATCTTTTTTAGCTTGGTGGTTTCAGAATATTTTCTGTATGGCATGGTACTCATTACTTAATTTAGCAAATGTCTGCAGTTTTTGGAAAATGAGCGGTGCAGAGCAGCTGGCTACAACATTTATGAGATGATGAGGGCCCAGTACTGGTGTCTTGTGCTTCTCTGCTTGAACTGGTGTGGCTGCTGATGCGCTGCATCTGTGTGCGCTTCATCCCCCTGCGTAACTTATACTTGTTCATGCTCTGTTATGAATAATGCAGCATGAAGAGCCTGTTAAATCAGGAAACTGCCCTAGGCCATTTATGACCCACATACCATTTGTTGTTCAGATTGATCTCCAAACGGTCAATGGGAAGCATTAAATTTCACATGCCTCTTCTGCAGTTATTGATCCAGAGTCTCCTCTGGGTATTCCATCAATATGTGTTACTGGAAAATCAATTCACAAAGCTCCAGCATCAGTGAGGGACATGTAATTGTCAAATGGGCAAAATCAGATGCTGCGAACATCGCTTCCTTTCATGTAGGCTGGGGAGGCGTGGAAAGGAGCATGGCCGTGAATACGTTGTCCTAAAAGCAGGAGCAAATGGTGTCAAGTACATTTTGAGGGGGGATTTCAAAATTCAGCACTTGTTTACCAAATATTCACCCTTCTCTACACGATTTTTTCTAATAATAGGCTAGATTACTAAATCCACTTTTCTTCCCAGAGTACTTATCTGGTGCATTCTCCTTGTATAATTGTTCCCTATAAATGTTTAAAATTATAAATGCTATAAAATGAGTTTTTGAAGGAATCTGCAGTTTCCAGAAGAGTTCCTTAATATGAGGAAGAAATGTTAGTGGAAATGGGAGAATCGTCTGCAACTTTTCATATATATTTACTTGTAGTGATTTTTTTAAACAAAAAATGAATAATCCCCTACAGCTGGGGAGCAAGAGAAGAAAAATGTCTACATATTGTCTACTATACAATATCTATCAGTCACAATGAAATTATACTTAAAAGTGGATGCTAAAAGTACACACCACTTTTAAAAATAACTGTTAGGTTTTCATTTCCGTGACTTTTAATGTCTCAAGGTTTAAATTTGGCAGGGTAAGGCATGATCTCAAATTGTGGTATAGATGTTGTCCCTGTGTCATTTTGGCTTCCTCTTCTAAAGGAGAACACGGGTCTTGGTTCAGACCTGGTGCAGCTCCAGTCTTCATGGTGCTTCAGGTACAGGAGGTTTTGCACGTGGACTCTGCAAACACTGGAATGGAAACTAAGGGTCAGGGTAGTGCTGAAAGGGGTGTCAAGCTGTGGATATTTCACATCTTTCCTTTATCCTTTTTAGCTTGCAATTGCTGAGCTGGAGTCATATTTCAAGTGAGGCAGCGCTTCGTTAAAGATGTGTTTATTCAGGTGTTTAAGGAATTCAAAAAGTATGCTACCAAATGCTAAACAAAAATACTGCTAAGAGAGCTGGTTCAATTTTTAATACCTAACCTGCTGTGGTTGTTAAATATTTACAGTGAAGGTCACCGCCGTTATTTGCTATTCACTTTTCATTAGAGCTCTACATCCCTCCCACTCCTGTATGCAGAAATAAAGCTATCAATCCCATCAGAGAGACAAAAACCAACTCGAACCGAGTTTTGTCATGGCAGTGCCTTCTCATGTCAGAGGAGGGTGGCTGGGCCTGAGAAGCAGGAGGCTCTGCAGAAGCTCACGTGAAGTTGTGGCTCCTAAAATACAGTGAGGAGCACCCTGCTTGACCATGGTACTGGTATTAGACCTTCATGCTGGAAGCCAATGCTTTCAGGTGTTTTTTCTGACTGTGTGAGGGTTGTGTCTGCGCTTAGACCATTAAGGCTGCTTTGATGTGATGTGACCTGATGGCAGCACCACAGGCCGTGCCATTTCCCACAGCTGGTTCCTGCTACGGCTGCTGCCTGTGGCTGTAATGAAGAAGGCAGAGAATAAATGGAGGAGAAAGGGAAAAAGGGCATCTGCAAACTCGATTTCTACAGAACCTGGCTCCTAGCCTCTCACCTCTTGCTCTCATGGCAGTGCTAAATGAAGGATGTAGAGCTCCAGCTGCCCTTCCAGCCCTTGCTTAGAAGGCTTCTCTCATTTTCCAGTTAGGAGAAAAACCTGGCCCCTGTTCTTAGTCTTTGATCACGTTTTCCTTGTTCTTTGTATCGCCCTTATTCCCTTTGCCCTGCTGGCTGGGCTCAGGAGCGCCCCACACCTGGGTGTGCCCTTGGTGTCTGAACACCTCACTGCTGTCCCCTGCTTGTGGGAAATGGGGAGCTCCAGCCTCCTCGTGCTAGCTGAGGGACTTGGGTCTAAAACCTGTTGCAATCCTCCGGGTGGAAGTTGCTCAGCTGCAGACTGTCAGGTTTCCTTTCTGCGTGTTTGTAGCCATTAGCTTGCTTTGATCCTTTTTTAATGTCATCATCTTCGTGAAAAGCTCCTTTATTGTTCTTTATTAATTTAATGTTGTTGTAGCGTCCATTTAGTGAGCTCTGCAATATGCACAGCCTTCTTTTTGAGTAAAAGCTCTTCCTGGTGAGTGTCCTGGACGAATTGTGTAGCTCAACCTTCCTGCCATGAGCTTGGTTTACCTGCAGGTATGGAACTGAAGAAACTTTAGGCAAAACACGTGTTTGTTCCGTCTGGGTCCCGGCTGTTCACTGGTGTTGGAGGTTCAGCACATGACAAAAGCAACTTGTGACTTGCCAAAGGCAAAATGATTACAGGTTCTTTTATGGCATTGCTTTTCTGCGTTTGTGCTTTTGCACTCCCTGGCTTGTTTGTGTCAAACTTGCCGGAGTCGAAGCACTGCCTGAGCTGTGGCTGGCAGGCTGAGGTTGCACAGTTCCTGGGAGCAGCTGCAGAAAGCTAGCACGGTCTGCAAAGGATGTTTTCCAGTGGAACAGTGTCAGTAAGACACAAACGACAAGCAGAGGAGCTTCCTGTGCCTGGATTTCGTTCTAGTAGTCGGAGCCAATATTTAAAATGATGGTTCTCTCAGAGTGCCGCACTTCTAAATTCTGAGTGTTATTTAGACTTGTGTTGCTGTACAGCGTTAAGGGCATATTTTTATGTTGACATTACTAGTAGCTTGTTCCTATTCAGTGCTTTTTCATCATTACATTCCAGATCAATTTGCAAGATGTGTTGTTATTGCCTTCAACACACAGACAAACTAATAAATACAGCTAGTAATGCATTGCAGTTCTCCCCTCTCTGCCCCAGGGTGAGGGTAAATTGGCTTAAGCTCATCTCGTTGCTAAACAGATGCTATTACTGTTTGTGTGTCAAGATGATTTTCCTGATTTTGCGAAGATTTCTGGGGTCTAAGTACTTCCTGGGATGGCTTATTTTCAATCCCTGTTGAGAAAAAAATTTTTCAAAGTATAATTTTTGCTTTTAGACAGTTATTAAATTGGATATAAAGGAGTGTAAAACTCTAATAAAAATATAATACCCAGTTGGCATTGCCTAATTCTGTGTGCAGGGTTTACATTGCTGTTTACCTGATGTTATGTCTTATATCCCGTTCTTTGCCATCCTAAAGACCAAACTACAGCTATGGTGGGGATAGAGCTGTATCAAGAACCTTAGGGGAAGCTAAGATCTTCTGATCAGACACGGAACTTTCTTTGTAGGTCCAAATAATACGGGAATTTTCTGCTGCTGCTGCTGCTTGTTTTGTTGTAAGGAACCTTTACAGAATGAAATAGAGTTGCCAGCAATTTTCTCTGCATCGTAGAGAGTTTGGTCTCAGCGGTAGCAGAGAAGTGGCCCCTGATTGATAATGCAAGACTTTTGCAAAGGCTATGTGGGAAACCAGGCATTTTGGAAAAAAGGAGCAAGCTTCTAGGAAATTTCTAGGTGACTTCCTTAAGCCCAGCCTGACCTCCCCTTTTGCTCCTACCAGCAAATAGTGGGTCAGAAGCTAGCAGCGAGCAGCTGGTGGTATCTGGCTGAATGGAGAGCCAAAGGGCCCTTCGGCCATGCCTAAATGAGCACCCAGAGCATTTGGTACGGTGGGGGGCTTTTTTGTTTTGTTTTCTTCAAGAGAATGTGATTTGTTTTCAGGTTCAGCAGTTTATTGCTTGGCAATGAGACAGAATAAGTAATCCAGACAGATTTTCTGATAGGCCATTTGGCACCGTGAAGAACCAGAGGCACACATTAGAATTAGGTGATTTGAAAATGCTTGTTTGAAGAAACTTCTTTCAGAGAGCAGGCTTTTCTTTTCTTAGCAGACAGTACACTCCTTCAAGGCAAGTTGCATGTTGTGGAAGTATGTAGTGATGGCAGTATTTGGTCAGTGTCTGTCAGGCCTTATCAACGAGCTTTAATCGTTTCACCTTCAACCTCCTCCTTACCTAGGTGTTCTTCACTTGCTGGAGCATGAAGAAGAGTATGTTTTCACACTCCCCAGTGCCTATGCTCGCTCAATACTCACCATCCCATGGGTGGAGCTTGGAGGGAAAGTCAACATCAACTGTGCCAGGACTGGCTATTCCGCTACGGTCACGTTCCACACCAAACCCTTCTATGGAGGGAAAGTCCACAGGTAAGGGAATTATTCTTATTCTTGTCGACCTGATACTGGATTTCAATGGAAAAACTTACTTTGACATCTGTTCGGTTCCTCTATTGGACTGTTGTGTAGAAAGATATCTATTTCTTTTCCTGATAACGCCTGAGGTGACTTACAGCTTTAGAGCGCAGTTTATTGTAGTTAAACATTTCATGTCATTTAGCCAAATTAGATAAATATCTCTTGTTGAGCTAAAGTCAATGTGTTCTTCCAGGCTTTTCCACCTGTAAAAATTGCTGTCAGGTATTTAAATGGCTTGCCCTGTGTTATAACCTAAATACCTATGCACAGAGTGGGATCAGAAAAAATGTATGTAGAAAAAGTAGTATTTGTGTTACACCAGCTGTTGCTTCTGTGTGAGTGGTGTTAGATGAGCTGATGTTGCAGGTGGAGCCAGCTTTTATTCCTGTAAGGAGCACATCACTGCCCATAGTGGTGGCTCTCTGCTGGCGCCTTCCAATTCTGCAATGAAATTCTAGGTGAAAATACTGCTGATCTGTCTTTGGCTCCCCTTTATAAGGGCGTGAGGAGGAGCTGTGCAAGATAGCTTGTCTTACTTCCATGCTCAAGTTGGTGACCCCATCACTGAAACGCAGAGCTCTCTTCTAGTCCTGCTGTACACTATGGCTGTTTCCATGGCTGTGCTGCCTGTTGGGATGGTGCGTTCAGTTATCTAATATCTTCTTCCATATGTGTGTCAACCATTTGAATATCGTATTCAGGCAAATATCAACATGGGCTGTTTTGACGGGAATTTTTCTGAAAGGTGCAGATTAATAATTGGTGCCCATCAAAATAAGTGAAAATTGGGGAAGGTTGTGCTGTATTAGTTTAATCATTTAAAAACTTATCTGAGTTTACTTGATATGGATTACTAAAAGCATGTGTGCATTTTCATACAGACACACACGCACAAGAAACTCCTCCCCGTTTTGGTTTTCTAGTCCTACCTATCTATTTTGCTCACTCTTAAACTAGTTCCTGAGCCATTGAGGTGACTTTAATACTGCCTCACAGCAGCTGTGAAGTAAACGTGCAGATCTAAAGAAGAAAATAAGGATACCTGAAGTCTTTGACAGGTATCTGACACCATTAGGTTCAGGTGTGGAAAATGAATTTCGAAATCTTGTACTGATAATTTCACATGAATGTCAGTTGGTTTTGGTTGTTTTTCAGGCTGATGAGATAAGCAGTTCTGGGTTTTAAGCTGGGTTACTGCTGTGCTTTGGGAGAATGTGGTCCCAAAGTTAGTGCTGTGTTAGTAGAGCTTCTGTAGCTTGAATCTTTTGGGGGACAGTGCCTTTATGTTTGAAAAACTATTTTGTAGATGTAAAACAATTGCATGTAGCCTGCAGTGCTAGAGCTTTCATATGCTGGTAATAAATTGTACCAGTTATATCTTTTGTGGCTTTTTTCTTTTCCTTCTTGTATTAGGGTTACAGCCGAAGTGAAACATAATCCCACTAATACCATTGTATGCAAGGCACAGGGAGAATGGAACGGTACGCTGGAATTTACGTACAGCAATGGAGAAACCAAAGTGATTGACACCAACAAATTACCCATTATCAGGAAAAAGATTAGGCCAATAGCAAAACAAGGCCCACTGGAATCAAGGTAAGGGCAGAGGCATTACAGTATTGTGCTACTTAACCTTGGATGAAAACAGAGTGGTGAAACAAACTCCAGTTATAAATGGCGTGGTTCAAAAAACCCCTGCTTTCATATAGCATGTTAATCTAGGCAGAAAGAGCTGAAGCTGCATGTTGGTTCTTTGGTATATAAATTACATTGCTGTGATGTATACATAAATTTTCTAGAGGAAAAAATGCTCGTATGCATTTTAACAAGTATTTGGGAACTGATGATGTGGTCTTCTACATGCTTCTTTGATTGTAACATGGTAGTCAAATTAGTCAAATTGTTACAGATAATTTTGCATCTTATAGTTCATGCTGGAACTTCAGATTTTATGGATTTCATATATATACGTAATATATAAACACACAATATGTATAAAAATGTAAAATGTGATGTGACATAAATACACGTACATACGTGTTTTTAGGCTATGAGAACTCATCATGTGCCTAATTCTGACTAGGTACCTTAGAAAAAAACTTTATTCGCTGTCAATAATTGTTTACATTTATCTTCAGAAGAATCAATATTTTTATTGAATTTAGGAACATTTTATTGGAGGATTTAAAAAACATGAGTAAAATTTAATTTTATAATCTGTAAATATATTTTTATTGTACAAAGGTGCATCTTGAGCCTTTGTGCAGGGTCAGATATTATTTTCTACTTTCTGGACATGCTTGTTTATCACAAACTCATTTTTCAGTGTAGGTTAATAACAGAGTTGGAGTAAATAAGGAAACCAGCAACTCTGCAATATATTTGTTGTGTTTTTAGATAGCAAATTATAATTACCCAGTGTTTCTGCAGGATATGTAGCTCATCAGATTGTAAACAAACTCATCTAAATACCCCTGGAAATATGTGAAAGTTGCAGTCATTTTCTTAGTATTTTTCACGGCAAAGTTGTTGCTAAGCTCATATAGTGTGAAGAGGCATTGCATCTGAATACTGTCAGTCAGGTGAAAAACAAACTGGGTTATATACCGATAATTATCGTCAACTGGAAATACAGTGTAGACCTTGTGCATGCTGAGTCATGTATGTCAACTCTTTGTTAATAACCTGGTGGGAGCAGTCAGTGAGTGTCCCAATGTAATGTGCTCTTAGCTTTTGTCTAATGTTCCCTTAAAATTTAAGTTATCTCCAAATAAATGCAGAATAGATGTTTGTCATTTGGGGGTAGGTCATCAGTAAATAATGTGAACAGGAAATGAAAAAAAATCCATCAGCTTTGAGAAAAATGGTCAGGTCATAAAGAGTCACGAACATGAACAAAAGCTATGCAGAAAGTTAACTTGCATGGTAGGTTCCTGGGAACTGAGCGCATCTGAAAATCTGGTCCACAAATGAATATCCCTGTGAAAGTGGTGGTTCACAAGCTATGTGACTTGCAGAAATGCCTTGGAGAATGCGCCATCAGTCTGACCCTTGCTGTGCTACTGGTCTAGCCAGGCACCAGGCTATGGCAAAAGTATTCTTACTCTGTTGCTTTTGCTCCTTCCCAATCACACAGGCACCTTTGGCAATATGTCACCAATTCTCTGAAAGAAGGTAATATTGATGCAGCAACAGAACACAAGCACCACCTTGAAGAGAGACAGCGAGCAGAGGAGAGGCAACGTATGGCTCTTACAATGCCCTGGAAACCAAAATATTTTGCCAAAGAGGTACTTGTATCATCTTTTCTTTAAGGGCCCAATAGCGTCTTTGTGCACGTGGTGGGGTGCTAGTACAAATGAACACGTTTGTGTTTCTTACCATGGGCTAGTGTTGTTATATATCACTGATTTTTATTTTTATTTTTAGTAGAGTTTGGCTTTTAGAGAAGAGCAGTGGATTATTCCATGTTTGTTTTGTACACTTGTTCACCTTTCTTCAGTTAGATACCAAAAATTAATTGTTAAATTAAATCTAATGTTAGGCTTTTTACCTTGAAACCCACGTGTTGCTTTGCACATGCTCTGTAGTCACGTCTCCTACTAATCTTCTTCTTAGCATATTTAAGTGAACATGCTCTAGGTATAATTGTCCAATGTAAGTAAGCATGGATGTCTTAAAAAGTCTTGGGTTTTATCTGCTTGAAATGAGATAGATCTTACTAAGTTCATCTTTGTTCTTTCTTAGAGGAAAGGAGAAGCAAGTAAGATTTTGAGAGAATTATTACATGACTTTTTAAGTCAGCCAGCATGTGCATCTATGTAAACCCGGAGTTCATATGTTGCATCTTCCCATTGCTTCTATTCCCCTTTGGAACTTTTTTCCCTTCTGTGCAAATTACCTGTAAAGTCATTAAACGCAGAATTTTCAGATGACAGGGATGGCTTTTTTTTTGTGTTGATTGGTGGTATTTTAGCTTTTATGTGGAGACACACAGTTTCAGTATGTATAAATCTTGTTTGTAAACTCTCCCTAATTTTCTTACAGGGCGATGGTTGGCTATACTTGAATCCTCTCTGGAAGACCCTTTGACAAGATACAGGAGATGTCTTATTTTACTTTAAAGGCATTAAAAGGAAACAGTATATAACTTGTCAGATGTCATTCAAAAGGTTCTGTTCTCAGAAGATACAAATGAGAAGCTATATACTGTGAACAATGCATCTCAAAATAACCACAAGCTCAAGTTTGTTCAGGAGCCATTTTGCGTGTATGGATACACAAACAGATGTGCGCATGTACATATATACACATATACACACACAGTATGCATGTGTGTTTGTGTGTGTATTACTTACACTACACATAAACAAAGTAGAAACACTAACAGTGATTTAAAGACCTTATCCTCTAAATGTTCGGGCATAGGACTCGAGCTGGAATCAGCTAGGGTTCCCCAAGTTGTGTGCTTGCAGGATCAGGCCCTACGCTAGTATTTGAAAAAAACACACACTTTTTTATTAGTACTGGTTAAGGTTTTCTATTTTTCACTTTTGCCAAAAAAGTTTTGCACTTAAAATGTGACGTCACTTAATGGCAGTCATTCAGTCTAAACAGTCATCGAATAATTCACCTTGACATGAGAATGACACATTGACAGCGCGCTCTTTGGGATGCTGATTTAAGAGCATGTTTCCTGTCACGAGTATGAATTTTCTGCCGCCAAGTAGCAATACCTTCTCAAGAACATTGTTCTCACTAACCCACTGTGTCCTCACTTTTGTTTGTTCCTACTTCCAAACGTTTAATTGGTCTCCAGTCACTTGTGAGCCAGCTGCTTTTGGTCTTGCTGTGTGATGTTCTTTGGCTATTGCCATGCCAATGCTTTTGGGTTACACGTTTTGCTAAGTTCCTTCTGGCAGACGTAGCTGTGGTATTCACACTTAGTTTGCCTCAGCTTTCCACCCTGACGTTGTCTGTGTCTGAGGCACCCCAGTTCACAGCCTTGCCTTTAGAATTAAACCACTGCTGATGCATTTTTGCTCATGTGCCAGGCTGTGAGTTGAGGCAGGTGAGGTGGGGTAGGAGTCCTGCTCTGATGTGCTGCTGTGATGGGTCTGTGCCTCCCCCAGCAGCTGAGACACTGCTGCTGTGCGTTGCTGCTGTGAAATGAGAGAGCCCTTAATTCCTCCTCGTTCAGGCTTTGAGCAGACCTGTGTTTTCATTTTTTTTTTTTGCTTTTGGCCCAGGTGATTGCTTTTGGATGGTTCCTCATGAGTAGAGACAACTAGTCTTTTCAGATAAATGATTTTCTGATGTTAAAGTAACGATTTAGTAAATCACTACTGAAATAAGAACTTTATTAATGAAACAAATGAAATGGGTTGTAACTTGTTTCATAAAATAAAGGAGTAAACAATCCTGTAGCTTGATCTTGCTTTGTAAGATAACCACTGTGACACTAAGAAAGTGGATTCTAAAAATGTGCTAAAGCTTCGCTGCTCTTTAGTTTGTATTTGTTAAAAGTGAAGATGTTTTTGAGAGAAGTGACAGCAAAAGACAAGTGTAAAATGTGCTGGCTTCTGCTCAGTGCTTCTTTTACAGCTCCCCGTAAAGAAACCACTATATTTCTAACATACAGTAGCATGGATGCTTACTTTTCTGTAGTACTGATTAATTTTGTGCCTTTTGTCTGCTTTCTTAATACAACAGCTGTTGCTTTATAGATACTACACTAATATATTTAGGTTAAAGTACTGCTTTTATCTGTTCTTGTCTTGCATTTTATAATACCTTATTTTTTTGCTAGATACTAAAATCTCTTAAGCAACCCAAAAGGCTAAACAGAGGTGTGTACACAAGGCTACATGGCATTAGTTGTTCATTTGGACGTACTTAACAGATCTTTGCATTTAGAACTTCAGATCCCTGTTTAATGAGGTCTGTGCCCCCCCGCCCTTTCCTCCTAAATGCTATTTTGTCTGCTTGTATATACTTTTTTTGCACATTAGAAAGATTCATGTTATAAATTATTTAAATCCTATTTTTTAAAAAAATGCGGACTGTATGAGCTTGGTTTTGTAACTGACACTTTTTTTAAAACGGAAAAATCTTATTTTTAGGTATAGTTGATGTTTTTCTGTAACAACACCAAAACGATGCTGTTGTAGTTATCACTGAACTACTACCAAGTATCATCAGGAAAAGGCGTACCTTATCACCTGCAAGAATTACTTTACAATGGATCCGCTGGTTTAGAGGTTAGTCTGATAAGTAACTAGAAGTATTGATACATTTTGTAATGTCATCACCAAGAACACTCAAGTGCAGAATGAAACACATGCAACATTTCCTGCCAGAACTCTGACTTCATACACCAAAGAACAAGCCACACACTCACTAACAACAGCCATTGAAAACCTCTTGTGAGGCATGCAGGACTGCGCTCCTGAAAGAGTAGACCTCTTTCAGCTTTGGCGGTGTGACTGTCGAAGCTACAAAGATGTTGTAGCGTTATTTTAAGACAAATTTTGAATAATTTTCTGTTTGTAATTTATTGAAGATTTTTCCTGGCTGCATGGTTGGTTGTTTCTGCATGCCGAGAACATTCCACTTGTGCTCTGATAAATGTCTTGTTTTGATGCTGCGAAGAATCCTCTGATGCCATTACCACTGTTTCTTTTCCCAAGTAACTTGGGAGAGGTGAGCATAAAAATAGTCCTTTTGTTAAAGATCCTATCAGCAAGAGATTCCAGAACAAGATCCAGAAGAAGTGTCATTTTATTTTTCTGATAGTTACGTGTTCAGTATATTTTACAAGTCTGAAAAGTAAATATTCCTAAGACTTATTCTGTAGGTTGTTCCAATAGCTGTCTTGGACTTGCAAGTGATTATTTTCCTTTTCAAGTAGCCAATGTATACACTCAGAATTGTAACGTAAGACCTTACATGTACTTCATTTTTTTTGTGCACACCTGTAGAAAGCCTATGCAACCTTTTTTTTTTTTTTTTCTTAAATTAGAAATGTTCAGAGAGAAAATTTATACCTTTTATCATTTAAAAGATGCTCTGGCAGTCTCTTCTGATTTGCCTTCCTTTCATAATTTGTGAATTTAAGATTACAATGCTCATGAATAAAATATTTGTTTCATTTAATAGTGGGATGCCCTTTCTCTTTCCATTGAAAAAGTAGTTAACTGCTATCATGTATTCTCATGTCCGGGAGCATGGTACAATGATCAGGGCATGCGTGATCTGTTTTCATGGCTCATGTTTTTATTTATTTATTAATTATTGTTGTTGTTATTTTTATTTTTAGCTCTCTGTTAATACTGTCTGACACCATATAGGTTTTAAGTCTGACAACACTACAGCGGGATAACAGGGCTGGGTAGCATCACAGCTTTTGGAAAATCTGGGGAAGGTGTTCCTTACTTTGTCACATAAAAGAAAGAGGTTAGGATGTTTCCTCGATTCTGAAAACAATTTCATTTAAACTAATTCTCGATTAGGTACCTTTTAAAATACAACTCTAAATGACTGCGTTATTGGACACTTGCATGGGGAAAGTGCTTCATGCTTCACTCTTCCTGGGCTACATTTTTCAAGCACTGGAAAACACAGGTCTGGTTTATTTTAAACATTCACCCACATCGTTGGAAAGTATCATGCCAGAACACTTTGCTTTAATGCAAAACAGCAAACATTGGTTGTAAATGAAACAGGAAAAGTTGCGTTCCTTGCCTGTCACGGCATTGCTGCGGGGCCACGGCTTAGAGCAGCGTACACATTTGGTTTAAGCACATTGTTGCTGACAGTTTTAGTCACAACCAAATAGAATTTAATTTAAGTTTTTACTCATGGTGGGATTGATATGTACAGAGGACCGCGTCAAAGCAGTGAACTGTTTTTTCAAGTGTCTTGACATTTAACTGTTGGCTCCCTGTTTTGGAATTACTTCCACAAGTCAAAATAATTTATTGTGGGCTAGCCAACAGTACCGGTGCCCTCATTGCTTTCAGTAGTAATGACTAAGAGCTACAGAACTTCAGCAGTACTTGCTATTAGAGATTGCAGGCTTGGTTTATTAACAAATGAAGGTCTGAGCCTGGCTTAAATATATTTTTTTTCTTCAGCTTTTTACTATATTGTTGCAATTATGCTCCAAAATCTGCAACTTTTGACTCAGTAGAGCACCAGAAGGATGACCTATAACTAAGGAAACAGCCAAGTATGGAAGGTAGGCTGGGCAATCATGCCAGATGCTCATGTATTTTCCTTTGCTGGTACAAGTATGGTTCAGCTCTAGTAGCGTGATGAGCTACAGGTTAGTGCAGCTGAGTACTTCTAGGATGCAAGTGGCGAAGCAGGCACTGACACTGCGTGCAGCTGAGGCACCAAGGAAGGTCATACCATGCCTGCTGTTTGGTTTTTTTTTTGGTAATTTATTTATTTTTAAGTGGCTGCATTAATGATGTCAAAGCAACTTGCAACTTTTCATTTAAATGCAGACCAGTAGCAAAAGCCTTGAAAGCAAATTAGATTTAAGACCATTCAGGTAAGTAACAGTGAGATTTGGGCCCAGGCTGGCTAAGACTCCTGTAGTTACCTTATTGCTTTAAAAAAAATGCTATAAAATTAGTATTATTTCTGCTCTATTAAAGAAAATACTAACAGCTGAACTGGGAAATGTATTTTGACAGAACTGTAAAAACCTTTAAGGAGAGAAGGGTACTGGTATTTTTTTTTTTTTTAATCAAGGCTGTGTTATTGCCAAATGAGACTGACCAGCAGCATCTATTCAGCTGACTTTTGGATGTTCTTTCAAATGTTTGCTTATTTCTACTGCTGTTGAGGAGAGAGGATGTACATTTCCTTGGAAGAAGCAAGAAACTACAACAGCTTGAACTTCTCTAGATGCTAGCAGCATTTGCTGAAGCTTGTGTTCCCTGAAACTATTTACAGCCACCTTGGATTTCATCATAGCAGGGGTCCTATATTTAATATAACATCCTTCCAGCTTAGATTTATTAAGTAGCTGCTGTGACTTCATTGCAGCAATTTCGTGAGGTCAGCAGCTTTATAGAGTTTGAATGTCTTAATTCATTACTAGGACTATAAGTACCATGTTACCGAGTTAATCACAACAAAACTGACACAACACCCTTAACACAAAAACTTGAATTGACTTTATTTTCCCCTACAGTCAACAACTGGTCTGCATTGAGCTTTAAAGCAACAAAATAAAATGAAATTTCCAAGTGACAAGGGGCCAGAAATCCAGATTTAATTACCTTTGTGAAAATGTTGCAGCTGTAGTATTGGTCTGTATAAACCACTTAAGTCAAAAATGAGTTCATAAATCAAAAAAAATATTCTACACCTTGGGAAAGAAGTCAGCAGTAACATTCTCATAAGAACACTGTAAATTTACATTTTCTTCATGAAAGGTACATACTATTCTGCATTTTACATCAAACTACTGATGTAAGCTTTGTTTCTATAAAAAGTTACAACCTGTGGCAGGAAAACAAACTGCAAAACCCTTTCTTTCATTTTATTAAAAGAAAAATTTCAAGTCTGTATAAAGTTTTCCTATAGCTGGAAAGTGAACATGTTCAGTCTCCATTTATATTATCTTAGTGCATTTAATCTGACAGTTTTCACCACTTTTTTTCTTAAAAAAAAAAAGTATAAAAGACAGACAAAGCAAATAGCGCTATAGCAGGAATTTCTTCAACTGATTTAAGCACTCTAAATAAAAATGCAGAGAAACAGATTTCCAGAAAAACTTTTTTACCCTCACAAGAGAAGGCAGTGAGGGCAGGGGAAGAGGTTTGCAAACCCTCTACTACTGATAGCCACAGAAAGGGGTTTTGTATACCTGTCAACCTTTTTTTTTTTTTTTTCCTTAAATAGGCTATACTTGTTTTATCAATGTAAACATTTACCTAAAATAGTTTAATTTCTGTTCTGAAGCACCAGCCACTGTATGGTGCTCAGTTATACATTACTATAGCATTCATTACTGTCATTTCGGATCTTTCAGGAGGATACAAATTTAGCCCTTGTATCTACAATGTGCAAGATTTGCCTTGTCTACCTTATGAAATGATAGTGTAAGGCAGCAATACTGCAATCACATATTAAACAAAAGCAGCTTGTCCCATCTCAGCTATCACCCAATTGATATGTCCTGTCAGCTCCTGTGGAAACTGCAGCTTTGCTTCTTACACTCCAGATCAAAACCAGCCTGCAGCAAGAGTAAAAGGACATTTAAAGAAACCATTGCAAAGTAATAATGGGAGTAACTTATTCTGAACGTTTAATTTCAAAGACAGCTCTATTTCCTCTTAATTGCTGAAAACAAGTCATTTTAGATTTGACCATTCCAGTTCACATACTGCTGCTATTCAGCTGAACAGTGTTTTCCAAAAAAGATTGACAAGTATGCATGTGCCAAGGACCAAATTACAGGGTTCTTTGGTGCAGTCAGTCCAAATTCTCAACAGATTTGAAGGATAATATGTACCAATAAAAAAAAAAATGCTGCTAGACTTGTATAGCAGCTCTGTCTTGCTTCACATTACAAATCTAAAACAGCTGTTCTCAATAAGCCAATACTTTTAATCAGACATTGCCTGAAAAATTTTGTACAATAATCTGGACCAATGATGGTTCTGTACCCTCATGTTGCTGTGAAACATGACTCGAGCTAAAGGCAAAGACTGGTTGGTTATCTCAAGGACAACTGCTTCGTATTAGCGATCAGAACAGTGTATTTAAACTGTCTTCCTGTTGGGTCTCTTGCCTTTCTTTAAAATTAGTTTATTCTTAATGTAGCCACGCTTCCTTTTGGAGGTCTAAAAAGAAAAACAGAATACAATGTATTAGTTAATGATTTAGTCTTGACCGCGTTTTTAATACTGTGCATTGCAATGCCTGATCTTTCTTTAGATTTATTTTTAAAGAGCTTAACGGGTAAATCCTCAACTAAGTATTATCCATTTATTATTTTTAAAGTTGGGATTGTTAATTCATGCCCAACATTTGCTTTTGTACAGGCTGTACTTTTGCAAGCCCCACATACCAGATATGTAGATTTATTTTCAAAGCTTGTGCTGAGGCAGAATTAATAATTAACCAACAAGATAAAGCTCAAGTAGGCCAAAGAGCAGAAGTGATAGAGAGCATTACTTTTGTTTGGCAATCCGTTCTTTTATCTTTTTGCACTATTTGATTCTCTTTAGAAGTTAGTGAGCTAGACAGTAATACTTGCTTGAAACAGTATTTTTCAAGAAGTAAGAGAAATTGAATGATCACATTTTAGTCTTTAGTCCTCTGCTGGCTGTAGGTTAGTTAGCTCTTTCTGCTCTTGTTTTGTTATCAGTGGATTTTGGATTCCTCTTTTTTTTTTTTTTTAAAGGTGTTAATGGGGGGAAGCATTAATGTTAGTCTTCACTAATATTAAATTCAAAGTTGCATAAACAGAGTTAGCTCCTGACAGGTAGTGCTTGCCACAAGTCTGAAAGTAGGCAACTCCCACACTTACTGCAGTTTGTTGTGTGTCTACCAGCTGGCTCTATTATGTCAATTAAATATGACTTTTTTCCCTTTTTACTAAAAATCATAATATAATATTTTTAAGCGAGACACAAACTAATACACAATACTCAGACAATGTTATTTCTCTGAGTTTGAGCAATGTCACCCTTCACATGGAAGAGTGATTTGAGATGGACTGGATTTCCAGTAAGGAAGCAACTGTTGAAAACCTGTGGCTACTACGGAGCCTTCAGCACATTTTTAAGAAATCTGAGTTTAGCCATTAGCCCCATGCTCTTTGCTGGTCCTCTGATTTCTTAATGGGAAGCAGAGCTGGTTGGTACTGCAAGAGTTGGCGATGGATCAGAATTAGCGTCAGTGTTTATCCTGTCTTTAGACAGAACTGAAACATCCACAGCTTAAATGTGGTCAGTGCATCTATCACTGATAAATCTCTCTCAAGATCAGAAGTTACACTGTAAGTGGCTGATAGGTGTGGTAAAACTTCTGATTTCTTTTTAAGGCAAGTCTAGCTCCATTGGCAACTCCAACTACCTTAAATTTTATGAGCTTGCAACAGATCATTTAAGTAAGCAACTTTTACCATTAGGAGTCCTCTCTAACATTCCCTATTTGTACTTCTATGACACGCAGCGTAACGTTACTGTCTGTACTAATTTAGTTTGTTACATGTTTGTTTCTGACAGGATTCTGGAATTCCTGTTGTGACATATGTTAGTATATATAGAAATCAGGTTTTGTGAAGGACAGGGCTGCTAAGATTCTCCCAAACATCCCTGATAACAAATCTTTCTTACTAGGCTGAAGAAGCACACCACAACTAACGCTGTTAAAAACATTAAGATGACTTCAAACAGGAAGCAGCCAGACACTAAATTCCATCAACAAAAAAATCATATTTAATTTATTTCATACAAAAGTACCATTTTTAAACTTCTAGGCATCACTACTTTCAAACAAAGTCAGAAAGCAACTTCCACATTTTTTACTTAGTGAGCCATAGTTACTGAAACATGAATTGATGTACTTTAGAGATTATACTTCCAGTTACATGAAGACTTAGGAGTTGTAACAGCCAGTGACACACTCTACTTCCAGTTAGCATTCTGCCTAAAAAAATATCTAGCCTTGTGTCTTTACATGCTTGTAAGTTAAGCAGACAGTAAATTAACAATTATTACCAGCAGGCAGGTCTGATATTGGACACTAACATGAACAGTATCCATAACATTCTGGCTAGTGGAAATACATAATTCACCAGCTATGTGATGCACTGTTAAAAATAAACTGCCATTTCCTGACCCCTTTGAAAGACTTCACTGGGAACCCACCTTCTTTGACAAATACTTCTGTTTCGGTACAATGTTGGTTACTCTAAGTTTATGATCCAATGTCTCCCTGTTGTCTAGTTGTTTCACCTTGTATATTCTAACAAGCCAGTGCTCTGAGGTAAAGGCTTCCTCCAGATGTTTAAATTTAATGTCCTTGTTTCCAATCTCAGCATTTCGTGTACGATCAAATCCTGGAGGTGTCCGAAAATCCAGCTATAAAGATTAAAGATTGCATATTAGTCGAAGATACAACCCAAAACATACATCACTGCAAACTATAGTACTTCATACCACATGACAACAATTTCCTCTGGTCTAGTCAAAGGATGACACTTCCCTTACACTGGTTATTACTACACAGAGAACTCTCTCAGTTATTTTTTTTACAATTGAGAAAGACAAAAAAAAAGTCTCATTCCTACAGACGATGCAGAAGAGAGCACTTAGTGTCTGAACAGAAATACCACTTCTACATTCAGAGATGGAACTATTCAAGCAAAAACCTGAGGTACAACAGCCTACGGTAGCTTTTTAGCACAGCTGCTCATGTACTTGCCAATCTTTTATACCACCGTAGTTTGCACTTTCATGTTTTTTGTACAATCTGAAATAGTTCATATGAGGCTTATCAGTTAAATTTGATCCCTGTGTTAAGAATAAGATCCATTAAACTCAAAGTTTTAGCTGAATAAAGTATTCTTTTGCTAACATATCAAAATGATGAGCCCTTGGGGCAGGGGGTGGTTGTGGAGGGAAGAATAGGAAAGAAAAAAATGCAAACAAGGCAGATTTAGCTATGTATGTGTTTGATGATCCCAAAGGGGACTGACAACTCTCTCAGAGAATTATACCCTGCCCTTATTATATAGTGTAGTGTTGCTTAATACACTGATGTGACTTGGGTAGGAATCAGGTAGTTTCTGACAGATGCTAAATCAAGTAGTTTCTGACAATTAACTGTTTCACTTATGTTGTAGGGAGCTTTACATTTGGTTTTTGTAACAACAAAACAGAAGAGTTAAAGCTTTAGCGAGTGCACTGCATAATGGAATTAAGACACTCATCAGAAGCAAGGCAAAGGACAGCAAAAAGCTAAATACAAGTCTTGGTTAGCAGCACAAGTGCTTTTGTCTAGAGGGTGTATGCAGTAGAACACGTGCAGATATTATAATTGGTAAAGCAGACTCTTACCTCTGATTCTGCTACTACAAGCAATGCTCAATCTAAAAGATGGAAAATGCATCAAAATAACATTTGTTTTCTGATATTTTAATTACGATTCAGTTGAAGATTTTGCACTAACCTGCATCTCTCCAAATCTGTAATAGGACATTTTATACATGAGGCAGTTCAGTAAAGTTGGAGAACCTGCCTTGTCTACCCGAAATTCTCCCTGAGGAGTGAAGTAATCACTTTCCTTTAAAAATAAAAGAAGATAAAAAGAGTCAATAGAAACTAAACCCATATTTAAGGTCATTTCTCATTCCCTTCTCACAAAACAAAAAGAAACCAACACAACAAAATATTTTTATAAAAAAATCTAAATTGACATCTACAATTTAAAAGCTGATTCAAGCCAGTCTTAAAACAGAAAGCGATGGTGCTCATTAAAGGTAAAATTAGTTACAAACTACCTGACTGCAACCGAAAACCGCATGGAACCACCTTCCTAAATCCCCTTTACAATCCTGCTACAAATTTTGTCACTTCACAGTAAGCAGTCACTGGAAAACTAATCTGAAAATGTGAAAGTAAGACATCTACCAAAATTATTTTTCAGAAATGTGAAAAGCACTGCACTGTAAGTACACACTGTCACTGGATACTTTGTACGTGCAGTGTCAAAACAAAAATTTTCTGCTGTTTTTGTATCTAGTACAAGATGAAACTATTCATGCAGGCTACTCCCTTAAGCCAGCACTAATTATCTAGGAGTTTTTGTTAGGCTTATGCAAATACTACTACAGATTTTTGCAATCTCTGAGATATTCTAATAACTTACTTAAACTCTGTGTAAGTAAATATTAACAGTTCAAACTCTGTAATAGTAGGAAAGAAGCTAAAGAAATCTGTAATACCAGCTGTTTAAACGTTCTGAATGCTCCTACTTTTTTTTAATAATATGACAGTGCCTAGTGAGACACACACAGGAATTACAAAAGATATCTTGTACTTTTAGTATCATGCAAAAAGGTGAAAAACTTTTGAGGTTATTGATTTTTCAAAGCCATAAAAACTGGGTTACAGGCCTCCACAGTGTTATTCTTCTAGAAAAACAACCCCTAACACGTTTTTCAAAAGAAACCGTGACAAGTAGAGACTTCCCTCCACTGTTAAGAGTACTACCAGAAAGGCAACAATGTAAATAAAGGTTAAAAAATAAAAAACGTAGAGATGAAAACACAGAAATAACATGTAGCCAATAACACTTCGGTTTTCCTGTGAAGTTTTCCACTTACTCGAATATCTTTGGGATGCTCCCCCTCTGCTATTCTCACCATCCACAAGAACTTATTAATATCATCACCAGAGTAGCCAATCACACCACCAAAAATAATCAAAACGTAATCCACATCCAGGCTTCTCATGATCTCGTATGCTGCTGATTCATTTGAGGACATTGCCTTTCCCACCTGTATCATAGCAAAAAGAGCTTAAGTATCTGTATAGGAGCCCATTGTACAGATTCTCAGATCAATGGCTTGCAAGACCAAAGTCCAAGAATACATATTTACCGAGCAGACCCCACATTTTCATTCTAGATAAAGAAAATCCATTGCCTTGACTTGGAAACCCCACAGCCCAACCTAAGTAGAAATATTTTCTCCTCTGTAAGAGAAGTGCTGCCTGTTGAAATGAGCTGTGCAAAACATAACAACAATCATTTTTCTTTTGTGGCAGCTACAGATTTTTCAAGTCACAGCTATATTGCCAAAAAGTTAGTATGGCAGAAAACACCTAATTACAAATTACTTTCAAAGCTTTAGACATAGTCTAAAGTGAATAAATTATTTGAAATATTACTGATTCCCCCCCCCCTCCTTTTTTTTTTTCCCCTTTCCTTGATCTCTGCCCTTTAGTAACGAAGCAGCCACGCTGCACTGTACTCAGCAGTGTTGAATTTAGGGCAAGTTTATACAGAGAAAACATCAGAATAGAGCTAATCTTGAGTTAAAAGCATACATTGGCAAGCCAATGTTTTGGCCTTGAAAATCTTTTTAAAGCTGCATCTAAAACCTCTTCCAAAATGGTCATTTTCCACACTTAAAGAATTCACTTAGGTCAGTAACTGGCATCAGTTTAGTAGTTCTGTTTGCCATTGAATTTCTTAAAGTATAGCAATGTCTCACTGCAGTAGGAGGCCATAACTACAATATAAATAATATTGCATCCAAACTGGTAACATTCAGTTAACTCAAGAACTCAATTAGAAAATACTAAGCTTATGCTGCAATCTGTCAAAAAGATAGAGAACCTCAGTTTCTTGGCCATTGTCCTAATCGATGTGAAGTTATTTGTCAGATTCCTATTCCTGTGCAGGACGAAGTCAGCTGGCAAATATTTCAGGGCAATGCCTCGTTCAGAACAGAAGTTCAGATATTTGCCACAAAACACACTCACTTGTTTCCCTTTCTTCAGAAATGGAAGGAAACAGTGCCAGTCATCATACTGGAGAGAATTCTTTATTAAAAAACATTATTACTAGCTGCTGTAATGTGCATGGTTACTGTGCTTACGAAATGCAGGCGACTGTTCCACGGTCTCTCTATTCACCTGATAGGCCTTGCCCTACCGGGACCGGCTGGTTTATACATAACATCTGCACTACAGATATTGACAACAGCAGAATAGAGCTATCTATAGAGTAGACAACAACATAGAGCTATCTGAGTTGAATGAAAGAAATTAAATGTAAAAGTTAAATGTTTTATCTAACTGCATATTTGAGGGGACAATCACATCCAGTCTATAACTTTTCCATTTTTACTCAAACTTTCTCAAGTTCCCAAGACACCTGAAAATTCATTTTATCTGGTCACTTTTCATAGTGCCTTTCAATATCCAGTCAGCATGAACTGGAACAATCCGTATTTGGATAGTGCTGGTCTAGTACTAAGCACAAGGGGACTGGTTATACGACTTGATGCTATTCTCCCACAAAGAAAAAGAAGAGAAACAGAAGTGGAGGTGAAGTTCTGGAAACTCCCAGAAAACAAAATGGAGAACCCAAAAGGAGAATCAATCCCCTCCAGCCCCAAACCAATCTTTATAACGGAGTTCTAGGAGATGCCAAAACAACCCTGTTCCTTCCACCTGTTTCCCTCCCCATGGGATTTTTTTTAAATACCATACTGTGTATCAACTGACATTTACAATTTCATGCTTGACTGAAATGTAAATGTTTCTGTGTTTCCACAGAAAGCTGCCACCCTTACCAGAGCTATGTGGCTGTTGTTCCAAGTGTTGTTATCAACCAGCGTTGTCCGGTTGGCCATCCCTGCTATCTGATAACCATAGTCCCACCACGACATTACTCTGGCATGCTCATCTGTGTTTTGTCTCAGCCAGTAGTAGGCTTCCCTGAAGTCATCCAGGATATTCCGAGTGCTGGAAAACAGAGTTCATTTTATTCACATCAGTATAAATGCTGGCAACAAATTGACTGTAACATGATAAATCTGGGGTCACAAATTAAGATTTTCTTATGTGCTCAACTTCCTTTGAGGGGTTCTGTCACCAGTTTGCACTCAGAAGTTTGACAGCTGAATGGCCCGAAGCTGAAACTGCTTTTAAAGATATGACTAAATGCATTTCCAGTTGAATATATACCCATAAACAGGTTTTAGGACTCAAATACTTTTTTTTTTTTTTTAAATTATCATGTTCATTAGATTTGGATAGGATTACTTTCATGTATTCACATTAAATATTTTCTTAAATTGTATATATTTTTGAAAAGTAGAGTATTAAGAGTTTTTATTCAGATGACAATTCTGCCTTAATATAATTAGAAGGCAGCAAAGCAGATTACAAATGCAAAGGAACTAGAAATACTTTTGCCCTTAAATTATTTTTCAAACCTGTGACCTTACTCACCCATCATGGTTATAGGAAGCGAGAACAACGCTAGGGCTGGAGTATGCATTGCTTGTTACCCAGGTACAGTGGACCGCAAACATCATCAACAACATCAGCATAAGCATAGTAACAATGTTTTTGATATTGGGACCCAGTCCTTCTTCTGTTTTTTCCTGTTCAGATACATGTTTTCTCACTTTGCCTGCCTAAACAAACACAAACATAGCTGTTAGGGCAACTTTAGTCATCCATGGCAATGGAACCGAAATGCCTTTTTCTTCACTACATGCACCTCGTAAGTGCTGTGGAATACTATAAAAATAGACCAAGTTGTAGTGTAAATTAACTACGCATGCACAAGAATATTCTGACAATCCAGCAAGTTGTATGAACAGATTATTCCCCATAAACCTTTCAGGAGAAAAAAAAATCTATTACATGAGGGCTACTGCATGATTTAGATTGGCTTAGTCTGATGATACCCACTTGTAAAGCAGAGTGGAAGAGAACAGGACACAGATGTTTATTGTGAGGAAAAGGGGGAAACCCAGGGCTCATGCACTTTCCAGAGCTCGTATAACAAAGCCTAAACTAAAAACAAGAATAGTTAACACCATCTTCTTCAGGACCAGGAGAGTACACAGGTTTATGTATAGAAATATCTTTCCAAAAATATATTATTCTTTAATTTCACCTCATCTTAGAGGAAATAGAAGAGGAAAACACAGACATTCAGTGATGCAGAACTGCTATAACTAGTTAAGGAGAGCAAGCAGCTGTCTGTCATCACTCCCCTGGAAAGCTGGGTCAGCACTGTAGACCTCCTTTTTGTTAAAGGCTCATCACTGATCAGCTACAAGCAACCACTTCTACGCTGACACTGATTTTCTTTCAGGACATCACTTAGAGCTTACTGGAGAACATCAACACTTATTCTGTATTTCAGTGCTAGTAATTCAGGCCTTTAGTGGAATTTTAAATATCCCCTCACCTTATCATACAGGTTGCCAGGGTTCCTTTTGTCATCCTCATCGCTGCTGTCCTCTATTGGCGGATTTTCCCTCTTCATATCATCACCCAAATAACGCTCAAAGACATTTGAGAAGGCAATTGCAGACAGCATACAGACCACTGGAGTCAAAGTGAGCATCAGACGAACCATCACGCCAGCAAAGTAAACGGCACTGATTGCATACAGAGCAACTGCAGAGGGAAAAAATACCTACTGATGACATTTAGAAAGGAACAATCACTGTGACTGCACACATACACGCTCACCATACAACTGTTTATAGAAGTGGGCTGAGCATCTGTGTCTATAAAGACTTGAACACGTATCTTGCATTGCATTGCTTTTTAATTTATGGAGATACAGTTCAATTAATGCTTGTCCCTTTTGAGCCTCAAACCCTTCCTGAAATTCATCTTGACAACTATTAACAATAACACAACCACACTTTCATATTCATTAATAATGTGTCAGAAGATACATTATTAGTGAAATTTAGTATCACACCAAAAATAGCACTGGAATAATAGGTAGTTTCATTTGGTTAGAAAGACCAAACAAGTTATTAAATCTGAAAAAACAAAGAGCAAGTGTTAGAATCTCATATAAATACCAAATTTTAATTTAAATTAGAGATATCTGAAAAAATTGGGGGCTTGTCTACATTATAATTCCATACAGACACATAAGGTGATACTGTGAACCCTATTCTGAAGCAAGTTATCCTGGATAGTATTAAAAAAAAAAAACACACCACAAAACCCCAAGATTTTCAGGATAGCAGGAATATTCACAACACTTTTCATAACAACAACCTGCATGCTTTCGTTAGGAGTATCTATTGTTCAAGTAATAGTGGTTATTGCTAGTTTGCTACAGCTTAACAACACGCTTCTGTGAAAGATTTGCCATGGAAATCAAAGGAGACTGGTTTATCAGATTACATTGCATAAATATTTTGCCCTTTGTAGTGAAGTAGTATGGCTCTCCGTTCTCACTCATAGGTCTCTTTAAGCTGACTTAAAGAGATGGTGCAGCAATAGGAGGCTGAAGGGAGTTCCCCAGCACTGGTCCTTACTGCAAGCAAAAGAGCGTAAAAAACTCTAAAGTCACAGGATTTAACACCGCAAATGTTCCCATTGCCAATGGGGTAATCTAAAGAGGCAGCTGTATATGACTGGAGCCTCCTGTTGCCACAGAAGTGCAAGACCGTGTAATCTTCACTCCTCCTTTTGGGCTACAACTCCAAGTCACATCCTTAGAAACCTCACTCATAGTCTTAGAAGTCTGCTGTCAAAGTAAAGCTTCATACAAATAAATTTGTTGTCACTGACACAGGGAGACCCTGTACCTGTGCTTAGGCTTGCACCTTATCTAGCACTTGCTCCACGGCAAATGATTCAGCTCCCTAAAATAGCTGAAAATCTGGAAAGAAAAGGCATTTTGAATCATCCTCTGTGGTGGGATGAGAGCCAGAAGAATACCTAGGTAAGAACTGGGTGCCTTGCAGCCTGTGTGGGGAAGGATTTCCCCTTTGCTGCTGCACCAAGCTATTCACCTGGCTGTGCTGTGAAACTGTACCGCCACTCAGGGCTTGTGAGATCAGCATGTGGAAGAACATGCACCTCCAAGAGCCACAGTGACAAATCCCACCTCTCTTCATAAGAGGCTCCATCACCAATCCACCAGTCTCTATGAACTGCATTTTTTATGGATGGTTTTAAATACTGCTAGGTGCAGGCAACTTTTAACATTCACCTTTAAACACATCATGTTTAAACCTTCTCTAGAACATGTCATACACCAGCTTTGAGCAAACAAACAAAATCAAGTTGAAGACAAGATTTTTCAAAACAATTTTTAAATATTTTCTCTTACCAAAGACTCTTTCATCATTGATGTTTTTGATACAGAACCACAGCCCTGCTGGGAAAGTACACACGAGAATATGCAGATCAAAAAAGAAGGAAACCCATGTTGTAGGCTGATGCTCAGACACAGAGGCAATGATCGGGATGTGAATTTTCGCATACCTTTTTTAAAAAAAATTCAGTTCAAATTATTTTGAAGAGATAAAGTTATTAACACCTGTAAACATTAGGAGTTCTGAAATTCATTTAAAAGGAAGCATTTCAATTTAAAAGGTTAAATGCTCTATTTAGCAGAAACCTGATGAAACTTTTATATCCAAAAACGTTCCCATGTCTTATTGTATTTAGGAAGTATTTGGTGTACAGAGTTATTTAAAAAAGCAATATAAAGAATTATTTCCATACTAATTAAAAGATTGAGCATTACAGACACTCTGTTCTATTATGGCTAGACATGAAGCCGAATTCACCAGAATGAAAACATATAGCTATGGAAATCATCATTATATTTTGTAGGGACAGTTATCCACACCAGAAAATTTCCTAGGATTTCAATATTGTATTTCAAATGCTCTCCTCTGCACAAAACACCCTCATTTGCCTAGTACATCAAGTTGAAGGATTAAATCCCAGGCCAGTTAGTGATGCCCCCACGTACTCTCAGATGCTGAAAGTCAGGTGTTGTCTACACTTGGAAATGCAGGTTAACTAAACAGCATGTCGGACACTCAGTGCGGACAAGGACAAAACTATATTAAAAGACAGCTATGCACACAGGCCTAATCTGGGGTGCCCTATGACCAAACGGTGAGGTATCAAACAAATGTCCTTCTTCACTGAGATCTAGGCCTCATTCAGAACTGCACTGATGTGTTTTAAACACAATATTGACTTTCTAATGTAGACAAGCCCTCAAAAGTTTAATCTTGTGTGTGTATACATATATATATATATATATTTATATACACGTACACACACCATATATAAGTGCAGACCATTTCATCTACAGGCAGGGAACATCTATGCGTACTTCAAATAAATTTGAGGCTTCCTTACTGACACCTATTCTACTACATTTATTACAGGGTTGGTACAGAATCCTGTACGAACTGGACTATGGAGCCTGAGGAAAAAAAAAAAGAACTATAAAAGTCTGAAGTTCTCCTATCCCTGCTTTTAAAAATCTACCAATTAAAATCCATCTTAAACACTTGAATAAAACTAAAGGTATTTTGCAGATAAATATTCTACATTAAGTGTCTGGCTAATGAACTGAACGCTGGATTTTTAAATGTTAACTAAACCAAAAGAGTTATTCACAAAACCATACACGAATAAACCAAAATTGTTCGGAGTAGACATCTGTATACACAAAACAGATTTATGAAAATAATAAGCAGGCAACATGCAAGATATTGTGTAACATCTTCGTGACTTCGTGCAATGTTGTACAATGAAAACAGCAGAAGTTTAAGGCTCTTAGTAATTTTTAAGCGTGTCCTCAAGTGTTGATACAACTTTTGGTTATTTTACGCTGAAAAGCACTGCCGTTTTGTATAGACAAACGCACGATTAAGATACTCAAAGACTTCCAAAGAAGCAAGAAATTTAGCAAACAAATTAGTGATGAAGGTAAAATGGTTGCAAAGATCACGAACAGTTACTACACATGCTCTCTTTAGAGAGTTGATCAAAATCCCACATATTCTCCTTGACTTAAATACTAAATCGATTTGAAGATGAGGAGAGCAAAAAAATATTAGTTTTCAGTAGAATTCTATTGATAGCTCATGCTTATATCCTTTATCTCTACTTACCCAGTGTCCCACAAAGAATAAAATCTGCCACTCCAAGGAGCAATATAACCTGAAAAAGAGAAGGGGAAAAATTTTGCTGCCTAGATATTTAAATGCAATATATATATATATATATATATATATATATATATATAACAAGAAGAAGTTGAATCCTTGTTCTTATTATCTGAGCATTTGTAAATGATGCAGTAAGTCTTCACTTCGATATTTACAAATGGTATCATTTGACGCTTTTTTTTTTTTTAATATCTAGTTTAGACATTTAAATATTGTGTTTAATGCTCTATGTTATACTTTTCCCTTCAGGCTTCAGATGCAAAGCTTACTCCCAACCAGTTGCATGCACAAGTAAGGAGGATATGCCAGCAGATGTGAAATAGCTGGTTATGGTCATCTCTGGATGTATCCAAAACACAAGATCAGATGGGATTCTCCTGAGAGTGCTGAAAGAACTGGCTGATGTGGTAACTACCCATGACCATGATCAGGGTGCTAAGGCCCTTGTTGCCTGTAAGTGGCTAATGCTATGCCTCTAGGAAAGGCAAGAAGGAATATCCAGGGAATTCCAGGCCAGTAACCTGAGTACCTAGAAAGACTGTGAAGCACAGCATCCTGAATTACATCATTAAATGCTTTTAAGACATTTTCCTTATTTCTCATCTGTAAGCTGAAGCAGAATGGGCTGGGCAAACAACAATTTGATGTGTTGAAAATTGACTGTACTGACAAGCTCAAAATAGCACCCAGTGGCTTGGTGTCCCATTGATGGCTGGCTAGTAAAACATAAAAATATCGCAGAGGCCAAAACAGTGAATTGTGCTAAATTGAAAAGAATAACTGACAAGCCTTATGGCAGGCAGAACTTCCATCCAGAACTTTAACCTCCTTCCAGGTGCTGCACCCTGCTGCTGGAGGATTATTAATTAAAGAGAGAGGGAGCTGAGTGCTGTGAGATGGCCAGGGGTCTAGATCACACAGTACACCAGGAAAAGCTGAGGGAACCAGGTTTATTCTGTCTGGTGAAGCAGTGATACTATCAGTGAATTTCAAAAATTGACATCAACACTTCCTAAGAAACGCAACAGTAGACATATTTTGCTACATATCGAAATTAGAAGCCAAATTTTGTCTTAATATGCCAGTCTGAAAAATTTCATGAAATATTAGTAGGACCTGCTCATACATACTGAAAAACAAATTACAAACCATCAAGTTTTAGAAGACTTTCAGACAAATATAGATGTTAAATATTCTTTTGGAATAACGGTACCATAAATAACAAAAATAAAACTGCAACTAAATAGTCCAAAATGTTAAACTACTGATACCAGAAAAATCTACACTAAATCTATACATTCATTACTAAAATGAATTACAAGAAATAATTCAGTTAAAATAAAAACAAGTTAAATCTCAGATTTTTTTTTTTTTTAAATAATATTCTGACAAAACAGAATAGCATATGAGGTGTAATATTAAGATCACACAATTTACACCCAGCAGAATTCAATTTTGGCATGACTGACATATTTATCTATGAAAATAGATCAGGAAGGAATTATAGTGTTAGATGACCAAGGATACATGTCATGGAATCAGAATATGGCTGTTAGGCATCTGAGGACTGCAACCAAGCAACGGCAAACTTGTTTTTCTGAGGCTGGGTAGAACTACCTTGAAGACCAGAAACTGAACCACAGAAGGACAACTCACAGACATACAGACATCCAGTCATACAGAAATGTGGTTACTTTCTGAAATACTTGAACCTATCTCATCTTGACCTATCAATGCTATTTAGAATAGATTAACAGTGCTTATCTTCATAATATGCTTTTGCTACCGTTATGTTCCTTGTACCAATCTGACTTTTTGCATGATAAGAAAAACAGAAACAAAGCAACATGGTCATTGGTTTGCTGTGGGGTTGCCAACGTCTACTTAGACTAAACCAAATGTCGGTCACCTGAGTTACCTGCTCCTAAGAGAAACTGTTTTCATGTTTATTTACCTGTGTATGTCAAGTAGATGACGCTCAGGAATACAATACCAGCAGCCAGGGAGACACCCAAGAAGAACAATGTCTGAAATTCTTGCTTTGTTAATCTGTCTCTCAAATACTGCAAAAATGCATAGGCCTGCAGCAATGCAAAAACACCTAAAGACAGGCAAAAGTTTTTGTTTAAATCCTCAAAAGAAGCAACAATCATCAAAGCAACTGGCATACTTCAGCTATGTTTGAATTACAAAAAAAAATACATTTAATTACATCTGAAAACCAGTATAAAATCACTTTCTGACAAACAGACTTTAATACGTAATAGGGATGATAGTCTGAGTCACTGCAAGAAAGTAACTACTCTCCAAAACATTCTTTGCTTATTATATATCAAGAGCTCCAACATCCACTGTCTCTTTGCTCCCAAATTGGGTAAAGGGAGAGAATCAGCTGAAAACTAGATTGCATGTATTTTGTCAAAAGCACAGTTTAACATACCCGGACATCTTGAAAAAATATTATACAGCTCTTGGCTAGCTTAAGTAATGAGTTGCAAGGAAAGAGCCCAGACAACACAAAGCCAAGACTAATATAAAAATATATGGAAATTAAGCTACTGAACAAAACAGAGGGATTTAATAAAGAAAAAAAAATAAACCAAACATCTAAGTGAATACAGACAACAGAATTATATAAAGCTAGCGTCAAAACACCAGAATTCACTAGGTAAGCATTCCATACCCTCAAAAAATGCATTTCCTAGTTTAACATTAAACTAGAACTTAAGACATGGTTTTCTGTTGTTATTCATTTCAATGCATATAATCAGATCAACCCAATGGTTCATCCACTCAAAACTGAAAAATCACTAGTAGCTAGCAGGAAGAAAAAAAAAAAAAAAACTCAAGCGTATTGTATTTCTTCAATTTACGAATAAAATCGTGATGCATGATGTTGAAATTCACTAGTTCCAAACTTCTAGAGAACAGCACAAACTGTCCACTAAGTAACTGTAAAATTCTTAGGACGCAAACTACGGCCTGATAACCTTTACTCCATTCATTATATTCAGAATGACATAAGAATCTCCCAGTCATATTCAAAATATTTTTAAAATACTTTTCTGGTGAATTTTAGTTATGTAACAATTGCTGTCCCAAATCCATTTTCTTAAGTGACAATGCGTAATTAAAAAAGAGGAATCTAACAAATTAAGCTACATCACAAAAAACGGTGTATGCTCCTAATAAACATAGGCCTAGCAGCCTTAGTAAAGACTGCCGTTGTAAAGAAATCAAGATGTCTGAACGTTTAACAACTACTGAGAATAATCTTACTTTAAAAAGAATCAAAAAAGAATAAAATCTGTTATTTAAAATCAGCCTCCTATATATAGCATGTCATTCGCATCTAATCCACTTTGAAAAAATTATCAACTCTAAAAAGAAATTGCTCAATAAAAACTGTGTTTACCAATAACCATGTTTCAATTTTACAATGCTCGAAGGCAACATTATATTGCAAAACAGTAGAGATTATCAATGTGTAAAGTAACTGCTTGTCAGAATGTGTAAGTGATCCACAGTTATGGAAGCATTTTACCTCCATTAGTTCACACAAAGAAGGATAATGTGTTGATTGGAAAGTAAACTTCCCTACAAATACTAAACAGTACCTTTTTTTCTTTAACAATTCGGTTTGTTAGTACAAGGTTCTTTCTAACACAAGGAAACAGATCTGCCAGGGTTTGGCTGTTTAGAAGCAGACATTGAGTTTTCTTACCTGCAGCTGCCATGTGTTCACTTGTTCTAATTGGCTGAAACCCCACAAAAGGTATCTGCATCGATAATATTAACCCCACAATGTAGAAAGTGCTATATGCTGGAAAAAGAGTGGGGGAGAGGACAGAAGAGAAAGGTGAGAAGCAAACAAATGAGTACACACATTTCAAAAACCAGACTCCATAGCAGAGTCCATTCCCCACCTTCAGACATCAATGACACCGAAACAAAACTGTATTGTTTTAAATATTTTGGCCATCCCTATGACTTGTTTCACCTTCTTTGATTAGAATAAAGTTAAAATAAAATTGCATTCAGTTTTAAGGGAAATAGCAAAGTGTTAGTTGTTCCTAATTACACTTTTCTTTTCCTCGTAGGAAAATGAACCATCTATCTAAGATACTCTAGCTTAGAAATAGTTCTCTCTTCTCATTTGCTTTTCTTGTTGTTGCAGAATATGGGTGGAAGAAGAGATCCCAGGTAAGTAAAAAGAGCAGCTTCTGTATGAGGAGAAATTAAAGGGACCAGACCTCAAAGAGGTAAAACATTTAAAAGCGCACTACTTACTTAAAAAAAATGCAAAATGTATGTTTGTTCTTTTTTAAATGCAAGAACAGAGGCATGCCAAGAAATTGAAAAGCAACACAATTAAAAATGAATACTGAGCATCTGTATTAATAGATCTGTATAAACCATGGGGACTCATAACCCCCCAGAAAGTGGAGGCCAAGAACACAACTGTATTAATAACATGAATCATTATTATGTATGAAGTGATATTCACGTACTTTCTCTTGACAGGATTTTGCTCCTAAATATTCCAGGGAGAGAGAGATGGGAATAGAAGAAACACCAATTGTGAACAGCCACAAATCTGCTTACATTTTGAAGCAAGCAGCCAACTTAAAAACCAAATGAGGTTTTCTTCCCTCAGTAACAATCAGAAATAATGTACCTCCCAGATTTTTATTTTTTTTAAAAAATTCCTTCAATTCATAAACCACAGGCTTTGCTCTGGCCTCAATCCTTTGAGATCCTCGAACCCATACAATCCTTTACTAAGCTCCATGAGAACAGGTTTGGGAACCAGATCATATACCTGTGGTATTGTTTTTGTTGCACCTGTGTATTATGCTCCCAGCGTACCATAAAGCGTACCAAAGCATTGCAAATATCACAAAAAAATCCCTGTCGCGATGCTTCCAACCACTTCCAGCCATCTTTGCTGGTGTGTGCTTTCAAGCATCTGTATTTTGCTGCTTGGCCTACCTACTCATCTATTCCCTCTTTATGTCACTGAAATACATTTTTGCTGCAGGAAACTCAATTTTTGATGAATTCACTTCAACATAAATCATTTATTGTATCATAAAACTGTTGCAACACTGCCATCCTGTGGAATTCTAATGATTGGCATAAATCACTAGACTTCACATTTGTTAGACCATTGTAAAGAATCATTTTTAAGCCCAGTCCTACAACTGGCATACTTCATATGCCCACTTTTTTTTAATCTTTCTTCCCACTTCTTTTAAGCAGCTATCACATCTGCTTGCCTGGCATCAAATGAACAGGTCGTCTGATACAATTTTTCAAGGAACTACTTTAGTACATGAAGGTGAAAGATATATCATCACAAACTTTCCATGTTCCTTCGCAAAGACTATGCAAACAGCAGAATGTAAAAACCAGAACTTTACTCTCATTCCTGCAATCCACTCTCATGATCATAACTTTGATGAGATCGACAACAAAAAAAACCTGACGTTCTATGGATAAACTCATTTCACAATTTTAGTTCCTGTATACTGCAAAAACACGAGAAAAACCTATTGAAAACTTCTCCCGAGTATGATCAAGGATTTGATCACACATTTTTAATTAATGGATTATAACCACCAGAAATAAATACTAATCATCTGAAATTTTAGAATACTGAAGTAGTCAATAAAAAATATATGCCTGCTCACTATTTAAATGGTAAAATACAACACACAGGACAAAGAATTAATGGAATTAAGTTTTAAATTCTGGAAGATCTTTTTTTTTTTGGTTATATTTTGAAAAGTACACAGAACTCAGGAATTGTACGGGAAAAAAATATATCAGTAGATTGAAGTGAAAATTGCCAAGTCTAAAGTGCACAAACAAGACTATACATACAATAATGGAAGATAATATCAACGGATCCTGCATCTGAATAAAGAGGTTATTTTCCTAAAATGCATGTAGATTTTAGTAGCTACTGTCAGCTGTCAATAGGTTGCAAAAAGTAACCTATTAGCTGCACACTGGTAGTTTTTTGCATGCGCACTAGCAATTCCATATTGTCTTTGCAAAATACCTTTGCTTTCCCTACTGCAATGAGCTTTTGGAAACCCATCCCCTTATCTGAATAGTTTGGGAGTGAAGCACAATTCCAATTCTTCCCAGAAGTGCTTGAACTTTCCTACCTGGTTTATAAAAACATCCTGTTAAACAAACCTAGAACACACATGCTGATGCAACTTCTACAGACATCTGTGTGTAAGGCTTCCCAGGGAAGTTTAGATTAATCCAGGAATTGCAATGAAACAGCGAAGCAGCAATTACATTTTCATTCCAACAACTCTCCTGAATTGCATCTCCCTCAGCTGAAGGACAATAACACCTCAAAACACTGTAGTTATTTGCAAAACAAATATGTGACAAAATCTTTAGTTCATATGAACTGGCAGTACTATTTTTGCCCCCCCCCCAATGAGATCAAAGACTAGTTCACTGAAAGCTGGAAAAGCGAGAGCACTTACGCTTTATTGTTTCTGATTACCACATCATTTCTGGATTTTGTAATTATTAGATTTCATTTTCTCCTGCCTAACTCACAGAAATTGGAAAATGAACATATTCAATAAAATAATTTCAAAAGCAAAACAAGATAAATTACTCTTCCCTGAAGTTATGAAGAAGTAGTTAATGAAGTTAACTAACAGTAATGTTAAAAATTAAAGGTGGATAAAAGTTTTTTTTTCTTTTAAAAAATAATTTCAGATTCTGAATCATATAAATAAATAACTGAGAAGCAAGAAACAAATACTTATATTGTGGTATAAAAAAAAACACATAAAACTGAACTCAAGTAAATATTATAGTGTATAATGGTTCCAATACATAATGTAAATAGAGTAATTTCCCTAGCAGGCACTGAAAAAAAAGCATGAAAATAAATATAAAAATAGTATTAAAATGGGTTAACAAAAATATATTTACAAATACGAAATATCTTTTGATATTACACTTCAATTTGTATGTTCTCAAACGTCTCAATGTTTGAGACATGTTCTCAAACTATCTTTTGTAAATGTTTCACATTAGGGAGTCAAAAGTATTCTATCTAACTTATAAATAAATCTAAGAATACCTGAATTGATTATTAATTATTTCATTCACACACCCACACTGTGACCAGCTGATCTAACCAGTAATGTGTCTGTAAACTGTCGACAGAGTATTTAAATATCAGGTAAATCAATTAAAAAGTTATTCTCCTGAGATCACTATCCAAACATTCCTGAAATTGGAAGCAAGGTTGACCCATTAACCCAATAAAATCTTAAGGACTCACGTGGAGTAGACAGACTCTTAGGCTGCTTTTTAGTCCAGGTTATGTAAAACATACGTGGCTGCTTGAAATTCCCTATGTCTTTTCCCATATATGTCACAACACACTATAACATTTGCATAATGACTGCTGCAAAACTTTTTAAAACTACTAATTGTTTTATGCACTAGGAAAAGACAAAGATGAAACATTATTCTTTTTAACAGACACATGCAATATATATATGTTAAATATACTAAAAGGATGCTAAAAATACCAAACTATCCAATTATTTCCTTTTTTCAGTGCACTAGAAAGCAGAAAATGAATTAGCAGCAACATATCTGAAATTTTGGAAATGTGAATGATATGTTTTAGCTTCCTATTCCCACTGGTGTAGACAGTGATTGACTATAATCAGTAATCCAATTAATAAAATGCAATCTGATATGCAATTACCTCATTCCCACCAAATACAAAAGACATCATTATAATTTCATATCTCATGATTCAGCATTTGACAATGATTGTTCAAAGAACAAAACTTACCGATGTAGACCCTCCTGCTGTATCTCTGCATCAGCAAGAGGACAAACACATGCAGTGGAATAAGGTTGATGATGAAAACATAGCCACCCCATGCAGAGACCTGGGAGAAATGGAATAGGAAATCAGATCTAAAAATATCTGCAAATTCTTCACATAGCCAGTGCTGGATATTTACAAGGGTCTGACAAGAAAACACAAACCCCAGTAAAAGTAATACCACCAGAATTTTTCTCAACATTTACTATCCAAAAAGAAAACAAAATCCCCCAAAGTGGTAAAGTTAAAGTAGTAAAGACTTATGAAATGGACTGGTGGATTTTCAAGGCTGTCTTTCTTACAGCTCCACTCCTCTTCCGAAGCAAATCTAGTCAGGCTGGCAGACGACAATGTGATGTTGGGGGCTTTTCCCCATGGTGAAGGACGCTGCAAAAGGCAGCAGTAGGACTCCCATCTAGGATTCAAAGTTTTCCTTTGACATACAACTTTAGCATGATGCATTGTGCTTTTTGGCAGGCACAGGCAGAGTATCTCCAGCCAGAGAGAAGAAATGGAGCAAGGTATACACTGTCGATGGTAGAATTCCTGGAGCAGAGTAGCAAATGGTGGTTGCAGTGTGAGGAAAGAAACAAAAGGAAGGAGGGAGATACACAGGGAACAGTGCTGAGCACCGTGGCATGGTGCACAACATCATCATGGAGACTGTGAACGTGTACTATTAGCATTACTTCAGAAGTGCTGGTAAGAGGTATTTAGAACTGAAACACTACAGTGTTACCATTGTGTCCTTCACTGTTGGTTTAGATAAAGATGTAATAAGCTACCATTACAATGTGTTACCACATTTCTAATACATTTAGAAGGGCTAATGTTGACTAGGAATTCTACATTTTAACACATGTTCTCTTGTCAAAATACAGTCTAGACTTCTCCCATCCATACCACGCCTATCCTAGATCTTCATTTTTAGAATGCAGCAGCTAATGTGGTTTCCACTTTAATTGTACTTTAAGGCTTAGATTCACATAGATATTTTTAAAGCCCTAGAATCCAGAAAGAAACCCAAATGACTATGTACTACAGAACAAAATCTAAAATAAGGTCACGGCAGAGATGCTGTTTTCTTATACTAGTAGTACAAAACCCAGCATTTCAAAATTGGGGGCAACTGATTCATATATTAAAATAATTGGAAACAAGTACAAAACTTGTTAATTTTATAGAAAGTCATTTCAGACTATCATTATTCTTTTCCCAAATTACTGGCATGAACTATCATGGTCTACATAGGCTATTTAATTTACTGAGAGAAAACATTACACAAAGACAGGCAAAACAACAGAATGAGAACAAATGTGTAATTAGGATGTTGTCATATTTAGGTAAAGGTTCGAATGATACAGGTAGCAGACAGTTTGTATAGACTAGAAACTTGCACCTCTAATTAACACCTATTCTCTAATTATTGAGATATTAAACCAGATCTACACCCTGAAGATTGCATTGGACTGAAGATACACTTTGAAATTTTCAAATATATCTGAGGTTTCCTCATAGACAAATGGAGTGGAAAACTGCCATTACTCCTACAAAGTCAGCCTCAATGTAAAGGTTTGTTTTATGACCCCCTCATCATAAAGAGGCATCTGAAACAAACAAAGCTGATGTCAAATAAATGTTAAAAATATAAATGCAAGAAAAAAAACCTTCTCCTTTTTTAACGCAATGCTGTAGAATGAGTCATATTACCACTGTGAGTTAGGTATACAGTTTAAGCAGATTTAGATATTAAAAAAGACATCTGTCGGTGCATGCAATATACATTTGCCTTTCAAGGAGCTGTTCCCCAAACTCCCCATGCAAAGAAAGGCTCTTACTTCCTCAAAATTGTGATTTAATTTTCAACTTACACTGAAAAGATTACAATTTCCATCGAAGAAAGACAAATGAATTCTATATAATGGATATTAAAATTATGCTCTGCCCTGAAAATTTATCTAAGTGCAATGCCTAAGAGGGCATCTCAACAAAACACTTCTGCAAAAGAAAACACAGTATATGGAAAGCCACCACCAGGGATGAAGCAGGTGCACTCCATAAGCAATAAATTTCTATCATCTAATCACTGATGCTAGTCTATGGACAAATCTTAACCTTTCTAGTTGACAGGAAAGGAAGATAAAAAGAAAAAAGTAACATCAATTTACATTAAGACTTGGAATGTCGTAATGACGACACTGATTCTCTAAGTTGTCACCACACACTCTAGATTGCATCCCTTCCTTCTCAAAGGGTTCCACAGACCAAGACCAGACTAAGATGAGGAGAACCTGCTATTCTGTGATTTTTTTTAGCAGTAAAATTGTAAAAACAAAGAAGTGCATATTATCTGCATATTTCTGAACAACATTTTTAGAGGATCTTGCCAATAAATAGACATGATATAAAAGACTCTGTGGTCTGTCAACGTAACAATTCAAAACCTTATTTGCCTGACCTTGTATTACACACAGTTCTGTACCAAACCTACAGGATCCCTTCGCTGCAATGCAACATAAACAGCTATGTTATGTATGAAGAAGTGGCTGCTTATTTACTGACTCAGCAGAAAGAAAGAGAGGGAGGAAAGAAACGGGAGGAAATAAATGTACTCTTAACAGGAGATAGCTACGCTCTTTGGTGACACATATAGGGCTATTTCTTTCTGTTTTAACAGCAAAAAATCTTACAGAAAACCCAATGAATGTTAAAACTAGAGGAAATTTAGGCAGCATCCAGACAACCTCTGAATTAGTCCTGTATTTTAAATTAAGGCATGCAAAATAATTTGTAAGTTCCTTTGTCATGCAAGCCTAGTTACCTGGCTGTGGAAAAGCAGCATTTGAGACCTCCATCTTAACAAGACCATACAATTACCTCATTGTCTCACCATTGGAAGGTAATTTATTTTAATTTTGATTTAATATTTTGAAGCTAATTTATCATATAGCCACACATACACACACAAAAAGTATCAGTTAGAGGAGAAGTGACCTTTGACTTATTTGTACAGGAAAAATCTTTGAGTCTAACATTTCAGAAGGAGAGAGAGAAAAAAAAAAGAAAAAACAATTCCCTGCATTTTGCTATTAGCTTTATCTCCCCAGTTTTAGTAATGTTTTTTTTTCCCCTTTTGTTAGCCCTTAGGAACGTCTCTACAATAATCTCCATTTTCATAGATCAAGAATGAAGAAGAGACTTTATGATCATTTAATTTGACACTGAATTAATTCAGTATTTTGGTGATAATCTTTACTTTACAGCTTAATTATACCCAGAGAAATAGCTTTCAGATTTATATAAACACAACTTTGTCCATAAATTTATAATATTATAGTGCTTTAGTAATAATGACACAGAGATATATGAATATTAAAACTCCACCTTAAATTATCTGGACCAAAACAGAAATACCACTGAAGAAGAGTATCTATTCATGGCATAGGATGACTTTATAGGTAAAGTTACCGTATTTACTGTTTTGCAAAAATTGCTTTCACTGTATTGAAAAACTTTAAATTTCAAATTATTTATTATGTCTTCTCGCTCATATACTTAAGGTCTTAATAATAAAATGAAAGAATAATTTTACGTTATGGACCCAGCAAAGACTAAAATCTCCTCCTTCTGTCCTTCATTAACATACGAATTAAGTAAGTCCCACTTAAAGAGTTTAGGTATTTCATATATATATATATATATAAAAAATATATATATATATATATATATATAAAAAATATATATATATGTAAAAGGCTTACCATGTAAAAGTAAGATAGACAGCAGCAGATTGTCCAAAAGACCGAACCAGTTTTCACCGACTTCACCTTTAAAAATAACGAAATATTTATGAATAACAAATACTAGATACTATTACAAAATTTCATTCCAAAACAGCTGTCATGAGGACTTCTATAGTACATAACAGATTATATTTGTATCTTTCCAAACTGATATCCGTAAAACCAAACCACAAGTGCAATTCATTGACAGACAGGACAGCTTACACCTCTTTCTCTAGATAATGCAGAGACAGGACGCAATGCCACTGTGTACTTTGTGATCCAAAATAGAAGAGTAGCTGCAATGCTTCTGTGCTACTTTCTCTGAGACATCAGACTACATTATAATTGTGAGTGTAGAGCATCCATGGCTTCCTTTGTCTGGAATCAGACCCAACACTGCAATTTTAAAGAGCTATCCTGTAATTCTGAAAAACTCACTTAAAGTTAGTGAAAACATCCAGATACTACTAAAGGCTTAGAGAGATCCATGAACTGGACCAGGAGTATGATTTCGTCCAAAACTGATAGTGGTGACTGTGGTGAGGGAAAAGAGGAATGAAAAATGCTAAGAAGTTAACAATAAAACATGTTTGATTCACACAATTCTACAAGAGTTTATGTAAACATCATTGCAGTATGCAGTCTAGTTAAATACACGAGTTCCGTAATAACAGGTAACTGCTATTATGTCTTAGCTATTAAAATGACCATGGGTTGATTCTACTGTTATTGGTAACAGTATACCTTTACAGCTGCAGTTTAAGCCCAAATTAAAAAAAAAAATCATTAGAGGACCTTTCTTCAGAACCTGCACTTAATTATCACCTGTAGCTAAATAATGAAAAATTTCGATTTCTTTCTATTATATTGCTTCTAACAATATCCCAACTCTGAAATACTCTGAAGCTAAGAAGACTTGCAAGTATGTATTTACTTCTGAGAACTCAAACTTTCGACAAACCATGGGAAAAGCTGTAACTACTGCATACATACAACCCATGGAGACACTCAGTACGAAAAGTACATACACTAAAGGAAGGCACAAGGAACAGTACCATACTGTGTCCATGCTGCTATTTCCAAAATAGATACAACAGTCCAGAAATACTCCATTTTGTTTAAACCCCTTCTTTCACACAGGACTACGTGGCAGATGCAGTTCTACATGGAGGTTAAGGAATGACAGGCAATATGCACGAACAAGTAGGCTAATTAAAAAACATTAGACTGTTACACATTTTTTAAGCATGCAAGCAGTATGAATACCTCGCTCTGTGGACAGCTTTAGGCATGTAAGTTGGATGCCTAAGTCAAAGTCCAGACACATAGTCAACAGCTTCTCCAGATGACAATTCAAAGGACTTTATATTGAGAGTCTACTGCTTTTTACCAGCTAAATAAGGAGGCTAAAGTTTCATGCTCACATAATACCAATATAACCAAACTGAAAAACGAAAGCAACCCTACTGTTTGCTTTAAACTTATAGATTCATTGCTATTGCCGTTACTACAGGACACACATACTTCAGTTGAACGGTACTTTTACATAATAAATAAACTGAAGAGTGTTATCATGGAGTGGTTCAGGCCATGTGACTTCTCAGTACTCGCCTGATCCACGGCCAAGGGGAAGAGAGATGAGAGGGAACAAAATGAGAATTCAATGGATGCTAAGAAAAATCAGTCATTTGGTTGGAGGAGGAACCAAAAACCTTTCCAAAGCAAAAGACTCATCAATTACTTACCCATAAATAGTATGTGAACTGCAGTGCAAAAATAGCTATGCCTTCATTGTCAAACGATCCTGCTACTGATCGAGATATGTAACCTGGAACTATGGCAATAAAACAGGCAGCTAAAAGCCCTGCTCCCTGGTTCCACAGTTCTCTGGTGAGCAGGAAAGTAGAAATAGCTGTAAGGCCGCTAAAAACTGGTGCTAGGAACACACATACGTCTCTTATATGGACTGTCACATTAAGCATATTTAAAATCCAATGTATAAGGCCTGCTGTCACCATCAGTCCTGGGTATACCTAAAGGGAGAAAAAAACATACTATATTATTGCAGAAAATGATCATGGTAAGTTTACTTGCATATAATTTGCAATGAAATACAATCACTTCTTAAGCTGATACAAGCAATGAGTAGGTGAAGCTAATGGAATTATTTTAACATTACTTTAATTATATTTTGACAACACTGCTGAATACCAGAGGTCCTTTAAATTTTACCCAAATGCTAACAATTACATATAATCCATTTTCTAAATGAATAAGCAGCACATAGATAATATCCTATCTTGCCTGACATTTATCACATAATGAGAATTTGTATCACATAATGAGAATTCCAGGTATGGAATCAGAAGCTAAAGTTTGCAAGAGAATTTCAAGCCAGCTAACAGCTTTAAGGAAAAAAAAAGAACCAAAACAAGAAACCATACAACGTTCCCTAGCCATATTCAATTTTCACCTTAATATACCATGCTGTTCATTTATTTCTCGTTATGCATAGAGAAAGAAAATATACATTGAGGTTTTTAAGTAGAAAAGCTGACTGACTGACAGTTGAGTATTATGTATTTGCAAGCTATCTGTAGACACCTTGGAGGATTAAAATAAAGTCCTACAATACTGAGTTAAGATGTCCTCCAGGAAAGAGTAGTATAGATACAAATCTATTGAGCCTATCATAGAATATTGGAGACCACTGAAATATTCTTAATAGGAATTCTACCCTTCCACATTTATCAACATAAGAAAAATCGATATGTAGTAGGAAACTTAATATGGACTTCAACTGCCTTAGTTTCTTTTGAAAGCTAAGAAGAGCTTTGTGCTAAATTAAATTAACAGATGATAAGATGTTCTTCTGCATATATCGTGGAGACATGGTTTTCAAGACAAACTATTAAAACATAATATACTATGTGACTTGCAAAATAAAGCATACAATCAAAATTTTAATTTAAATTTCTAAGGCTTTTTATGTTATATAAGACAAGTATGTAAAAAAAAAAAAGAAGCGTGCCATAAGCATCCCTAAAATACTAAAATGAATGGTGATCTAATTGTTACAAAAAGCTCTGTGAATGAATTTAAACGGTATGTCCTATAATTAAAAAGTTTTAATGCACTGTCAAGGTTAGATGTGGCTGTGTTACTAAAGCCACTCTACTACTGAACTCTATTTGTACTGTGATTTGGTATTTTTTCTTATACCTTTCCTGTTTTATAACTTGCATTGACACCAATCTTAGCCGCTCCTTAGACACTTCACTTCATACATGTCTCCCGCTTAGTTTCAAAAGGTCTTTTTTTCAGTGAAATCCTAACATTTTCCATATTCAGATGGCTACCGCTCAACACATACCACTGGCTTAAAGTTTGTGTCTTAAGAGAGAAAGAGAGAACTGTTTTTCAATTTAAATTTTCTTTTTTAAGTACCACTATGCAATGTTTTCCCCAAACATGAAAATCAGAATTACAGGAGTCATAAAATCCCTATTTATTATTATCAGAAATTCAGGTGTAAAAAGGTAAAACCCAGTTTCTTGTTCACGGTATGTTGTTGGATAGGACTAATGCATGTTGACTTACTGTCTTAGTTATTACAGCTAAAAATTAAAAACATAGTTATTCCCTCAACAGCAATTTGACAATTAAAAGTATATTCCATTAAGATCCTCCTTTTATCGATGTCAAAGTTGTATTTAAAGTTCAACAAAATTATTACAAAGTCATCTTTAAGTTATTACAATACTTACAGTTCCACCTACTATTCTTCCCAGTGGGTACCATGCTCTTTCATCAAACCAATTTAAAAATTCATAAAACCCATGGGATGCAAGATGATGTGTTGATCTATAGTTAAACCTAGAAAGAAAGAGAAGAAAATTGGGGGAGGGAATAAAAATCAAGAACCTTAAGTCCTCTTTTTTCTACTATCTAGAAAGTAATTAAACTTTAACATCTCATTTACTGTACAACATTCCTCTCTAAATCTATAGAGTTTTAAAACAAATTACCAAGCTCTCTCAGTTATTAACCACCATATTTTCTTCACTTCTACAGCCAGTGCATATACACAGGTGAAATGCCACAGCCTTTGTTTTGGTAAACATTAAGAAGTTTTCTATGACTCTGACACACACCTCCGTCACTTTCTGCATACTCTTCTAAAACTAGTATTGTGTTAACCAATGATTTACCACATCCAGAATACCACTTAAGCAGAATTAAGACCATGGAAGAATTAAGGCAAGACTTCTGAGACAGGATAGCTACCCAGTACATCTGCTGCTGCTCTGTTTCATGTAATGTTGAAAGCCGAAGTAAAATAATAATATGGAACGAAGGCAGCCTATTTGTTTAAACAATTATGAACATAATGGCCCCTGCACAATCCCTTCTTTCAATCAAAAGAATCTATACAACACAGAATCTCTGTAGATGAAGTTTCACCTCCAGCTGGTACACGTTCTCTGCTGCAGGAAGTTTCTTGCATAATGAAAGCCTTTCCATGTGTACCTTCGCTTCAGTCCCACCACCCATAAAACATTAAAAAGCATACACAGATTGCTATCAATGCACTAAACTTCCGATTTCCTGGCAAATAATTAATTCTTCCAAGTTTCTCAAACTTCAGACAGCAGAACTTTTTAACTATTACAAAATACATTCATTCTGCAAATGAAATCAAGACTACTGTGAGTGCATGTTATCCAGAACTGCAACCTGTACATGAGTATTCAAAAGCCAAACCAACAAGGTTATTGATAACAATGCTGTACAGTTTTGAGGAAAACAAACAAAACCAACAAAAACAAACAAACAAAACCGCAACCAGCAAGCCAACATTAGGCTTCAAAAAGCCTGGGAAAATGCCACTTCTAAGGCAAGCAACTTCCATCAACGCAACCCTCCTAATAGACATTCCAATGGGTATTTAAGTTAAAAATATGAAATTTGGTAGTTAAAGAAGCATTAAAGATTAATTCTTTTGTTAAGTACAAGTCAGGTGACAAGATGGAATACTGTATCAGACACCAGGATAGATGGGCAAGCCACCATGGAAGACTTCTAATTACACTCAGCATTCAAGGCTAGAGAAGCTTACATGTATTTGTCCTTTTGTCTATTTCCTGAAAGTATCTATTTATACCAGTAACACGCATCACTTTAACACCAAATTAAAAATTACATTCAGCTCTTTCGTATAACTAGGCTCCCCAAAATATCACTGGTTTACTTTAAATTAATTCATTTCACCAGAATAAAGCTAATGTCACTCAAGACATCAAGTCCCATCAAGCTCCTACTTGTTTAATCAGCAGAACAAGTCTAATAGGTGAACTACAACCACAAGGAGGTTATGAGCAGACTTCGTCTACACAGCAAAAGAACAAAAAGAATTGAAATTCAAGTCCAGATGTCAGCAAACCTGGGTGTTTCACTCATTGAACTGTCACAGCATCAGTCAAGTGACATAAAAAAGTGCGGTATTTTCAGGAAAACTCTCCTGCATGGTAAATACGCAGTTATACACGATATATTAACCGATAAAACTGTGGACCTTCAGCAGTAATTAGCTGTGTAAGAATATTCACATAAACAACAGTCATTCTGACCTAGAAATCTGTTTATCAAACAGCAATATGACATTTGCTTCTTCTAAGCCTGCAACTATTCCCATTTGACTAGATTTCTAAATATTAATTAATTCTTCAGTTCTGAACTGTCAAGTGTAATATGATTTATGAAATGCTGTACCTGTAAAATTAGCCCTTATCTTAGTGTAGCAAGGTTTGTTGTTAATTTGTTTAGTGCCAAGTGCCTTCAGCACCGTGCGAGACAAAGCAGGAGCTGTACAGACCGCAAGATGCACGCACTCCAGCCAGTGATGGACCTGACCTAAAACACAGCAAAAACCCACTCACCACTGCTATCCTAGGACACTAAAAAGGGAACAAGAAAGGTAATGGTTACTAACATGGATTACTGTCGATTTTTTAAGTCATGACTCAAACTCACACAGGCTAAACGTTTCCTTTTATAACATTGAAAGATCAGTTAAATGAAATAGGCAAGAAGAATAATATTGACATTCCCCTCATGTTTCGAACTAGTAAAGCTTCGTAACTGACTTCAGAGGGATGCGAACAACTGTCTTGTGCTTTGGCAGCATCCCATTAAGTCTTTAATAAGAATGAATTACTAAAAATTGAATGCAACATAACAGCATTTCTACTTTTATCACTTAAAATGGAAGAATTTAATCTTCCCTCCAAACCCTTTTTTGGTCAGATACAAATCTATTAAACCCCTCCTTTAGAAAAGTGATTGATTCTTTTGCCATGAATTTAAAGCATACAGAGACAGCTGGGACTGTCTTTATAGCAGAAATGGTTAGAAATTATACGGGTTGGTTAATTTTTCACTGTGGGAAGACCTCTAGGTAGACCAAGAAATGCCCTTCTGACCACAGAAACCTACATTAAAAAAGTATTTAGAAGCTTAACTACAGTACCTCACTTTGACTTCAGAGCAAAAAAGTGTTCACTTCCCCTCCCAGCAGGTAACCTGCTACCAAAAAGAAATATGCACGCAAACATATGCATAGGTAAGGAGAAACCCACTGAGTAATGCTGCACGAGGGCCAGCTTCAGGTACTGACAAAGCAGCAGCAATGGGCAGCGTACAGACAACTGCACATGATGCGAGTACTATGCTCCATAGTACTTACCCACTTCCTAGGAGGCTACTCCTTCAGGGACACGTCTGAACCCTGTAAAACCCTTTCCCTGTTGGCTAGAATAGAGAGAGACAACAGCAGCACATACTGCAAACACTCATCATACAACGCTCTCACTGTCTTGGTACTTCATAAATTGTGTATCGTATTTCCACAGCAGTGCTGTTACGGTATCTGTAACTACTGATGGGTTTCACAGGGGCACAGAAGAGCCCTGGGAAGTAGCAGCAGGTGAGCTTTTTGGTTGTGCCCACATCCTGGAGATCAAGGGGCTGCAGCTGAGGGAGGAATCAGAATGAAGACAAGGACAGCCTGTGCTGCGCTGGGGTGGCACTGCTCAGCTTTGGGTGCCACTCACAGTCTTCCCCAGTTCCTCCACCCCCAGCAGCAAGAAATGGGGATAGAGACACTGAGGGATTTTATCCAACCTGCTCCCCGGCTGGTTAGAGATTAGCCAAGGTGACAACCAGAACCAGAGGAAGCTGCTGGTTACGGTGACTGAACAGGATGTGGTACTATGAGACAGGACCGGGCTGAAGGAAAGGAGGATTCCTGTCCTCCCACCCTCAGCCATCTATCTTGAGGTATGGGAACTGTTCACCCACCTCCCAAGGCTCTCCCTCCCACCCACCTCCCAAGGCTCTCCCTCCTCCCTTTAAGCCAAGTCAATGTGAGACAGACCTGAGAAGAATGAAAAACAAAATTATTTGAAGCACATGCCTAATTAAGAACTTAGCTCCAGAGCCTGAGATGAATATTCACATTCTCAGCTCACGACGTGAAAAAGATGCATGCTCGCTAACAGTCAGCGAAGAAGAGCTCTTGTGGACCTGACTGGCTGAACACCAGCATGTGCTGACTTTTCTTATTGTAGCTGACATTCCGGGAGGAAAATGATGCTCTGCTGTTCTCCTTGCCTCTTTCTGTCAGGTCTGTAGTTTGAATTGCCTCCTCCTCCTCCTCCAAGCTAAATTTTGAAGGAATCAAACAATCCTCTTTGTAGGTTTCAGAATAAGAAGTCCCAGTTACCAAATTAGCCTGGTATTCTAGTTTGAACCTTTTGGGGGATGCAAAGAATGACAAAGAAGTGATCACAAAGAAGATGCTCTATGCACGCTACTATTAATTTTGCAGCACTACTGGAGATATCTATATTACAGCAGGTTCAGCAGACAACTGAAGATGAGTCAATAAAGATACAGTTCTCATTTTCAAAGCATATTTTAGTTTCAGCTTACAACAGAGCACAAGCAGCAACAGCAAAATAACTGAGCAAAGGCAGTTTCTCTTTTAGTAGCAACATTAATTTGGAAACTTAACTAGGCAACTTGCAAAATAAAGCCTCTGGAGTTTTCAGTTATATGTTATGTACTGCTAATACCAAATCTTAACTATCTGTTCATGCTCGGGTTTAATTTTTATTCCACCCTGTGAACTGCTTTTTTGATGATACAAAGTAATGCTGTAAGATGATTAGTTAGTGCTATTCACAGCGATTACTTGCTATATCCAGGAGCTATGGAACTCTGCAGCACTCCGCAGCAACAATTACTGCTATATTTGTAAGGAGAAATCTTTGGCTTTGACATTCCTAAGTTTAGTACTTCCTTGACAAAAGTACTATTTAAGGTGAATATTCAAATAAAGTTCAGCTTATTCAGAAAGTACGAACACGTAGGAAGAGAGAGCACATGTAGCGCAGCAATGCAGTTACTTCATCCAGATCTTAGCAACATTTAAGGCAAATTACACTGATGGTGGTGAAATGAAGTTGACCCTTCCATTACACCAGAGGCCAAGACCAGTGTTGCTTCTTGTGGGAATGCTGCCGATTGCCTAAATACTGCCAGTTTCATGCTACTACTGCCTCATCATCTAGACTTTTTATCTGGCGTTTACAGCCATCTGAGAATATGTAATCTCCTTACCAGCAGAATTTGTTGAATATTTTCTAAGCCTGCGTTTATAAAGGCTTCTGTGCACTGAAGTCCTCATCTGCAGATGCACAAAATTTTCACATCTGCAAATTCAGAAAGATGACATGATACAAACCAACTGTGAACGTTACAAGCTATCTGAACAATCCTAGGAGTCAGATTTTAATGCAAATGTAGAATCAATTCTGCAATACAGCATCTAATTAGAGACAGCTAGTCTAGATTCTTGGAAAAGATTGTCGCAGATTGACTCCAAATCTGACATATTCTTTACATCCGAAGGAAGAATTTATTCAGTGCAATATTTTTATGGAAAATCTAATGAGAAAGTTCAGTAACTTCCACTGAAATGAAGAAACATACACACAGCATTTTATATCAAGTTTTAAAACACCTGCTTGCCTCCATATTATACTAGGAGCACATTGTGATGGAAGTCTTATTGGGAAGTCTTTAGCTACAAACTGGAAATTATCACGAGTTCTGCGTATTTTTTTTAAATGGAAATACAGTATCCTACGGATCACATAATTAATTTAATTCACTACAGCAGTGTTATTTCTCATCATAAAAACTCTTGTGTTCAGTTCATAACCCTAAAAGAGCATATACGCCCTTTAAAGCCAGTTTCAAGGTCAGAATTTTGTGTCAGCAATACCTATAGGCCAACACTCTTATGATAGATGAAGAGCCTTTCCTACTGCCAAAACCAAGGTGTTACAGACATCACGTTGAGAATGGAGGAACCGAGATGTACACGTGCAAGGATCATTGTGATGATTGAGATGCCACCATTGAGATGGTGGCTGGTCTTCAGTTCACCTGTGCCGAGGCTGACAAAATTCTGCAAAATGGAAGAGCAACCAGGCAGTTTTATTTCAGAAGAAACTCATGTTCCTTTCTTTGCAACTGAGAGCTGATGTCAGCTGAATGGTTTTATTAGGTCTTAAATCTAACACAAACATAAGATACACCACATGAATTGCCCCCAGTTAGAACATTTATATATAATCAAGTATTTATGTGATTACAAATCTTTTTTTTCTGTTATTTCTTTTTGCACTCCTACCAGAGCTTTGTTATCACTTTGCACACTCAGCTGGAGTTTCTGCACCTCGCTGGAAAACAAACATCCAGAAGTCATGAACACATTAACTCTAGCCAGTCTGTCACTGGAGACATGGTACATGCTCACACAGTTCTTACTGAAGTTGATTGAAAATGCTAATTATTAAGTCAAGTCTGCCAGAAAGTAAAAATAACAGCTTTGACTGGAGTTTAAAGTTGTCCTAATTCTATCCGCGTTAGGGGGGTAAAAGATGACTTTTTGGGATGTTTTAGTCGTTTTATCTGTAAAGATAGGGATATGTAATTTCTCTTTGTATTCTGAGATAAGCCCCAACTAATATGAAGTATTTGGTGAAACCTCTCAAGAGTGTCCTATGTTTAGAGACCCAACTGATCCTTATAGCTTTTGTTGCAAGCAGGGCCATCTGAAAATAGAAATACACATCCTGCAAACTGTCTCCCACAAGTCTCACGTTTGATATACTGATGTAATAAAATGGCAAGATGAAGACGGGTTCTGCAGTGGCGTGACCACCTAACTTCAGAAAAAATGGAAATTCTGAGTTGGAGGAAGATGTACTTTTTTTCCTGTTCCTGGAATTGAGCTGAGCAACTGAACTCTCCCTGTTTGTAACACTATTAGAATAATTTCTGATGGGGAGGAACAGTGAACAGCCTAGGAAGAAACAAAGCTGGATGGCACAACCAAAAGCTAATATTTTTCAGGTGCAACATTCAACCATGCTCAACGTAAACCCTGAAGAATACCAGAATGTGTACAGAAAAACCATTAAAAATAGCCATTAGGAACATCAGAACATCCCTAATGTGTTTAAGAAAGATTACAGCATTCCTGCTGCCACTTCTTGGCATGGTATTTTGACTGCCTGCAATAACATGTCATGCTTAGCAGACGCTAACATCAGGAATTGCATGCTGCCAGTAGCTTAATGATATGAAATGCTACAGCGAGCATACACTCTAACTTCTTTAGAGAGCCCAGGGCATCTTCAATATTTTTGCTAAATAGCTGCAAGCTTTCTAAAGCATTCCATGACCACTCCTTATACTTTTCACACAATCTAGTACATCTGAAGCCACGGTATGCTTCCCATCATCACTGTAGTGGGCGTATATCTGCCTACAGTTTCAGACACTTCCTCTGATGCCTTAAAAGCTTTTTCATGACCTTTTTTCTGTCTTGTTTTTGAACTATTCCATGTCTCAAGGCAAATTATGAAGCAAAGAGTTAGTTTTATCAATACTAAAAGTCATACTTCGCTAGTGAAGTCTGCCTTTCATAACATTTTAGACCTAACAAGAAAGTGATGATTCCATTTTTATTTCAACAGTCAAAATTCCCAAAAGGTTTCAATGATGATTTAAGCAGAATCATTCAGAATTATTGGAGGACAAATTTGAATGCTCATTTTCTTCTCTACTGGAGAAGTACCTCACTGCAGATACTACACTACGTCTGGCATCAATACTGATGGCGATGCTGGTTCCGTATCTTTTGATAGCATCAGCTTCTTAGGAGGCATTACTTCTCTGCTCAGTACAATACTAGTTACCACAAGCTGGAAAGGCACCGGTGTTATGTCTGTTTTTTTCTGAGTGGTATCAGGCTGCTCTGTGTTTCATTAGCCTTGCATCAAGCAACTTTGAAGGCCTTGCATCAAATTCAAGAACATGTTTCTTCTAGATGAAGCAGACTCATGCCGTTAACGTGATGAATGCTGCTTGACTTCAGGAGCTTCCATATTAAAGGCTGGTACATGAGGAGCTGGGTGGCAAAAAGGAATTCAAAAAGGAATTAGCTGAATAATAACATTTTGAGAAGTATTTTTTCCTTGAGGAATATGACACTAGAAATCACTGGGCTGAACAGGAGTGCTTCCAAGGAAGTGACTGGGAGCAGAGGATGGCTCCCAGACCACACTCCATGGTTTTCAACTCCAGAACAAATAGGTGCTTTCACACCTCAACAGCTAGAGTGGACTCTTTTTGAGCTGAGCTAAAACTGCTATCCTGTAGCGAGATCTGATACAGAAATTAGTATTCTTTTCTGAGTAGGTAAGACTTTGAAATGTAGAGTAAAATAAAGGATATGTCTTATTCACTGTGGGTACTTTAAGTATATTTTAACTGTTTCGAAGCATCCATTACAGTCCTCATCTTTATTAAAGATGTAGTAAAGTCATCTAGACACAACAATGCAGCAGCAACTACGGAGGTACTAGCTGCACCGAAATGCGGTGGACCGATTTCATAATCACTTCCCATTAAGTGAAGTCAGTGAAAATAGAAAGTGAAAAGTAGCGACAGCCAGTCTGGACCTAAGGTGACCTGGCAGGCCCTTCCTACGCTGCAGAATACATGAAGTAAATGGGACTCTTAGAAAGGCTGTGCCTCCAAGGTTACTTGAACTGCCTTGCAGCAGTACAAAGAGCAGGTCCAGCTGGAATCAGGCTTTAGATATCAAACCACTTGGTACAGCTTATGCCAGTACACTTTTTTTTGTCAGCTCACAAAACAAAATAATCTAAAGTGTTGTGATTGCATGTCAGCAGTTTAGCTCTGTTTTGCAAGTTAACATAAGGTAGTGTTTCATCCAACATTCTATTCCTTAAATATTTGCTCTTTAGTACATCTCTAATACACTTGCTATTCTTCCTTCTACAGCCAGCTCTCAGTTATCTGAACTCCCTGACTTTGCTTCTTTCAGTTGTCTTTTCTGGTTGTAGATTCTGCTTAGTTCAAGAAGCTGGACCTTTCAGAGTGCACCTGCTCAGTTCCATCTGTTGCGATATCGACTCACTGACTTTTTACGACAATGGATGCTGCAATAATAAAAATTAATGTTTCAGAGTGGATAATACAAAACATCATCAGAGCAGAACCAGACGGTCCACCTGACTCAAACAATTTCTGTCCAGTGACTGAGGTCTGTGTAAGAGACCTAATTTTAACTCTATGTATGTCTGCTCAAATGCTGCTTAACACTTCAGTGACCTGACGCTAGTACATATAAATATTGCATTTTCTGTAACAGAGATAGAGCTGTCTGCAGGACAAACCCAGGAATTGAAGAAATCTAGAGATAAATTTAATTGTGCCCTAAAAGAACAAAGCAGAAAAGGAAAAGGCACGAATAACCCAAACTGCAAATGAGCAGGGAAGGAAAAAAATGATGACACACAACTCTAGGATGCCTTGTACTGGATTACACACACACACAAACACGTTTAACTGTGGCAGTTATCCTTCAACTGAGCTTTGCTAGTTACAAGGAGCGCAGAAGTGCTCCTAATCTGCTTTAGTGCCCAAATCAGGTAACTAGCTTGAATCACAGCTAAAAATCATACCACTCTGAAGATTATTTAAATTTTCACCTGATTTTTCTCTGAAGCAGATTAGGAGCACTCAGTCTATTAATACAGGCCAACAGAATGGACAGCAGCCTCTAGCTGAGGGCTGATGCAGTTCCAAGCTGTTTGTGAAGCGACTGACTACATATTCTCACACTGAAGGAAATCAGTGTGGGGATAGGAGGTCACCAACACGATAAGCAAAGGCCAGGAAAACAATGGAAAGTAGTCTTCATCCTTCCCTGCAACACACAGACAGGAATTTACCTTTCAAACTGTATTTTGCATTCTTGATCCACTTTCAGTGTCTGATTTATTGTCAGAAATAAGTATGGCAAGCAGAATTTAAAGATGTTCTCCCTTACATTTACTTTTTATCTTTCATACAAGGCTAAATCAAAGCAAAAATGCAAGGTTTCACTGAATTTAATTCAACATGTTAGGAATTGCACCTAATGGTTACCACTGTTTCTCTAAAACTATGCACAAGAATCACAAAAGTATAACAACAAAATGTGATTTGCTTTTTATTAGGTATCCTCACAGAAACACTACAGATAAGTGCACTGCAGTGACTACAGTGCTCAGCAGTTAGGAGTATTTATAAGTAATATTACATTCCTGCCACGTACAATGTGAAATTAAAGTTACATGTTTGCTTTCTCATTACATGATGGATTTCTAGTATTGCTTAGCCTTACTATATTATAGCTATCAACTTATTTCACTGTGCTCCTCTGTCATTTTAGATATCTAGTAAAATCCAATTCATATTTAAAAGTAACCTAAATGCTGCTTTTTAAAACCAAAATCGGAGGTGGAGCAATAGTTTTAAATGAGATAAGCTCACTATTACACAGATGTTCTTTGAAGCTGTGATGCCTCTCTGTCACAAATGCTGTTACAGAAATAGTCACAGACTACACCCACCATTCTGTGTCCATGAGCACATCCTTTCCAAAACACATCACCTCCTTGACCAGCTGGCTACATCGGTATGCTATTTGGTAGTTAGATCCCTTCTGGCTTACATTAATGAACAGTAAAAGGTATGAGTTTAATTTCGAATGCAATTTTATTAAACGACAAGTCCCAACTTCAGGTGCAACGCTTCTCCCTTCTCCCCCAGTGCCACATAAAATGGGGTAAGGTAAAACAAACACCTGGCTGCACATGAAAAGGAACTGAGTAAGGGGGATATTAAAGCAAGAGGATCAGTTGCAGTTCAGGCAGGAAAGAAAAGAGGTGTATGGCAGAGGATACGTGAGAGTTGTTGGAAAGGACCTAGCAGAAGTTCTCAAGGGATAGTTCTGAGGTCACATAATCATAAATCTTCTCTCTTCGTTCTCCAGAGATGAATTAAACCGGCTTGTTCAGGACCTTCCATGCTTCAGTCCCCACCAGGCACGATGCCCTCTCAACTCTCTCTCCACAAATGCGCCTTTAAATTAGAAGACTAGAGTTAGCCTTTCTGATTCAGAAAAGGGATTTAGACCCAGATGTCCAACATGTCATGTAACCATTTAAGTAACGATAATCTTATTTCTGAAAGAACATTTAAACATCTACAGCACAGTCGAAGAGCTTTAGCTGAAACCATTGAAATGTTCACCCCCTGAACAACTAAAACAGCATGTTGGTGGATACTCATGGATACTTGAGACCAAATCAAGGTACAAAATAAGCCAGCATAGCAGCTCACTGCCACTGGAAAAGGGGAGCTCCCCTTTTTTGCATCCAGCCACATACCCTGACAACTGCACTTATCGGACTTCTGGGAGTGCTTCAATTTAATAACATGTTAGAGAACTTTTCCAGGAAATGTCCAACAGATGATGGTAACCTTGGGAACCCCACTTAATTAGATGCAAACAGGGCCAATTTATTCCAGTAAAGACACGCCTAGCAGCACCTTGCCATACTGTAGGTATCCAGAGTCAGGCTTTACCCAGAAGATGCTGCACTGCCTTCCTGGAAGTTCTTCCTGGAAGCTCCCTGGAAGTTCTTGAAGGAATCTTTGGAATCACCGTGCACAGGCTTCCCAGGACACAAATGATATATCCACAGGCATTCCAGCACAGATACCGAGATAGAGGACAACACTGCTTGACACCCTGGGTAAAAACTTCACTCAACTAACATTTAAGGCTGTTCTGTGTCTTTCTGTTCCTGCAGATAACCCTGAAAGAAGACAGCAGAGAGCACTGTAAGGAGCACACTGCCACAACATAAAAACATGATGCGCATAGGTGAGTCTGTGCTGAAGTTACTACAGCATGACAGAAACATAAGGAAAATGAACCCTGAAATTGACTTACTAGAGCAAGGCAAAAGCTAGAAAATACAATTCAGTGATGCAAGAGTTACAAGCATGAGGTAACTTGAAACAAAACATATCACCAAAGCTTTACCAAGCAAAAATCAGGCTTTACTTTGGGAGGATGGGAGGGCATTGGTAAAGAAGTAGTGCATTACAAAATTAAAGCAATGCCAGTTCCGTGGCTCCTGAACACAGCAGAGAAAAATTTACATTTGTCATTACCAACAGTAAAATAACACTGACCTGAGATATCACAAATTAAATATTTGCAACAGTCTTAATTTAGTCTCTTCAGTGTCAAAATCCATTTTCTAAATGGCAAATGAAATATTAACATTGTTACAGAGTAAAATTGTGAGAGATCTAAAACAGCTTTTCAAATATTACTTCAGACATTCGACGTCGGAGAAATCATTGTAGTCACCAGGATCAGATAAACCAGTCACAGCACAGTAGCATTACACAACTTTTTGGGAAACTTGAACGCTGCATTGGCTTTAATGATTCTTGTTCTTCGGTAAAGCAAGCCAAAGAGATGACCATTTGCTTCCACTGTTAACATCAATATAATGCCAAAGCTCTAATTTTGTTTCGCTGACTTTCTAAATTGCAACCTTAAGGCATTTTATCTAGTGCCAAAGAAAGAATTACAGGCATTTTAAAGGCCTTTAATAGCCAAATGATAAACTTTAAGTATTTCAACCGTGAAGAAGAAACTGTCTTTTCCAAGATACACATCTGAAACAACTTTTACAAATTCTAAGTTATTCAACTGAACTTCCTAATGTTGCTTGGGATAAATTTAGAGTAGGAAGGAAGCACGTTCAAGATACAGACTAAAATAAGAGCTGGAGCAGAAGACATAAAGAAAGGTATTTAGGACAAGCAGGCTTGTTTTGTTCTGTTTTGCTGCTGCGTCAAGAAAATGCATTCTGCTTTTTCGCAGGCAAGTATTCTTGCCAAAAATGTGGTCTTCCTGATCACCTGTATCATCAAACAGGTGCTTTGCACACCCTAGATTTCCTTCAAACACCCCTCTCTACTGGGAAGACAGGACTAAAAAACAACCAACCAACCAACACAAAAAACCCAACACACTCTTCAAAGCTAAACCAGAAGTAGGCTACAATGTACAGAAAAACAGAAATAAGCAGACTGAAAAAAATAAAGCAAAGAACTCACAAAATGTAGGCTGCCCAGATGTGTGTGCTAGAACAGTTAAAAATGACGTAAGGACATGCTGTTTTTCCTTTCTCCAAAATCCATTTCCCATTCAAACAGGATAGGCGATGCCCATGAATAAGAGAGGCATACAGTGTGCCATCCTTTCTAAAAATGTGTAAATAATACTATATGAAACAGCAATTCCATTAAGAACACCACAAAAAAAAACTACAAACAAACTCGTATCCTCAACTGCAATGTTGTTTCTCAAGGTTTCTGTTTGTTTTAAGTGAGGAAACTTTTGCAAAGGTGTATTACATTTCTATCTCCACGGATTATCGGCTCAACACAACTCTGACGTGCCCTTTAACTAACAAACTAATTTAAGCCATGCAAATAAACTGCTGTAGGAAACAGTACGATGAGTGTTGTAACACCCAGAAATAATTCTCATTACAGTCCACATATCCCAGTAATTTATATCAGATGGGCTCTTTAACACATGACACTGGACTTGAGTCTCCCATAGCGTACAGATATTTTAAATGCCATTTCCTGTTCTTAGAAGCTCTCATGCACAAGCACCCAGTTATTCCTTGTTTAAAATAGCCCATTTCTCTTTCTAAAGCACGGCAATATTGCCTCACTTAATAGCAAGAACTTGGAAGTGTAGGAAGCGCTTAATTCTCCATATGCCAAAGGAGCTTTCACCCAGGGAAAGCAGCAGCAAGTTAAGAAATACAAACAAAATAGATCAGCTTCTGTGTCCATGACCTTAAATTCATTCCTCGGGCTGCTTCAGCTTCTGTAAGGTGTGCTATAACACTAGGATCCATTTCATAGTACCTCTCAAGCCCAGACCTACCAGCTGCTGACATTAAGAATACCCCAGCTGGATTGCCACGAACAGCCCAGGTGAAGATCAGAAGCTCTGCTCAGCTATAGGGCCAGAAACAAAGTCTATCTGTTGGACATACTACAAAATTTACTGCAGACGTAAAGAACAGGAAGACTACAGCAACAGTCCTGCTGCTTACTTGTCCTAAGTTCACTTTGTTCCCCGAGCAAGCGATAAGTCCAATGGCTAGAACAAGTTTTGCTAAAGGAGTTTACAGTAATAAAAAATCTGCACATGCCCTGCTCCAGAGTGCTCCACAGGCTCCACAAGCAGCAGCTTTATCAACTCCGCTAAGTAGAAAGAAGCCCTCGGGACTGGCTCCAAATGTCACTACAAATGTACCTCAAAGGGCTTGCATGAACAGAATTTTCAAAAATTGAGGAAACTTTCCACAGCACAAGCACAGACAGACAGTAAATGGGAAAGAATCAGACTTAATCAGGAGAGAGCCCTATGGAATAGCAAGGACATCCCCCTAAATCCAGACTACCCCCAGCCCATATTTAAGCTATTAGCATCTATCGGATTTTCAATTTTCCTGCAAGATTTACTGTCTAAAACTCCCCCCCTTCCCACCCCAAATCCAACACGAGACAGATTTAAAACATGAGAATTGGGATTACAGGTTGCCATAATCAGAGACTATTAGGGAGAATTATGATAGGAAACAAAAGGTAACCTTTATAAACCACCCTGACCCTATGTAATAGAATCCCATTTCTGTTTAAAAAACAGCACATGTTAAGCTGCTCGCATAATGGGGTATCTGCCAAGAAAAGCCCATTCAAGGATTTTCGTCGTAGCATTCCCTCAGTAACACCTGACTAGCTACAGCATTTGTTGAAGACTGTTTAAAAAAATCACGGCATTAAAAGCTAAACTTGTCGGTTCAGTTCACCCCAGCCTACAGAAACCATTCCGATACGTTTTCCTTTTCCAGTTTTGTTCCTCTCTCCACAAATCAATAAAAGGGTCAGCATTTTGCAAGCACCATTTCCCCTCCTGTGTTTTCCAGGAGGTGGCTGTAAGGACAGTCCCCGTGCACACCCACTTCCCACACAGGTTTTATGACCACTGCCCCTCTTTCCCATCACTGCACCCACATGAGGCTTTCACCCCAACTGAAGGCTGGGCTACTGAGGAAAGAAACAGCACCTATTAACAGTAAAGGGGGTAGAAAACAACAGTAGAGATGGAACAGATTTGATTCTCACACAATTGATAGAGACTTGTTGAGGCTACAAGGGGAACTGCTTTGGTCTACCCTGATCAAATTCGAGGTCTCCATTCTCACAGTGTCTCTGCTACTCCTGCAACTTTGCCCAATGTTCTTTTGCCAGACTGCCCTCCATCCATTAAATTTCTAATATTTACCACTTTCTGCAATTTCCAAGCAGCAAAAGAGTCTAGTGCAATCAATTTCACTTCTTGACTTCACACCATATCAACTTTCCAGAAAAGCTCACTCAGCTTCAAAACCTCACTCTCCAAGTACCTAAGCATGGAAAGGATGCTCACGTCCCTGGACATACAGGACTTGGAAGCTTACAATCTAGAAAGCACCAAAAGTCAAAGACGTGCCCACGCCGAGGGAATTTTCAAATATATTCCTATGAAGTGGAAATAAATAGAGTATTTCTCATTTCACAGAATCAAAAAGCTTGTGAACGAAGAAGCTATAGTATGTTTTCAACGTGAATCTCTTGACATTTGCCAGCATCTCAAAATCAATCCAAAGTGATTACATTCAAACCAGATTGGAAATGAATGTTTTCCCAAGGTCTGGGAGTTGTCAAAGATCATCAACAAAAGGAGGTGGTTGGGAAGTGGGAGGGAAATGTCTCCTAAACAGAACCACGTTCACGCGCTCACCTTCAACAAGAGTATGCGAGGGGCTGAGAGCCTCCAGGAAGACGGCAGCTGGAGGTGGCGGTGACCGCCACCACTCAGGAACGAGACATTTACCGTGCAATCTGCTCTCTGCCTAGCAAGAAGAGTCACTAGCAGGTAAGCGGTGGCCAGATGAACTATCTGGGTGGGCCACATGCACCTATAGCCTACAGATTGAGCGCTGTTAACTGAGATTATCAACCACTTACAAACACTGTATCATCCTCCTGACTTGATTTCTTTCCCCTTACGAACACATCAGCTTAAGGTACTTTCATTTGCTGCTACTTACCCTTCATCACTCCAGTTGCTCCACTCTTAACGTGCTGTTTTTACATGTATGCATATCTCTAGCCTATCACTCAATCTGATTTTGTCCTATAAAATCAGTTGCTATTTACTTTCTCTCCTAACATTCATATTCTTCTTCAGAAATAAGAAAGTGAAGTGCAATATCAAAATTGATCGTGGGCAGGTTCAGAGAACTGAAATGTTACAGCATTTTGACAATGTACCTCATTGAATCAAGTCGCCGAGTGCTTTAGAGCAAGCACAAAGGAAAAAGCAGGACTGCACAGTGGGTGACAGGAAAACTCCTACTCCAAAAGACAACCATCAGACCCACTAACTACAACACAAACCTACAGCCTTACTCTCTCCCAATGAAATCAATACATTTGCACAACCTCCACTGTTCGATCAATTCCAAACACTTCTCACGTTCGCTTGAGTCACACTCTGGATTTTAATGAAGCTTTCATATCTTCTTTAAAGGTGTTAATTTAAGCTTCCATTAATAAAAGAAGAAGTTCCTAACAGCCCAAGAATCCATCTAGCAAACAGGACTTGAGCCAAGCAAAACCTTTCTGGCTGTGCTCAAGGTAAAATCCTCATCTCCCTCAACCTGCCCACCTCTGAAATGCGAGCGATCACACCGGCCTTACCTTTATGTCTGCCAGTTCATCGCCAGCCACCAGAGTCCGCTAATGGCAGATGACGGTATCAGTGACAAAAAAGTAGACTGCTATCTTATCTCCACACCACACTTCCCACTAGCACAACAACGTTACCTCAGTGAGGTATGACGAACAACGGCCATCCTGATGACAGCTAAAAAGCAGGCAGTCTGAATGGATCGATGGCGCCAGGCTAGAAGAGGCAAAGACACGCACGAGATCGCTGTGATACTGTCTGGCACCATAAACGGCAGGACCGTGGGCCACGACACTGCTGCTAGCAGCAGGCAAGCAAACCTAGCTGCCACCATCAGGCTGGTGCTGCGTATCGCACGGGCAAACAGGTACTGACGGGGTCTCACGTGCAGGCACAAGAGTTTCTGCATTCCAGCAGAAGCCAGCTCTTTCACTCCTAAGGTACCTGCAGTTTTCAAGATGTGCTGTTTAGTAAGCTGTTAAAATTCTCAGGGAAAGACAAAAGTTTGACTTGATGTCATGGGATATGATAAATGATTCAGATGCACTTCTTACACGTGACAACGGTAAGCACTGTGCACGCAGAGAATGAACAGCACTGTTCTGATAGCGCTCACTGAAGACTGGTGCTGCACCAAAGGTTGGTGCCACTTTAGTCAGCGGCGATGGCAGCGTGTCACAGGAGGTGACTGCCTTGGCGGATCTACCTACCTCACCTGTATACCGACACACGTGGCAAATATTATGTGTAGGTATGATACGAGCAGCCCCATGAGACAGCATAGCAGCACGCTGGAGCTGTGCTTTAGACACAAACCAGCACGCAAGAAGCGCAGTAGTGCCTTCTCAGCTATTCCGTAATTTTGGGTGCGTTGGCTGGGCGGCCATGCTGCCATTTCAGGAGCATCCGATAAAAGGAAAGGCGCAACGGGACAACTGAGTCAAGTGCACTGCTGTACTTCCACTTGAACTTCTTTCACTCTGCACTTGCAGGTACGTAGCACAGAAATCCAGCTCTTGGTTCACCCAGCTGCTGCATCAGCCACCAGGTGAACCAAACTTCAGGTATGAAACCTGGCCATCCCGGCGTACCATGGAACAACTTTCCAAGCTTCAAGTTCTCGGCCTGATAACGAAACCCTGAAGTTAAATGCTGAATGCTTTGTCAACGGCCAAGCGCAGCTTGAAGTCAGTGCTGCCTCACTCCACGCATCAGCTCCCCTGACCTAGGAGCTGCCAAAACTTACGCACGTTTTTCAAAGTCTCTGGACTACCCCAACCGCGGGAAGTAAACAAAACGTGGGAAATAAAGCGGCCGTACTATATGAAAAAGGTATTCAGCGTGAAAGAAAGCAGTAATCCTAGTAATGACAAACAGGTCACAAGTTTATAAGGCAGTATGCTGACAAGTTTATAAGGCAGTATGGTGACAACAAAATACCAGCTTGTTTTTTTTTCCTCGCACAGGCACTGTATTGTAATGGAGATCAAAAGCAAAAGCTGCCCTCTCTCTACTGCACCGGACTGTTTGGACTGCATTTAGGTCATTTCTAGAAGAAATGCCAACTGGAGAAATTCTCAGTAACTAATTTTACAAAACAACCCCCCCCCCCCATTCCTCTCCAATAAAAACCTAACCCTACCATCAGAAACACAACTCAGACAGGATGCTAGAAAAAACACAGTAATTGATTTAATTAACCTGCTGATAACCCAAAGCAAATCTCCCTCTCTTTCCACCCTGGATGTCCTATGTTTCTTATGCCCACATCAGAAAACAGAATTCCTCAGTAAATGATAAAACATTCAACACCTTAGAGGCCACAGTATTTTTGCATTCAAAAGATTAACAGTTTTGTTTAATGCTCCTCATTTTATCAAATATACCTCAGCTTTCTCTCATCACAAAACAAATACTAGATAATAGATGGCCTATGCCCTATACAAGCTTCACAGAAAAAGCTAAAGTAACAGAGAAAAACGTGGAATTGTTTCACCAGCAAAGACTGTGGCCACTGTCCTAAAGAAAAAAGAAAGCAGTTTACCTGCACAAGCTGCTAAAGTAGTTAAAAAATAAAATAGGGCACTGCTTCTAATCTCTTTCCATAAGCTCCTTTCCCACATCAGATTCAGATTTGCAAGACCCTTATAACTGTGAAAAAACGCTCATTTCTAGCCACTCAACAGTATTTAGGAACATCACCGTTTTTCGCTCTTTCCACCAATACTGCTGCTGCAATAGAGAACACTTTTTTTTTTTTTTTTTTTTTTTTTAGTTTCTACCATTTTAGGTTCTCTTTCCTACTAATTAACTTAAGTGCATTTGCCTCCACCATTTCTGGCATGCAGCAACATGACACTGGCATGGTTCTTGACATTTCAACTGCTTCCCACAGACCTGCATTAAAAACAATGACTTTTGTCAACTTCATCTATTCTCTAATTAGCAGAGCTCCGCGCAGCAGCACAGGCAGCAACGCCTTCTGCGTGCGCTCTGAGGAAGATGACTCTGCATCAACTTAGACGTTATTAAAACCAGAAGGCTATCTTTACAACCGCGATCAGGACTATGAACTTAACCCTCACAGCACGTTTTCAGTGTCCTTCAACACTTAATATCAAGAGCTACCGAACACTGTAAGAGTTCCATTCGTCTGCCGACGAGCTTTGATTATAGAACTCAGATAAAGTTGTACAAAGACGTAATCTGCACGTTTAAAAAAAAGTTTCCTCCATGGCAGGAGGGGAAGATTTTTTGCTTCAATTTAGATCAGAAAAGCCTTAAAAACTACTCCATAGGATGCAACCCCAGGCTCACAGCCTCGCTGCAGACGCATTTAGCTGTGCTCCCCATTGTTAACTTTATTAATTGAAGTTTGCATTCCTTTCATTCACGTTTGCAGAAAAACACGTAAATTATGGGCAATTATGTGACGGTTTGCAGATATTTTGCTTTCACATCACCAAGCGTGTATTGCTTCATGCAACGTTTAAAAACAAAGTGATTCCTTGTTCTCCATCCCCTATTTCGTGCCACGGTTCGTGAATGGATTACACGGGAGAGGGGAAGGAAAGCGGCGAGAGGAGGAAGTGGTGCTTGTGAAACTATCGCAGCGGAGCGCGTGCTTTGCGCAAAGCGTGGAATTTCGGCCAGAGTTGTGGATTTCGATAAATTCCACGCGGGATTATTCGCGAGGCGCTTGCGGACAAAGCACCTCCTTCCTTCCCGGTGCGATCAACGCGGGGGCTCCAGGCTGGAGGCACGGGGCTCGCTTTTAGGCTCCGGCCCCCCCTCCGCCGGGGGACGAGCAGCCGCGCTCCCCCCGGAGGGGGGGGGGGGGGGGGGGCGAGAGAGCGAGCTTTGGGGGTAAAACCGAGAAATTATAATAATAATAATAATAATAATAATAATAATAATAATAATAATAATAAAAAGGAGCGACGTGGGGAAGGCAGCTGGCGGCGACCCAACGCCCCCCGCCCGGCCGCGACCCCCGGGGGGCTCCCTCAGAGCCTCCCCTCACGGCCCCGGCCCCTCGCGGCGCCCCCGGGCCGCGGCGGGTCCCTCACAGCCCCCATCCCCGGGGGGGCGGCCCCGGGGCTCCGGGGGAGGGACGAGAAGGGGACGAGGGGGGGGATGAGGAGGATAGGGGGGACCGAGGGGGGCAGGGGGGCGCCCGCCCGCCCGCCCCGTCCCGCCCGGCGCTCACCAGGGGTCGAACTCGTGGATGATGCTCTCGAAGCGGATGACGGCGAAGAGCCGGGAGCTGAAGCCGGCCAGCCAGGCCAGGAAGAGGACGGTGAAGGAGAGCAGCGACTGCCAGCCCGCCGGCTGCGACAGGCCCCCCGACAGCCCGCCGCCGCCGCCTCCTCCTCCGCCACCGGCCGCCGGGGGGGGGGCGCCGCCGGCCGCGGCGCCGCGGCTGTTGAGCGGCGGCGGCACGGAGTTGGCGGCGGGCTTGTGCCTGCCGCTGTCGGCGGCCGAGTGCTCCGCCATGTTGCGCCCGCCGCTCCCTCGCAGCCTCCCCGCCCGGCGCGTGTGCGGGGGGGAGGAGGGAGGGGAAGGGGCGGGCACGGGCAGGGGGAGGGCCGCTCGCAGCCCCGGGCAGGGGACGGGGAAAATGGAGGCGGGGAGCGGGGGAAAGGGCGGAGCCCCCGGCCCCGCACCGCCCCCTCCCGCCGCCGCCGCCGTTTGACATTGCCGCCCTCCGCCCGGGGCGGGGCGATGCGAGGGGGAGGGGCTACGGGGAAGGGGCGGGGCTCCAAGGGACCAATCGCCGCCGCCGCCCTCGCAGCGTGACGGCCTGTGGCAGAGCGACAGGTATTTAAAAGGGGCGGGGCGAGGCCGGGCGGCCAATCGGGGCGGGGAGGGGGGGAGGAGGGGCTCGCCGCTGGGCTATTGGCGGGGGTGGGAGAGGGTCGGCGATGACTGACGGCTCTTTGGTCCAATGGGAGGGGAGGAGGCGGGAGGGTCACATGGCGCTGCTCTGGAGCTGCGCTCCCCCCCTAGCGGCCGCGGGTGCTGGCGCCGCGGTGGCTGCCGGGAGTGGTAGTCCGCGGGGCGGGGGCGCGGCCGCGCGAGGGGCGGCTCCAACGGCCGTAACGGCCCCAACGGCCCCGCCAGCGGGGGGAGCCCTGAGGCGGCCCTGACCTGAGGCGCCTCGTGTGCCGTGCGCCATTTTGTGTACTGCGCCTGAGCACGGCTCAGGGAAAGTGCCTCGCACTTATAAGGCTCAGTTTTGCTGAATCTGTCTCTTAAAAACATATATGTAGGTTTTATTTATTAGTATTATGTATTTAATACACTATTCTTTCCCATTCTTGTTAAAACACATCAATAATACATCCAAGAGAAATTAAGTCAGACATCTGCCCCCTTTCCAGTGTCATCTCTGAGGGCTTTCTAATGAGCTGCCCAACTCAGGCGTTTCACCTGAAGGATTTCATTTTTTTAATTGGCTCACGAACAAAGAGCAAAAGTGTCTAGAAATGTGTAACTATCAGGTGTTTTCTAAAATGATTTAACGACAGGCTCAGCGCTGGCCTGCTGCTTGGAAATGAGCACGGTGTTTCCATTCGCGCAATTGGATCCTGTCTTGTGGTAACGGCAATTCAAGCTCAATCAGGCAGTAAAGGAGCTGCTTTAAGTGGCGGTGTACGTAGAATACATTTGTCTTTTCTTCCCCCACACCCAAGACCATCTCCTTAGATGTTAAGGAGCCAAAATGGACTGATGATGCACTGAAAAAAATGATATAAATCTTCTTTTTATGTAAAATTTATTATCAATGTTATCATTCCTTAATTAGAAATGTGTTTTACTTAAAAATCATTGCAGATCATGGTATGGACCAAGTTTCATGGCGTGTACTTTAAATTTCAGTGCCATAACTTTTACTTCCGACAGGGATGTTATATCATTCTGACCATACTGACAATTTTTTGAGCATAGACAAGCCCGGACAGAGCTTGATTTATTTCAATGCTGACTAATGGCAAAGTGCTTCTTTGTCCTTGGTAACAAAAAATATTGTTGCCTATTCATTTTCAAACTGTTCAAAGTCTGTACTGTTGGATACGTGAGAGCTTGGGTAACAAAATTAAGTGGTTATAAAAGCACCGTTCTAGTAAAAGCTTTTATGAATTTTTCTGTAAATATGCTCTTTGAACTTTTATATAAAATAAGGTTTAGTAGCCTTACAATAAAATTGATTGAACAGATGCACACAGATAAAAATTCACAGAGTCGTGTAGTTGGATGGAAGGATTCAGTGATTTTGACGACATACTGCCATGTCATAAATGCGAAGTGTGTTTCCGTTGAGGAGATGCAAAGCATGTCTGCTGAGCAACAGCATTCAACCCATACTTACTACAGCTTGGTGGGGAAAGAGGATTTTTCTCATTTTTTTTCCCTTTATCCTCTTGTGCTCTTCCTTTTGCTTTAAGGTAATTTGGTTTGACTTGTTTCGCTGTGTTTGGTGGTGTTTCATTTCAACACAAAGTGACTTCAAAAGTCTTCACATTAGTCTTCACATTAGTGATTGAGTAGTTGGCTTTGTATAACAATTATGAACCATTTTGCATACAGAAAATGAGTTTCCTATTCTGAGCATGTATCCAAATGCCTTAAGGGGGAAAAAATCTTATTTAATCTTCAAGCTTCCTTAATAATGGAATTGTTATGGGGATAATGCCAAATGCAGGGGTCATATAATGGGTTTACAAAGTGAAGCATCTTGAAAGTTGTAGATCTGTGTACAGGAAAATGTCAGATGGGAGCTCCTCCTTCCTCAACACAGCTACCATGTATTGCTGACATTCAGCCTACTGTTGAAGGAATGTCAAACAGAACTCATGCAGAAGAATCTAGACGCATCCATGTAATAAATTATTAATCAGAAGTACAAACTCATGGTGGGGGGAGATGTTTCGTGCTTCTCACCAAACTATCAGCCAGAATTCGGCAGTGTTTATTCACAGGAGTAGGTATCTTGGTGTAGAAAGCCACAGTTAGCAGCTCAAGTTTAAGGTGAATAAGCAAGTCACTTAAATGGTCCTTCCATCTCTTTGGTCCTGCAGATGAACCAGTTAGTAAGTTTGGTGTTAAGGTTTCTGAAGATGGCTTTGTAAGGTAATGGAACAACACTTCCTCAAGTGAAGGATGTTACAATGTACGTGGTACAATTGAGCATAACTTAATGTGCTAGAGGACGCTCGATTTCAGTGATGTGCTCAGTTAAATCCCTGGATGCTCATTGTTTAAAAATGTATGGCAGGGTTTAATTGAAAGAAAACACAATGCTATTGCACATAATTATCCTTGAGAATCTGAACATTAACGCATTTAAAAATAGCTATATATTAGTCTCCATATTAGATAAAATGGCATGAACTTAAAATATTTTTAAACTCGGTTTAATTAAGCAGGTGCAACCTTTCTGTGGATACATTCAAATCACTTATGTCAGTTGTAAACCGATGCAAGATTGTCTGCAAAGGGCTCTGCACCTGTGTAACTTTAATGAGTTTTTTAATTGATTTGAATTAAACTGGTGCAACTGTTGTGTTTAGGCAAGGCCTTAATCTAGCAGTGATTTCAAAAATAACAGTAGAAACTTGACTTGTTCCTGATAGTGTTCTACTGTGATTTCCTTCCTTTCCAAGAATTTAAACATGCTACTGTTCCTTCACCTCTTCTCCTATCTTAATTTTCCTGCTTAGTTTCTCTTTCTGGATAACTGCACTGTGATGAAGGTTGCTGAATTTTGCGCATGCAGACCTGCCAGGAAGCACAAAGGAAAAGGCAGGACTCAACACCTCTTTTCTCTCCTTATCCAGCCCCTGGCATATTCTTCTGCTGCCAGCAGCTTTCGTATCAACCTTGTCTTTACCTCTTGGGGAGAATCAGGGCTTTTCCTTCGGGGAGCCTGGTACCACCTCTGCAAAATCCCCATCCCTCGTTAGAATAACTGAGGCACGTGCTGGCCCTCTCTTTCAATAAATCACAAGTACCATACTCAACATTTTATGTGTGTGTATTCTTAGCTACACACAAGTGCTGTGAAGCATTTAAAACCTGTGGACCTCTGAAACACCATTCTCGAAGAGTTATTTTATCATCTCTAGTGTTTGCAAGCACCTTAATCAGAACTTGGTTGTTCTTGGCAAATGCTGAAGCCAAGTGTTTTTGTAAAATGTTTATTTTATTCCTTCTGCTAAGAAGGAATGTGCTGCTGTGGGGTGATCAGCGAAACAAACAAAAAAACAACAACAAACCCATAATTTTCTTCAGGGGCATCCTACATGGCCATTTCAAACAGCTGAATAGTGATGCTTAGCATGTAAATGCTAAGTCCCCAGAAGTCGTAGTTACTGGATCTTATTAATATATCATGTTAGAACAGCAGAGCTGCTAAAGGACACAGCTGGAGAGTAAAGCTAGCCTTTGGGGAATGCAGTGAGAGAGATCCATTTTAAATGTAGGGGATATGGCACTGCTTAGTTGTAATTAAAGTGAGTTTTGTCACTGTGTTGAAGTGAGGGGGGAGGGCAGAATACAGGAAAGAGGCATTCTGCTTTTAGCTGTAACGCCAGCCGCATGTTACAGCATCAGAATAAGAAAGATGTGTGGAAACTTAGCAAAGAACAGAGGGAGAGAGAAGAAAGAAGATTATTTTTATGTTGTTGTTCAAAGCCTGTTGAAATTGGTGGGAGTTTTTTGCTGCTAGGATTTTGATCACCCTTCAGTCGCATTTTTCTTCTTTGCCTCCCTCACCAGAACACTGCACACAACTGCTGATTGGAATTGAATGTAGGGGAAGAGGGTATTATTTGCACATTGTCTGTAAACTATTACTCTTTCATCAAAGTTTAACTCTTCTGATTTTACTTTGGCCAATAAATCTGAGGAGGTTTTGTAAGTTGGAAAGTTCAGTGGTGTTAAAGATACTGTTTTCAGTGCACTAGCTAACTCAGTAGGAAAAAAAAATGAAGATCATGTAGTATAATATCAGCAAAGAATTCCCCATGCCTGAAAAATTTCTCTGTAAGTATTGTGCAGTATTTTTCTGTAATTGGGTTTGTAGTCTAAATGTGCCTAGCCTTGAGGAAAGAAGTTATTTTGCAATGGATTGTTTCTAGTGCTTTTCTGTTGTTAGCAATTCAGACTAATCATTGTCTTCTTTGCTATTTTCTACACCGCTTGTAGATATTCTTCTAGTCAACTGCTGCATTAATAACTGCATCAGAATTGCAAAAGAATTTAAATGATTTTGTTGTGGAATGAACTCTGCCAAGATTCACAATGCAATACAAAACAGGAGCTTATGGGTGCTTTGGGACAGTGTAATTTCAACCCAACCTCACATACAGATCCGAAGGACTCCATCATTGTCAAGAAGAAAATTCAGCAATGACTACTTTATGACTTTATAGGATTTAAATTTTTTGGCTGCTGCAATGGCATCAAAATATTTGACTGCTTCAGATGTGCAAAAACTGCTGTATTGAAGAAAAGTTACTAAGAGGATTTCTGTACACACGTGGACTGAGAGACTACATTTTGTGATGCCTAATCTGTTGGTCTTCAGTTACTAACACAGGAATCTTTTTATGAAAGACTGTAGCACTTGCATCCCGGATTTATTGTTGTCCAGTGGAATTTATGGCATGTTTATTTATTTTTTAAACTATAGAACTATAACGCATCTTAATGTTTAAAATCCTATCCTGAGGAAACGCTGATCCCGCAGTAGTTAATCTATAGTTAATATATACAATTATATAATATATACAATTATATATAATATATACAATTATATAATAATATAGTTAATATATACAATTAATCTATACAGCTAAACTCTCCTTTGCATTCCTTATTTTGACTATTTGTTCCACTTTTCTGGACCTTTGGATACTGAAATCCCTGTTGATAGTTTACGCCAGTTGCTCCCAGACCTAAAACCCAGTTAGTGTTTCAGATTAGAAGTTCTCTTTTAGGAATGTAATTTTTAAAGGAAAGCAGCCACATACATCTGAGGCAAAAACAAAGATGCTTTCTCTTTTGACCATATAAGAAGCAATGCTGCAAAAAACAGAACCAGAGGATAAATTCTTCTGCCAAAGCACCTGAGTCATTGTTCAAGTTCTGGACAACACAGTCCATTCCGATGATTCCTGCTATGTATGTTCATATAACATGCAACTCAAATCATGGATTATGGTTATTTAGAGGTGTATACATTGCAATCTCCACCTTTAATGTTGCAATGAACTCCATTCTTTGCCAATGCTCCAGCATGTACTTGTCCATGGCTCACAGTCCCTATGGGAGGTGCCTGCTCTGGTGCAGCCTTATGCATGGCCACGGTCTCTTCAGAGGTGTACCTGTACCTGCTGTGTTGTGACCTTACCGATGGGCCACCGTCCCTTCAGAGGTGTACCTGCTCCAGCGTGAACTTATCTGTGTGCCACAATCCCTTCAGGGATGTGCCAGCTGCAGCATGGACATATCCATGGCCACAGATGCTTTGAGATGTACCTGCTCTGGTGCGGACTTCCCCACAGTCACAGACGCTTCGAGGCGTACCTGTTCCCTCATGGATTGAACCCCAGCTCGCAGTCTCTTTGGCTCAAGCTCACAGTGGAGTTCCAGTGTGTCCAGTCCAGCAGCAGCGGACCAGCAGCAATGCCCTGGCCATTGCCAGCCGAGGTGCGTGGCCGTAGCTGTTAGCAGTGTTCCCAGGCACAGAAGAATAAGGTAAGAAGTACAGCGAAAGCAAAAAGCAGCTACTAACAAGCACTAGATAGTAATGTACAGTAAGCGTAAGACAAGCAAGCCCCATGGCAGGCACAGGAGCCTGCCGATTAGTAGCTGAACAGCTCTAAGTTCAGCCTAGCACGCTCCAATGGAGTCTGTTGCTATCTTGAACCCCTGGAGCCCCACGTTAGGTGCCAACAAAGGGCTGTTATGGTTTAACCCTGATAGGCAGCTAAGCCCCACACAGCCACTTGCTCACTCCTTCCAGTGGGGTGAGGGAGAGAATTGGCAGGGTGAGCAAGCAAAAATTTGTAGATTGAGATCAAGGCAGTTTCATGGGTAAAGGAAAAGCTGCATGCGCAAGCAAAGCAAAATAAAGAATTCATTCACTACTCCCCATCGGCAGGCAGATGTTTAGCTGTTTCCAGGAAAGCAAGCTTCACCATGCACAGTGGTTCCTTGGGAAGACAAATGCCATAACTTCAAACATCCCCCTCCCGGCTCCCTCCTCCTCTCATCCAGCTGTTATTGCTGAGCATGATGCCATGTGGAATGAAATATCCCTTCAGTCAGTTGGGGTCAGCTCTCCTGGCTGTGTCCTTTCCCAGCGTTTTGTGCACCTCCAGCCCATGCACGAGCAGGGCAGTGTGACGAACAGAAAAGACCTTGATGCTGTATGAGCACTGTGCAGGAGTAACTAAAAAATGGGTGTCCTATCAACACTGTTTTTCATCACAAATCCAAAATATAGCACCGTACCAGCCTCTACAAAGAAAATTAACTCTATCCCAGCCAAACCCAGTACACACGTGTATGTAGTTATGTCTCATCCCCTGCCTGATTTGAACGTGGCCTGCACTACTTATAACAATGGAGTTCTAAGGATGACTGTTAGGAGTTGTTGCTGTGGCAGCAGAGAGGACGGTTCAGACATTTTCGTTGTTGTCTTTATTATGATTTAAAGAAACAAATTGGAGTCGATGTGAAAAACAAAGCTATAAATGTCCCAGGATTTTCCCCAGACAGTCATCATTGAAAGGAGGTGAAATTTGGGAGCTACATTACTACCTAATGCCCCTATTATATAAAATATAAAGTTCGTCGAGATTCAGCCCTAGGAGTGGAAGCGCTTTTTTACTAGAACATTTGTACTCTCTGCATCAGAAGAGGATTTAAACTGCGGAGAAGCTGCCTGTCCTTGACGGGCTCTCAAACTGTGTTGAGAACTACGCTCAGTAGCTCATCAAAAGATGATGAGAGTTCTGGATGAATAAAATTGTCATGGGGGTTAATGTTGTCTCATCAGAATGTTTTTTGATATAAAAATCTGGCTATATCTTTAGATCTCATTGCGGAGCTGGCTGGAACCATCTGAGCCCAGCATGGGGCAGCCCCTGACCTCTTCCCCCAGAGGCTGCCCCTGGAGTCCCCACTACCCAAACCTGGCTGCATACACCCAGTGCAGGTTTCCAAGTCCACACAGGCAGGCTGGATAGGGAATGTAACCAGCCTATCCTTATTGTAATATCTTTTTGCTGGTTACCAGGAATTTTCTACTTTACTCAAAGATCTTTTCAATGTGTACTATTCTTGTTTAAAGAGCATCACACATTTAGTACGTTCAGAGGCTGCACATATTTATGGAGTCACACAACTTTTTAAAGGATATCATTTATTAATATCAAGAAATGAATTCAGGAATTTCTAAGTTAATGAACCTCATTTTAAAAGAGAAAATACTCCATTATCTTGACATACAAGGTTTAATTTGCTGCTTACATCTCCTTCATGTGACTTCCACTTGAAGCAGAGATACACCCCATGGTTTTTATTGCAAGCAGATGGTAAGATTTGTGTGGAAATCATAGGCAATTTTTATTGGTCTGTTAATTACTGGCATTTGCATTATTAGGCATGATAATCTTTTCTTATTTCTGCAACAATTACTCTTCTGGAGAGAAAAGTGACTTGTATTCATCTGTGACTTTCTTGTTTTTTTTTCTTTAATTCAAATAGTGTTAGACAACAAGGAGGACACAGTTCAAATGCTCTTTCAACAGCAGTAGACTACTCAATGCAGTCACTACTGGTTCTCACAGGCAGAAACTAGGAAAGTTGTGGATATTAAGTACAAAGACCGTCTTTTACTTAATTCTCTGTTTAGTTGGGATAAAGCTACGCTTCTGAAGCTCAGCCAGATCCTCTGGAGTATTAAAAGTACTGTCTGTCAGCATAATACGATTATGTTTTGGAGTCCTGTAGAGACTCCTAAAATTCAGAAACACAAGGTCAGACCCTGAGTGCTTTTAGGTGTGCAGTCCTGAATTGCATTCATTTATGATAGCAAGGAGTTGTCTCTGTATCTGTCACATACTAGAAAAATCTGAAGAACCACAGATCCCCAGCAGGATTAAAAAATTAAATATCAATATTTCAGTTCCTCTGTCTCCATGTGCTATTATCCTTTTGTTCATACAAGCCAACATCATGGCACCTAGTTTCTCGCTAAGGAAACAGCCCTATTCAGCTTCTTAAGCACCAATACAAAATAGTTTTGTAAGAAACGTGTGCAGTAAGCTTTCCTTTCCTCCAGAATGAGAGATACATTATAATCTTAACTTGTTTTATCCATCCTTGCCTGAGAAATGAATACCTCTCAATGCAGGTTTTTAATGTGGTAATTAGACATTCCTGTGCTTTATCTTAAGTTCATTCTGGAAGCAGCACTCTCATCATTCCTAACCATCGCTTTTTATTAACTGTTGGGAAGCCACCCTTTTTGTATATTGGGAGATTAACTGTAATTAGATTCCATCTCACTAAAGCACTGCTATGTAAACCACTTCACCTCTTGTTTAATTGAGAAACTGAACGTGGAGAGGCTTTATGTTAACAAGGAAAAAATGAATATTTAAATTGGCCAGAACGGTATTATGGCTCTTCTGGGCCTCTTAGCACATAGTTACAGGCACTGCCTCCTTTCCTATGCTTATGTAGTCCTTATTTTCAGGTGTCTCCACAGCTTGAGAAATGCTCTGGAGTTATAAATAATACACCGGTAGCAGAGTTAAGATGTCAAGTGTTCAAAACAAGCTCATCAGCATATATACATCATGAGCAAATAAACACTGTGTATTTCTACCCCTGTGTCTAGCCAACTCTGAATCTGTGGAAAATTACTCTTTCTTAGGCTTAACATACATGTGGCAGAGCTTTTTCCAGCTTCAAGGATAGAATCACAGGGGCCAGTTCCTGGTAACAACATTGTTTACATATTTCAGAGCATGATCTGTGGATCTCCATCATACGTTCCTCTAAGGAGTGTGCAAAAGGAAGCCTAATACTAATGACCTTAGACTGACTATGGAAAAGTGCCTCTTCACTAGGAAACTCTTTGGGGTATACAATTTAAAAAGGATGGTAAACTATTTTGTTGTGTGTTTACAATGTTGCTGTACTGCCGGATCACTTACTGTGAGCAAGAAGCTACCTACCCCAGTCCTGTCTGCTGGCAGATGGACTTTACACATAGTCTAAAAGAACTATAAGGATCCTTTTGTGTATTCTACCTTTTAGACATGGTCTGGTTTGAATATCTGCTCCTAAAGCTAATAAAATCTAGACTTCTTAGGGCTCTGAATAACAGTACTGCAGGCAGACAGACATCTTGGTTTGATGGGAGATGAACTTCTGTCCTTACACCATTAATAGACCATTAGTCCTAAATTTCCTACACTTCAGCTGTGTTGCAAGGTTACTGACTACGATACCTGAAGCAGAATGGAAGAAAACAATGATGATCATAGAATGATTAAGATTGGAAAAGATAGTTGTGGAAGACTTTACTTCAGTTATAGAGAAACGTAGAAAGTGTTTTAAGTCCTTAACTCTTAGCCTGTGACTGCGGTGGAGAGAAAAGAAAAATGCTTGTGCCTTAAGCAGCACATAGGAAATCCAAATCAGCAGGAGCATTCTTGATGCTTAGCTACCTGGTTAATCTAGGCAACTTGCCTACAGTAACAGAGTAAAGTATTTCTTGCTGTGAGTTCTCAAATTCTTTTGTAGATGGAGTTGCTTGGATTCTGACTAGGCTGAATCCATGACAGAATAATGGGAGCCACGAGAGGAGGAAACCTCTAGATTTCCCTGTTAAGGCTTCCATCTAGGTGAGGTGAAGTGCTGACAGAGCACACCTATAATGACATATGTGTTAGACTTGTGCCTTTTATGTCATGTTCTCCCTGGAAGACAGGAGATGATGATGCAGCTGACTACTAATCAGCATCAGAATAATAACTTTTTGCAGAAGCACTTTGCTTTAGATAGTGGATCAAGAAAGCATCTCCCTCTCTAGACAGTCTTCCAGGTATATTGTTTCAAATCTCATTTTTCTAGGAAAATTAACAGAAGAGCTGTGATTTAAAAATAAATAATAATAAAAAAATTGCTGTGCTCCCTCTAGAGATCAGATTGCCTTGGTCATTTGCAGTTTGGTTATATGTCTGGATATACCAAAAGAGACAGATTTGAGGATTCTTTCTAACAATGGTCAAGGTGAGGATGTCCCTGCTGATTCAGGGTGATGAGGGGAAGGTTGCTTGCAGGTTGGGAGTATTTTTATAAGATCCATTTTCATAAGATCTATTTTGGCATGTTTTCCTTTAAAAATTGTCATTTTAAAACTGCTGAAATATATAAGGCTTAATGTGAGCACTTAAGCTAATATTTCACGGTAAGCACATGAATGGTGTCCATTAAAGTGCACAGAGCTAATCTTATGCTGAAGTGTTTTGCTGGATTGAGTCCCTAGAGAACTCAATGTGCGCAAATAAAATGTATGTCTAAATATGAGCATTGTTCCCAGGTTTGATGAAAATATTTTTGGTTTCTATATGTATATCTTAGTATACATTTCCCTTGAATGCAGTTTTAATATAATTCTGCTGTTCAGCAACCCAGATACAGGAATTGTACCATAAATATCCTTCCCTCTCTCGCTCCCTTCCGCCAAGTTGCATTTGATGAGTGTATCATTGCTATATATTGATGTTACTATTTTATTAAGAATTTGTAAAATACTGAACAATAATAAGATACCTTTCTTTTCAACAGCCTCAGGGCTGGATTTGTGCTCTGTTCCATGCTGCTATATAAGTACAGAGACAGTGCAAGACATCACCTGCCTTCCTACTCCAACCCAACATAATACCAGTCATTGTGCTCGAGAAACTCTATTATCACTCCGCAAATAGGATTAAGCTGCTGTCAGTAAGAGTTACTCATAGTTTGCTTTGGAAGAATCAGCCCACAGAAGTGGATGTCAGGTTTTTATTTTTGGTGAGGGGTGTGCATCCTGAGGGAGGTGAGAGTGCAAGAAACCCAAAGTTACTCAAGACTTACCCAGCTGTAATAAAGAGTAGCTAATAGGCGTAGCCAGTGCACAGCCCAGTTACTACTCTTTCTGTCCTACAGGAATCTCTGCATGGTTCCACTACCATAGAATCACAGGATGGTTTGGGTTGGAAGCGAACTTAAAGATCACCACATTCCAATCCCTCTGCCAGGGGCAGGGACACCTCCCACTAGACCAGGTTGCCCAAAGCCCCGTTAGTAAATATCCAAAGTTAGGCTGGGAAGAATGCAGGCCACTGTGTCTCGCTTCAGGAATTGTTACTAATGTGATGGATCATTTATTGTTCCAACTTGAGCAGTAGATTCACAACTCAAATTGGGCTTAAATATCTGTTGTGTACCTTTTGTTTACATGTATGACTTTGTTATTTCACTTTGCTCTGGGCATAGAGTAAGTTGTGTTGGACCACAATCAAACGCAAACATGTCAGGAAGTGTAATATTTAGAAGTGTAAGTATGATACAGTAGTTGTGAAATGGTACCTAAATCTAAGCCATTGATTTTATTTTGTTGCAATTTTGGAACCATTAGAGGACCTGTCAGATTTCTCAACCTTGAAATCTCCCAGAAAGTGAAGGAGAGAACTTTCATAAGATGCTGTGGTTGTCAAGAAATATTTGGTTTATTGCAACAAAAAAGTCAGTGGTCATCTTCATATGGTATATGAATCATAGAATTTAGAGGTAGGAAAGACCTAATAGGTTACATAGTCCATCATCTTGCCACTGCAAAATGGCTCTCTACCATATTTTTTCCAGTACTTTATGCAATTTAGTATTAAATATCTCTGCAAATAACAGGATTTTGACCACTTCCCTGGGAAAGCTATTGAAGGGTTTATTCAAAACTAAGATGGGATATTTTAGCTCATGTTTATCATGTGTAGATAGACAGATGGATGAATGTAGATATATTTTAAAGAACAAAATTTTGTTAACTCATCTCTTCTGGGGTAGGTGGATAGAAAATTTTAGAAGTGTTTTCCATTCCAGTGTTATATGTACCCAAGTGCCCTAGCAACTGTTGAAGTTTTGCAATTACATTTTCATGTATGTTTTGTTACAGTAAGGGGTCCTCCTAATGAGTGAGAGAGGATGTACTATTGAACAAATTTTGAATATACCCTGATTAAAAAAAAAAAGGCTTCCGCTCTTACCATGATCTCTTATCACAGCTATTTCATGTACTGCTAACTGCAGTGATAGGTAAACAAAAGAGTAAACAAAATGAGATCTGTAAATTATATCCCTTTATTTTAAATTCATTTCTACACCTCTGTCCTTAATAATTCTTGCTGCCAGCCACTGCAGATCTTTATAGCCATTCCTTCTGAACTAACAATGTTATTGTCGCAACAAATTGCACAGGTCTTGTTCTTTTAATCTCACTAAAAGATTAAAGATCAAGTAAAGAAGAATGTTATATAAACACGAAAACCTAACATTCGCTTTCATTTTGTTTCACCCTTTAATGAAGCTGTTACCGTGTGTGTAGAAGATGCAACAGAAATCATTTCCTGTGTTTTAAAATACTTCATAGCACATCTTTTTGTCCATAAATATAATGATTCACCATCTCTTTGGGACAGCTTAGGTGATAATAATGACTTGCTGTGTAAGAGTGCACAGTGAGAGGATGATTAATAGAAATCTCAGAAACGAACACAGGTCAGTTTAAATAAATAAGCCCAAAACAGCTTGAAAAACCCGTTTGTATTAAACTACAGATAGTATTTTTCTCTAATTTGAAAAATAATATATATATATATAATATTTAAAGTGGTTAAATAAAACTTTTATTCATTTTGTGAATAGTTAGAATCCCAATTAATAAGAGACTTTCAGTATTTCTGCTCTTAGTAGTAGATTCATTCATGGTTACAATTTGGCATGCTGAAGTTCCTTAATAAATTGTATTTTAATGAAATAACATGATTGTCTACATAGATGTAGATCAGTTCTTGACCTAACAAAAGGATTTGAAACTCCTATGGCCTTCCCTTAATTACACATGGCATGTTCTTGGTATTTTCCCCCTATAATGTTAAACGCCTTAAGAAACAGGAATAGACTTGCTCTCCTGCCTTCCCAAAAGTATTGATGGGACTTTTGCCCATCCTAAAATGTCAGTAAGTACTTAATGACTTTTAAAATAAGTTGGACTGGACATTTATCTGCATTCTCTTCTAGTAAGGACGTTAGCTTTCTGTGTAAGATCCCCGTGGAGATTTTTTCTTAATAAAAGTGAAAATGCAAGGTAGGGTAAAAATGAATCCACAGGAAAGTAGTGCTCTGATCTGAGGGAACTGTTACTACTTTAGCTTGTTGAAGTTACAAAATATACACAAAATAAGCAAATGAATAAGCTTGTTGCTCAGGGTGCTAAAAACAGAAATCTTCAAAATTTGTGTGCATTCCTGAGAAGAACTTCTTGGACTGGGATCAGTTTCTTATGAGAAACCTTTGCACCAAAGCTTCAAATGACTGAGGAAATGTCATCTATTTCCCTAGTTAGGAATTTACTGTATAACCAGAACAGGCAGGAGCCAAAACCGCCATGAGTGACTGTGATTAGATGCTAAAAAACATTACTAAGTTGTCATTAATCAGGATTTCTGTCCAAATGGCAATTTCCAGAAAGTAAAATCTTATTTCCTTTAAAAATTAGTCTTTGTCTCTTTCCTGCCCTCATCTTGAGCATTTTTAAATTTTTAAAGCTGATGAATATCTACGGTCATCTCTCATATCATACATCTACACTGCAGCTATAGCTCCCCACGAGACATCTGAGCTGGCTTTAAAGCAGCTGGTTTGGGTACCAAGCATAGTGCAGTCAGACAGAGAAGGGCCTGGACCTCCATTTAGGCTGTTTGACATATTTAGGCTTTAGCAGTTTTTATGGAGACCCATCCTGCTTTGGGACTTACTTTTCTCAGTCCCCAAACAAGCTAGTTAAAAGTCAGCTTGGATGTGTACGCACAAGCTACACTGGCAGGTGGGAAACCAGCGTATTCCTTATACCACTCGAACTATAAAGAATGATGTGTGTGTCCAGACCCCTGGGGTTGGGAGAATCCCAATACGTCAGTGGTCTGAGGTGGCTTCCAACTGAAAAAAAAAATTACAATACAGGAGTTGCATCACTGTCTTGAGAGTTTATATTTGATTTATCTTCACAAGAGATGCATAAATGACCGAGATCTGTCAGAGCAATTGGTTTGGACAAATCAACCTTAACAGAGAATTTTATGCAACCTGGAGTATTCAGCCCAATCCTCAAGACATTTAGCATAAAAGCAATCAAGCAAACCAATGTCAATTTCTTATATCACTCACAGCCTCTTTAGATTACTTATCTGAGATTCATTTTTACAAGTTTCCATTTTTATAGTATATTTGTATTGCCTTCGACAGAAAAAGATAATTTTTTCAAGCAGGATGTAACGATATTATAGTGTGCTGCCCTTTGTTCAAGACCATATTTGATTTTTTCCTAGTAGTAGTAAAAATAATAATATTTAACACTTTTATAGTACCCCATGTATTGAAAAGAGCTTTTCATGCTAACAGCTTGCTATCTTCTGTAGGCTAGCTAGCTACTGAATCTCCATTTTAGAGGTAAGCTGAGACAGAAAATCTTTAACAGCCACCCTTTGGAAAGCAGCCATCATTGTTGGTCTCTGAATTCTCTGTTGTCCAGCTCCAGTTTCCAGAGGTTCCTGGCACATCTTCCTCCTTTGTTACCTTCAATGGGGGAATCACTTATTACTCTGAAAACAGGAACGGAGAAGGATAATTGACAGGGTGTCAGCGTTTGAGTAAGATGGCATTTCCTCGTCTGAGCGTTCTGTCCTTCAGCCTCCAGCTGCTTCATACCATACCCAATGTATGCTCCGTCCATCTACAGCCACAGCCCCACTGCTGCTGAGCTCAGCGAGCCAACCCCACTGCCTCCAGCTGCTCTGCTTTCCCTTCCTCCTCACTTCTTGTCCATCATCATACCTGTATTCCTCCCTGTTATCTTCTGATCTGTCTATGCATTCTCTCTAATTCTGGTCCCTTCCTACCATTTTCCTGTTATTACATTCCTGTCCCTGCTTGCAAATGACTGAATAATCTCACTGGTCTAAGTGCAATGAATTTACCAGTCACAAAGAATGTTAATGTACCATCAGATGCTGCACCCCCTACTTGCTACCACCATCTCTTTGCGTGCAGGAGTTCACATTCAGTTCTGCTTTCCTTCCCTCCTACACTTACATTTCCTCCACACACACATCTGTTTTCCTTTCTCCAATCAACGGCAAGATTTAGCATATGGGTATACATTACTGCTTAAATAAAAACACAGTACAAATCCTACTGGTGGGTCTGTGGGTGTGTAGATATAACACTCCGAATGAAAATACCATCAATTTTATCTATTTATGATAATTTTTTTACAAGAGCCTGTCATGAGAGTATTTCTAGTGCAGAAAAAAAGCAGAAGACAGCATGAAAGACTGTCATGTTGGACCTTGTGGTACATGTATTATTTCACCCTGGAAGACTGATTTTGTGTGTGATATTTAATACGCATTAAGAGATACTTATATTTTTAGTATTTCTGCAGATGTTGCTTATATATAAATTTATGACACAGGACAGCATGAAGGTTTTTTTTTTTTTTGTGTGTGTGTGACTGAGTTTTAATCAGAACTGGTTAGAAAATAAAATTGTATAAACCTCTTTTTCATTTTGTGGGGATTTTTGTTTTAAATGGTTGATCTCTTCCCATGTTGATTTAGGCAAAAAAAAACTGATCTGAGATGAACTTTTGAATAAAGGTCTAATTGAAATACAGATAGAAAAGGGCAACCTTTTTTCTTTACTGAGTTTTAGTATATTCAGGCAAAATCTGACAGTGCATGTTGATGATTATTTACAGAAAAATCTTGACAAATGTCTGTACTCCCCCAACCCAAATATTTTACGGTGCATCTTAAAATGTCATAATCTTCCAATAGCAGTTTCATGATTTAAGTTGTAAAACTATTTTTGTATTAAAAGCTTTTAATGTTGATTTTCACAGAGGAAAACTCCTTTCTCTTTTAAATTTTTGAAGTGTGATGTGGAGTCAAAAGAAGGCCACTTGGGAAGGACTTAAGTCTAACTGCACAGGCTGTTTTTTTAAGAGGATGAAAACTGAAAAGAAATTTTCATTTCTACAGCAAAAGACCTTACTTTTTGAAAAGACATATAAAAATGTCTTCTCTGAAGACTTCATACTCTTGACTAGCATGAGAAACTATCAGGATTATTACTAAGTAAGTAGATTTTTTCCTGTAAGACTGTGTTCAATGCACTGGAGCTACTACAAATACTTGAACAGCAGTTAAAAAAAGTTTTTGCTAAATCTTGCAAGACTTAACAGCTCTTTTTACACATTTAGCAGAACTGTGCCCCTGGGAAGTGAGGGAAGAGAAAAGGCAGAGAGGCTTGCCTATTTTCAGACTTCATACTTGGGTCTGTAAACCTGCAGAGATGAGATCTCTGAGCCTGTTTAACGGTTTGCTGCTGCTGAAAGGAGTATTTCAGCTTCTGCTCTCCCCCACTTCCTCTTCTGCCCTCCCTTACTTCTGCCCCCATGGTCCAACCTGTTTTTTTATAGGCACTGGTACTTGTTCAAGCACTCATGAGCTGATTCAGCGCATTAAGTCAGCAGAAAGCAGGATTGTGCGTGTGTGTGTGTGTCTTGTTTGTTTTTATTTTAATTTGGCTGAACCAGGCAGGGTTTTTGCAATTTTATTTGTATTGTATTTGTCGTGGAAGAGTCTGTACAAACACATAACAGAAAGACAATCACTGTCTTGAAAAACATATTGTACTTTAGAAATCAGTAGAATTTAGATATGCACTTAAGCCATTACTAGTTCAGGGCTCAAAAAATAAAAATAAAAATAAAATCAGATTATCTTTTCCAGTAGAAAATAAAATCAGGATATTCTGATGGGCAACAACATCCCAGAATCTCAGAACCATGCCTTCTGAAGTTCTCTGGTCCCTGTCACCTGAGAATAATTGAGAAGCAGGTTTTTTTCATTTAAAGTCCTGCTTGGAAATTATGTTTTCGCAAACACTGGGGAAGTCAAGGTTAAATTGGCTTCCTCTTCAGTTTTAAAACTGGCATACTTTCCCCTCCTTAACTTCTCTGCTTTTAGCCCTTTCTGTTTTCCAGAACATTCAGAGACAAACCGCTTGCTCTGCCCTGTTCATAAATGCAATCTCCCCCCCTTTCTCTGTTTTTCTTTTTTAATTTTTTTTCTGTGCTCTTAAATAAGTGAGTTATGTTTCTTTTCAGTTGAAAATGATAATGTAATGGGTAAAACATCAGGAATTATTAATCAGAATGCTGACATTTTAATTCCGTAATGGAAAACCATAAAGGTAGTAAGTTAAGGTTTGCTGCAACTCCGCCAGAACTTTTTAGTTTTCCTGTTCCTTTAGCAGCTCTAGTAGCATGAATGTTGTTTCAGACCATACTTAATGAGACTAATGAAAAGACATTGTTGTTTCTTGGTACCAAGTATCTTTTCCTTTTATTCTTTCAGGTAAGAAGAAATCACTCTATCAATCTGGAATTTTTGACACGATTGTTACTGAATTAACATGTTGTACTTTATTTCTGCAACTGTACTAAGAAATCAGTAAAATATGATCTGAAAATAGTAAGTCACCTTGAAGGCCTAAACTAGATATAACATCCTTGTAGGTGCATGTGTTCCAGAGTAGGATATTTTAAGACCTACATTTTAATCTATCAAATGTGTTCGCTATTAGCAGCAGAGATCAAGCCTTCACAGATTATTCTGTGCACAAGGAAGATCTTTGAGTTTACTTCTTTGAGGCATAATGTGGATGTCTTTACCCTTAGCTAGTGCCAGAGGTGAAGACAAAAGTATTTGAACCAATGGTTCATCATCTTTTAGTCTGTATCCAGCTTTTTCTTCACCTGTAAGTATAGAGGTACCCTCTGGACGACAGTAACTAAAACTCATCTACAGTGATATGGTGTTCCTTGCTGCACATATTTTGAGAGGGACTGGAGGAACTAGCGCTTCATAAGGAAAATCTATTTAAAATGCCTGTTATTAATATTTAAGTACATATTCTTATATTAAACCTCTTAAGGAGAAAGAAGAAAACTTATATGAGGGAATGAAGTCTTATGCACACCCCATGATCTGTAGCAGCATTTGTTGTGTAGAAGTTAAAAGCACTGAGAGAGCTCTAAATGCAAAATATGAGGGTAAAAATGGTAAATTAGCTAAGTTTACAACAAACCAACTGGTGCATAATTTGACTTGAATATGAATAATTTTACAGAGCCATGTAGTCTTTCCTCTACGGACAAAGGATATTGACCATTCATAGAGCAGAAAGGTCAGTAATGCCATTCGTCAATTGGGTTTCTGGTAGCAAGAAATAGATTGGGTTGAAGTTGTCAACCATGGATTACATAGATTACAGAACTGGAGGAAAAAAAAAAAAGAGAGTTTTGAGTTTTTTTTTTCTTTTTGCCTCCAGCAGTTGAATTTAGAATGAAAAAATGAGAAAACTTCTTTCTTGATGTGTCATAGTTCTCAATTATAAATCTTAACCTTATACAAGTCCTCAATTATAAATCTCAACCTTGGCCTAAATGCCTTCCAAAATGGTCCGAGTTTTCAAAAATCTGTGGTGTAAGACTAGCCAAACAACAATTACAAAGCAAGCAGTTTTCAATATGAGAAATACAGAAGGGTCCTCACTTGGGCATTGTCGCAAGAATACTTATTTAAGAGAACCTCATCCTAAATCTTAGATTTCAGTATGCAGATCCAGAGTTAGTGTGATTACTTGCTCTTGCCATTGCAGATGAACAAGCTGTTTTGAAGCTCTTTTTAGAAATGTTTTGCTGCCATTAATTTAGCAGTTCCTTTTCTTTTTTGTGGGATTTCCTGATTTCTGAACTTAGGATTTATCTACACAGTTCAATTCATGAAAATTAATGTGAGTCAGTGAAAGATATGCCTTAGAAATAGATCAGTTAAACATCATTAAAACCCCCAAGGACCTTCCTATTCAGAATTCAAGTGGTCCTAATTTAATTTAATTTACTTCTACACTGAAGTTAGATCATTCAAATGTAATTCTAAAGGAGAACATGCACATTAGGGTTTAATGCAGTTTTACAGCTTCTCTTTAAAGTAACATTTTTAGTTAATTCACTTTGTGATTGTCCTCATATAAATAAATCCTTAATCCCACAAGTGTTTTTAGTTCTCACTAATCCTTGACACTTCTTAATAAGGGACTGCATAATCCAGATAGCGTCTCTACCAATTGCTGAGCTGGAAAATATCCAATTTCCAGTCTCTGCTGCATCTGTTAAGACTTTGTCCCTGACTATTCAGGTTTACCAGCAAACTGTAGTGCAATTGTAAGACAGGCTAAGAAATCTATAAGTTTTTGTTCCCCAAATCAATTAGCCGATACAAATACAATCAGACTCTCATCTATTAGCCAAGCTAAAAAGCCTTTAAGCTGATCTGCAGAGGATATCTTTAGCATCTTCATCCAAACTTTCCCTGAGGGATGAACCGTTTTTGGCTAAACGTCATGCGGGAGACGATGCTTGAACCGTGCTGTAGTAGTGAGGTTTAATTATTGGCTGGAGAACTTGAGAAGTCTGCATAGGGGAGGAGATTTAAATTCCATACTGGATTTCTTAGGTGTCAGTGAGCAAAGGCTGCCTAGAGGATGTATAGGATCAGTATATGTCTCAACAGGCAGCTCAGTACCTCAGGCATTTAGGTAATTTTAGGTGCTTTGAGTTAATTGTGCTATTGTTTATTTCTCCAAGGGGGCTTAGTGGTGATAGGAAATGTTGCCATTTGAGCTGTGGTAGTAAAACAAATCTGAGCTGTTACACTTTGGGTTTGTTTGCTTCTAATGGGAGCTGTGAAGTAAAGACCCTGAGATGCAGTATAGATACAGATAGTGATGACACTGGAAGTACAGTGGCTCTTACGGTATGTAGAGATGTGAATTTCAGTCTTGTGACAAAACTGGAGGATTGACGCTGCCATATGTGACCATTTGGTCATTCAGATTCAGGAGTCAGAAGTAGTAAAGTGGGCTGGAAGACACATCATTCATTTTGTTTAAAATTGGCCACAGAAATCGAGCTGTTAACAAGGCTAGTCTTTATGAGCTGTTAAGTTCAGAACAGACTTTTGAGTTCAGTTGCTTTCTGGAGTCCATCAACTATTAGATTTCCACTAGCTACACTGTTAGTTAGGACATGTATGAGGACATGAATGAGGACATTCTCATGTATAGAACCCAATGTACAGATGTCTTAATCTAGCGGTAAGTCCCATCCTCATAACTTTTTACTGAGCATCAAATGTTTTTTTCATCTTTGGATCTGTGTACAAACTATAACCTGATGGCATGGTAAATCCAACGTTATTCTTGTATGGAAACCACCGTGGCCACAGGAAAGAGCAACCCAAATCACACATCCAGGTTAGCCTTCTCTGAAAATTTCCGGTGGTCTAGCTTTGCTCCTACTGACTTTATGCAGGTAGGTATGCATGATTTTTATCACCCCATTCTTAAGGTGATGCAGGTGTTTCTGTAGTGACATATGGTTGTCACAAAAGCATGAAGCCAACGTAATCTCCAGGTTATGTCTTCTAATAAATTTGACAGAAATATGGTTATGTGCTCACAATGAAGCCAGAAGACAGGTTTACTGCTACGTGTCCTGGCAGTATGTGGAACTACAACCTCATATTCCACTGGAACAGGAGTACACACATATCCTCTTGGGGAGGGGGAGAGGGGGAAGGAGGAAAGTCTTTTAAAAGGCTGCTGCTAATTACACTTCCTATTTTAGATCTCACACAAAAGAAAGCAATACCAGTGGCTAGGTACCTACTACTGTTGTTCTGAGTTTATCTAAGTCTGATAGTATCATTATCCCTTCTTCCTTCAACAACAAATTTTCCAAAAAGGTTTCCTATCTGTGAATTTAAAAAGACCCTCAAACCTTAGCTTCTGAGCTCTGATAAATCACAGCCTGAGGTGGTTTGGTTGGAAAGTGAGAAGCCACTGAATAAGGAAAATGCTGAAATTTCACTCTCCGTAGGGATTACCACTTTCATTAGCCTCAGTGAAAACCATGTTTCACTAAATTTAGAGCTGCAGCAGAGCTCAATACAGATAATGCATTTAATGTATGCTCTGGGCAGTGAAGTTGAAACTATTTTCAACTCATTTTCTTTAGTGTTGGGTGCAACCATCCTGTAAGTTTCCTGATAACTTAGGCTTTTCTTTCTCAGAACAGCAAGTGATACTCTTCCAAAGCAGCCAGCATCCTCCATGACAAAGCTGTATCATGATTTCATTCTGTTATGTTTTATATCCACCTGGTAATATAATGTCATGGTATGATAGTGCATGCACTTCAAAGATACGCTTTTTCCCAGTCTGTGCTCATGTCAAACACAGCTGAAAAATGTAGAGACTTTTAATTTTTTTCCACGTGGATCTTAACTCTGCCAGAATAAGGACAGTTCAAACTTGATGGCAAGGCAATAGAACCAGATGTATTGTCTTCAGAAGAATGAAGGTGTAGGTATAGTATGTTTATAGAAGGCAACAGAAGGGTGCAAACAAGACATCCAGTGAAGATACAGGGTACAAAGCGATTTTTAATGAGAAATACGGTTTGTTTTCTTCATAGTGCTGTTAACTGCGGAAGTGTGACACTGAATTACACTTTATTGTGTGTATACAGCAGGCATTTATCTTACTTTACACATCCATGTGTTTAGTTTTCTGCCCTGAATTGTTACCTTTGACAATGTACAGTTAAGCTCAATTATGTAGTAAATTTTCATTTTTTAGTAGTTAAGGTGATATGACTTCATGGTTCATGGCCAGGACTCTTGGTGACATTAGTCATCAAACAATAGTAAAAGTAAATATAAGTTTACTTGAATGTTTATGTCTGCTCTGCAGACATGCAAAGATTTGCTGTTAGCAATGTGTTTTAGACTTTCAGATTAAGTCTGCAGTTTTCTAGGGCAAAAATATTAGTCTATAAGTAGGATTTTTGTTATACATTTTAATCACTTGTCAATGTGGTACCCATATTTAAGAATTTGGACAGAAATAGGCCTGATAGAAAACCTTGTGTTACTACAGAGGATGTTAAATATCCTGTCAGCACTGGATGTCCACCTTATCTACTCTTTATACTAATTTAGAACAACTGTCCCTTGCACAGGGACAAAGCATGGGAGAATTAGGCCAGATAGATCTTTTTTATCTGGTGATAGAATTAATAATTGATGATAGAGTTAGCATCTAGTGAAAAGATTACAGTTTTCAGTGTTGTTATATGCTACGTTTTACATGGTTAGATAGTAACTAAAAACTTCAAGGCTCTTGCAAACCATTTCTGTGAAAGTAATAATTGATACACGGATTTTTTAGCAGAGATATACGTTTCTTAGCAGGGACTTGTGTCCCCTGGGATTGATAGAAATGGAAATTGCAGTCTTTCCCAGATTACTAAACAAATGGGAACATTGCACTGAACAGAGTTCTACTTTAGAAAAGATGAACTGATCTTCTGTATTTTCCTTTCTTTCTAAGCTGCAATTGATTTTCCAAGGCTCAAAGGTGTCTAGAATTAAATATCTTAGGAAAAAAAAAAAAAAAAAAAAAGATGTTTCTGGTTTTGTTGTTCATTAAACAGTGGGATTATCTGGAAATTGTAATGCTGAGGTCATCCCTACTACCTCTTTCAGCTTTTTGTTTGTTAGTTTGTTTTGTTTTGGTTTTGGTTGTTTGTTTGCTTGTTTTGGGTGTGAAGGAAATAGTAGTCAAGAAATTCAATTATACTAGAAAGGTTCCCATAAAACATATTGTCATAGGAGCTGTATCAAAGTCTACAGTCAAATTAGGAATCAGATGATACAGATGAGCATTAACAGCTCCTGTCTCATAAACAATGTCATTTATGGTTCACAGGAATTCTGCTCCAAATAAGCAACAGCTGGGACACTGATCCACATTTAAAATCCTGCCTAAATACAGAGGGGTGAATTTCAACAGTGTGGAGTCTGACTCTAGAGATGGCAAAGAGCTTTCTAAGAAAAAGTAGGTCTTCTGGGGTGACATGCAATCACTGTTTCCATGAGGCCTAACCACTTAGGAGGGCAGTTGGTCACTGCTGAGGATTATTTGGTTTCGTAAGTTTATTAAAACTGTAAGTTTGGTGTCTGAAACAGTATTTTTTAGATAATTGCTGGAACTGAGCCAATGCAGAGCTCCGTATGGTGGATTATAGATTCTATTATGGATGCAAAGTGAAGGTATCATTTAAAGGATTTTGGAAGAGGAACTCTGTATACTGCTCTAGTGAATTGCACAGCAGAGAGTTTTTCTTGCATTCCTTGATCTCTCCAAAAGAATAATGACATAGAGGGACAAAATACACTTCTTTATAGACACAGGTAAATCTTAACACTCTTCCATGTAGCTGGGAGCTAAATAGAGCCTTTTCTCATTCAGCAGTTGTGGCAAAAGCAAATCCCAATATACAGTGCAGAGAACTGCCTGTTGTCTACTAAATTTCCAAGTAGCTTCAGATAGTTTCTTCTTTATTTAGTCCCCTAGATTGGAGTGAAATGTTACTCATTCTGCAACAGATGCCACATTCCCCACTAGAACTAACTTTGTAGTGAAGTGCAGGGCTGCCATATCTCTGATCTACCTCCCAAAGTAGCTGACAGTCTACATAAATGTTGACGAACCACATTTACCTCTGGGTCTTGGCCCTCCCAACTGCGTGAACTTTCCATATTGTTCTATCAATCTCTACTTCCTCCAAGGTTTTCCTAGCCCCTGTTTTCCCCTCACCAGTTCCTTCCAGTTGGCCTGTTTACCTTCATCTTCCTTATATAACTTACATGATATGCAGCTTCTTCCAGGTGTGATCTTGCAAGAATGAAGATGCAAGAGATGAACGTCCTTGGCAGCAACAGAAACAGTATGGGCATGTTTTTCCTCCTTTGTTGTTTCATCAGAGACATCCCCACTTGGTAAAGCTTTGCTTTTGAATTCCCTGCTTGAAAGGAAAAATAAAACAACTTTTGCTACTGAAAGTGCTGTGAGATGCAGGTGCATGGAAAGCTGTGTATGAAGAGCCAAGTGTTTATTAGTATTAGTAGAAATGGTTATTTAATAACCATTTTTCAAAAATAGCACCTGTCATTCTTCTGTGTAATGCACTTTGTTGTGTCTCTCAGGAAAGAGAGTCAGAAAACTAATATGCTACCTTCTGTCTTAGGAAGTCAGTTTAAGGAGTTTTTTTTTAGTCTCTCTCCACCACATGGAGTAGACTATAAATTAGTACATTTTATCCCTGTCATAGACGTATTTTCTATTATTATTCTGTCACAGCAGAGCCCATCTATTGTTTGCTGTGATACTCCTAATATTGTGGCACCTTCACTGCACTGCTCTCCTGAGACAAATACCTCTTGTTTACAGTATTAAGATGAATATAGCAAAAGCCCTTTAATATGTGTCATAAGGATAATAATGACCAGAATACTTTTGCTTCAAAACCTTTTCCTTTTGCTAGCTTTGCCAGCATTCTTTATTCAATCATTCTATTTATGAATAAAAACATTAGTTTACAAAAATAAGCACACCCAGAGATGATAATTGTTACAAGGGTACAGTGGTAATATAAAGCTTTTGTTTCCAGAATGCAAACAAGAAATAGAAATGAGATTGAGGGTTTGCAAGGAAGATTATTCTCTCTTGAAATGGTACACTCTTTGTTTTTTTTTTTTTCTTTTTTCTAATACTGCTAGTTGTGTTGGTTATTTTGAAGTGACAATGTGATTAAAGTGTGCAGGAGCCCACTTCTGGGTACCTTCCCAACTTCAAAGCAGAGAACAGAAAGAAGGAGAAGAATGGAGGTCAGAGGAATATTTCCTACAGACCTGTTAATTCCAAGTGATCTCATTTGAACATGTGGAAGAAATCTTTTGTATAGAATATAGCCTTCCCTTCCCTTCCCTTCCCTTCCCTTCCCTTCCCTTCCCTTCCCTTCCCTTCCCTTCCCTTCCCTTCCCTTCCCTTCCCTTCCCTTCCCTTCCCTTCCCTTCCCTTCCCTTCCCTTCCCTTCCCTTCCCTTCCCCCTTTTCCTTTTTAATTTTTTAAATCTTTTTATTTGTCTTTTTATTCTTTGTCTTGTTTTTACTAGCAGCAAACTCGAAGACCATGAAATAAGGGTCTATACAAACCTATATCATAAGACAGTCTCTGTTCCAATCAGGTTTGAATGTAGAGCCTTGAGCCTTTAGTAACATCCTTATGAGAAGGCCTTGTAACTTTGCAAAACTGGGGTCTAAATGAAGAACAATAACAAGCTAAGGAAGGACAAATGTGGGTAAAAGTCACTGGAACATGTAGAATGGTATTTGGCCACGTGACCTACTTGTTGTGTAAATAACTTAGTTTTTTTTTTTTTTTTTTATAAAAAAGATACTACCAATGTTAATAATCTCTTGCCATACCTACCTTGTTTGTGAGCCTGGTGGCCCCAAAATGCTTTGAAACCTTGAAATTGTTTGTCTCTGTTACAAGCAGTTTTCCTTGAGCTGGAGCTTGAGCTCAGATACTCTGTCTGACCTTGCAGTAGGGGCCTTTCTCAAAGAACCTTGAGCCATCTCATTTTGCTGATGTCCATGATGTGATGCTATTGAGGGCAAATCAGTCACAACATCCTGCAGCACACCCTCATAGCAAGCAAGCAGAACCTTGTGTGCATTCAAAAACACGTGGGGTTTCTCTGCTCGGTGAACTAGCTGAGTTCTTGTAGAGCCGGCCCTTGAATAGGCTATTGCAGGAAAGTACTGTGAAGAAATGGCAAATTCAGCTTGAGTCTGGACTTAAGGCTATCTCTGCAGGGTTTTATGTATAAAAGAATTGCAGAATATCCTGAGTTGGAAGGTACTGACAAGGATCATTGAGTCCAACTCCTATATATGTATATATATACAGCTAGTAAACTCAGCTAGCCACTTGTTTAAGTGATACCAGTTAGTTCGCAATTTATTATCATTATGAGCTAGAAGTGAAACAATCATCTTAATGTTTATAGTTTCTTAAGCCTTTTGACTGCTCACACCATATATTTTTTTTGGCATCCCATTTTATCTGTTCTGTTCAATAATGTTATGTTCTGTACTTTTCCTCTTAGTTTGCTCTAGTTGTTCTCAACAAATGCTTTGCAATGACAATTCGTAGTGATATTAGAAACTGACTTCCAAAACCCTGATCTTTTAAAAAACACTGTTTATTATAAATGACCGTGCCTCATTTATAATTTAGAAATCAATTTCCCAACAGTATTATGAACATTCCAGAAGACAAAAAGGTCTACCCATACAGCTGATGGAAGCCAGTAAGAAAAGAATTACCTGTCCAATTGAATAAATATAGATGTTGATAATACAATAATAAGACATGGCCTACTTAAAACTGGTTGTACTTCATCACTCATGACAAAACAAAACCACTCTGATCAGTGTCAGGGATGATGGAGTTCTATTGCAAAACATTTATTTATTTATATTTAAAGAACTAGTATCCATTTTTCATATATATTTCTGTGAATAGCACACATTTTAGGATTATGCTGAAGAAATAACCCCAAGTTCTACATGAATTTTACTTTTTTCTGCAGTCATTTACAGATTGACTGAATGTTTACCCATTTCTGGATGAACTGAAAGGTATATTTCCGTGCCTCTTGTTCCCTGCCCATGAAGGGCTAGATGTAGTCAGAAAGTGACATGCATATTCAGTATAGAAAATCCCTTCACATAGCATACCTGTGAAAAAATGCATACTTTCTGGATAGGGCTGAAATTTTTACCTAGGTCAAATGAGCCTGAGGTATACTGCAAGCTGTGGAGTTGCTGAATATGACACATCACAGATCATTCTTTAAGAAGATGCAATCTGAAGTATGTTCCAAAGCTTTGTTCTTTTTATTATGTTTCTAATTGACTTTGCTACCTACCTAAAGCCTCCAAATTCCCCTTTTGCTATTTTGGACAATCTGGCTGCCTGCTATTAGGTGTCTATCACTGAAAGAGTTGACATTTATATGCTTGCTGGGGATGCACAAGTGCAAGGAATCCAGCATTTTAAAACCATTCAGCAGTGATAAAATCAGAAAGATCCACAATAATTTATGATGTGTATAGATTTCACTTTCCAGACTACATGCTGTTTGTTTTGTTTTGTTTTGTTGTTGTTTTACTGTTGTTTGTACCTATATGGCTCTCATTTTAGCGATCACCTCTTCAATTGTATAAGCTATCGGGCAGGAAAGCTAATCTGGCAGAAAACATGGAAACATTTGCATCAATAACCATCTTTATAAAATCATTTATCATCAGAGCTGGGCAGCTTTCCTGTTCATGTGTGGTTGAAAGTTGTAAAAAGTTTCTCTCTCATGAGAGAGAGAAATGGCATCAGGTCATTACTGCTCTTCACAGAAACACTGCAGGGAAATACCTGTCTCTTAATATTTCTTGACTCAAACTCTAGAAATATATATATATATTTTTAATTAGGTATTCTGATCATGTATCTCCAGTAAATTAAAATCCTAGAAAAATGCTAGAAACTAGAAACTTCAAGTATGCAGTGCACAGTGCGCACTTCAGTCTGTCCTTGGTTATAATTTCTTATAACTTGAGGTAATCTCAGTGAATTTCAGATCGGGGGTATATGAAATAAGATAAGTCTGTTCTTGGAAACTGTTATTCATCAATCAATTAGCGCAAGATTTTTTTAAAAATTCTAATCTTCCTGCTTCAGCTATATTGAATTAAACTGTGATACCCAGGCAGCTAAATTTTCTCCTTGAAATATATGCTTTGATACAGTATTTGAACATCCATCTGCTTTCTGAGGTGAGCAGATGTGGCTACTTCTACTGCAGTATGAAGTAAGAACGCATACTGTGTCTCTTTTCCTGGAAAAATGCAATCTGCCTGTACATATATATTCCTTTTAAAATAAGACTGAACATATTTGGATGAATGAAAATTAACTGCATTTTCTTAAAGGCAATGGTATCTTCATTTTGTGATTAGTGCTACATCTTGGATTTGTATCTGTTTGTTTAATTTTTGAATGTGAAATGAATCTTACATTGCTGGGTTACTAAAGAAAACAAGAGCTCGAGCACAAGATCTGAACTGCCATTTTTTCCTCAGACTTGCCTGAAGTACTACAGGGTGCTTCTAGATTAACACAGGAGTTATTGAAAAAAGAGCCCTCCAAATTATCTACCACATTTTAGTGATCATGCTTGAATATGCTATCAAAATATTGACATTTATTTTGCCATATTTAGCTGTTTGAGTCAAAAGCTAAAGGAACAGCTACAGTTTATTTCGAGTAGCTCCTATGTTTTAGAACATGTCTATCTATATACATTCGAATTTAGAAATGGTAATTTAAAAATATTTAAGCTAAAGTAATTTCAAATGTGCCTTTAATCCTTATCTTGGCAATACCATCATCGTCTATGATCAAAGAGTAAATTTGAATATATTAAAGTTTTTTTTTTTTCCTATCAGCATAATACTCTGCTTTTTTTAGGCACAGACTTTTCGGTCATCCTATGGGGGTGACATATTCTGGTTGAGATAAGGTGTGCAAGACCAGTGATAGATTTCAGAAAAACTTGTAAATACTCAAACTGATCATTAGATCTGTGTATGCCTGTATTATATGTGCAACAAGAGTATGAAGTTGTGAAAATTTGCTTTCACAGTACATACTAAAAGTTGCCAGAGTTAATACTTAAAATTCCCTTTTTAGAAAGCAATTTTGTTTAACATGGATTCAGTCTTGCTTAAGTGAATACCTAAATATAAAGGCAAGCTGGAGAAGACAGATTTATTGGAATAACAGCTGCCACCACTACTGATAAGTGCTCAGCATCTGACTTCTCTAGCTGCTGTTAAATCACGTACAATTCCTTAGGCTGGGAAAATAAATAAAGATAACTCAGTACAGCAATCTGTGTGAAACCAGGGGGAAGAACATAGGTTGCAGGGAGAAGATTTGAAAGACTTTGGAAGACACATAAGCTAATCTGCATGCACATGGCTTTGGTGTTAATTGCAGTCTCAGCATCTGTGTAAATAGTTTTCTTATTAAAAAGACAGGTTAGTTTTATAAACACGGAGTCTTCCTGCATTATTGTCCAGTATACGATGCAGAAACATGTCAGCAGCAATAATTCCAGAGAGGCACACCTCCCCCTTCAAATATGATTAACTAGAAAATAAAGCTGGGAGTAAAGTAAACAGATGGCCTGGAGGAACTTTTAAAACTCTGATGGTGGATTTCCAGACAAAATAACCTATACAAACAAGGAAGTGGTTAAAAAAGTAATTGAGTGTATGCACAAAGGAATAAAGATGAGAAAATGACAGTAAAGGTTTTTTACTATCCTTTTGGGAGAAGTTAGAAGAGAAGCGAGTGAGATGCTGTTGTGCCTGAAATGCTGGAAAGACTGATAAAAGTACTTAATGAGTAATGTGACCCCACAGAAGGAGATCATGGAGTAGAGGCTGTGTAGTGCTGTTTTTGTTATTTTCTACTTAAAGCCAAGCAGCAGAGGAAATAATTATGCCAAGAGCTGAGAACTGTTGTATCCCTGTGAAATTCTGGAAGCATTAAAGATTCCTTGTTAATGACAGATCTGTATGTGAGAGACCAGTTTCTCACAGGGAAGACTATCAAGAGACATATATCCAGCACCATAGTAAAACTCCCAATAACCAGGACTGTTGTACTATCCAGGGAAACTATCAAAGCAATAGTGGATAGTAAGGAAAAGCAAATGTGCCGGCTCAAATTAAAGAAATCCAAGAAGTAGGAGACATTGAGGCTGATACTGTGATCTAGAGTAGACATCAGAAAGCAACATGAAGAGCAGAAAGAAAAATTTCTTTGTCTGTGTGCAAGGATGAGGACTAAAAGTACTTATCCCAATACTGCAAATACCATAGGAGCAGTTAGCGGTAGTGTGAATAATGAAGGAAGCCTGTAGAAGAGATGTCTGCCATGTGTGAGTGATCCCCGAACCAATACATATATTCCTGTCAAATAATATTTGCAGCTAAGTTATTAGACTGGCAGCCAATTGAATTCCATCTGCATTATAATACTAGCTGGTAAATGAGACTGATAAGAAGATAACTCTAAGAGTGATGAAAGACAGTAAAGCCTTTCTGAAATCAGTGGAATACATACAGACTCTCCCTAAGAATCCGCTTGCAAATGACACATTATTGGATAAGAATTTCCAGTAGTCCAAATGCAGGTGTACCTCCCCTGGCTAAACAGCAGTGAAATCTGTGATGGAAGAGACAAATGAACTGTCTAGAGATATATTCCCATGTGTCCTATATGAGACAACGAAATGTTTTCAAACTCCCCATGGAAAGGAGCTGGCAAACATACCAATGAGCTACCATAGTGTGTATGGTAATTTCTTACAGCAGACTACAGTGGCAATCTAGCTACACAAGAAATAAGGGGCTCTTCAGGCAATATCAGACTCTGCTCTGAAGTCATACTGAAAATAAGTCAATTAGACTTGTCCAAAGCCTGAAGATGTAAGATCTGCTGTAGCATAAAAAAATCCATTTTAGGTGAAGTTAAGTACAAGTTTTGGCATAACAAGGCAATGCAACAACTTCTACTATCATCATTGGGCTAGATCTGCTGGCCATGATTAGTGTTAAGTATTTGCCCATCTTCAGAGGAGCTCTAATGTCAGTTTAACCACTCACTAGAGGAAGTCCTAGGAACGGTACTGACGATATTGTTGAAGGAAAAGGGGACATCAAGGGCCAAGCAATGTGGTACCATAATATCAAGCTGCAACAAATTCATAGCAAGTACTGGGAACAGAATATTAGCAAGCACAAGTCAGGTGAAGGTGAGGAGAACTGAACTTTGTAGACTTCTAGGAAGAAATAGCTGGACCGTGGGACACCACTAAGAATTTGTAAGACTGTGTATATGAAGCTAAGCAGTTATCTATAGGAATGCATAACTGCCTTCCTAGATACTGCATGTTCTCACCAATCTTACAAATTTTAATACATAGTGATGCAGCATAAGAAGCATCATGGGCACAGGAAGAGGCATTTAAAGAAAAACAACAACAACAAAGAAACTATTATAGCTTTTGCTATAGAAATATTGGAATTTGCCTGAAAGACTTGTCCTACTGGACACTGAGGAAGTGGTGGCTTACAGAAGTTGATAGAAAGCCACAAGAGACAAAAAAAAAAAAAGAAAAAAGAAAAAGAAAAAAAAGCTATCAGAAAAGGAGTCACAGTCTGAGTTTTTGCAGGCAGATTTTTACCAGCTCAACTCTGAGTTTTCTGAGTAAACTCAGATGAGTGAATGTTACAAAGACTCCAGGGCTACAATGTGGAAGAAGTCACTGCTAGTAGCAGATTATGAATTGGCTTTCCAGAAGCAACACACCAGTCTCTGTGAGATGGATTCTGGCAGTGGACTATGATATCTTTGCTTCTTTTCTTGAGGCTGTCTTTTTGTCTCCCTTCCTCTCTCCCTCCCCCCCACCCCTTTCTCTCTCTCTCTTCTCTCTCTTCCTTCTCTTCCACCTCAAACACTGGACTGGAAGTGGGGATTAGTGGTAATAAAAGAGTTTATACCCTGGCATTGACCAGAATGTGAGTAGTAAGTACCACATGAAGCTGTCCCTCATATCAACTGTTGGTGAGCTGTGTGGTTGAGACATTTTGTTTATGGAGATTTGAGTCATAACCTTAGGAGCTGATATGAAATGAACAACGTTTGACATATGAAATTACAGATTTTAGTAAGACCAGCTGGAGAGCCTGTCTGCTTAGTAGGCACAAAAAACTAATTGATTTTTTTTTTTTAAATACTTAGCTGATGATGAATTCAAAGACTGTATCCAATCCAGTGTTTACACATCTTAAATCTAGCAGAAGGTGAGAATACACTGTACTTCTGGTAACAGTCACCTGTAGGACACTGCACACCTTTCTGGGAAGTGCCTGTCTGAAGGACACAGGCAAAAGCTCTGACTAGGGAGCCCCACATGTGTTTTGCAAAGTATGTGTCTGGCCTGAGATTACCGGACTCAGACAATTGTCCATCCTGCACCGTATCTAGATTTAATGGTCATCATCAACAGACCTTTGAGCACTCGGACACCTTCTCATGGGCAGCAAAAAATGACGGCTTGACACAGGTGAAAATCGAGACAGTCAAGAAAGTGTTGATATAAAGCAAAAGAGAAAGAAAGGCAAACGGGAAAAGATCCTGACAGATATGCAAGAGAGATCATGGGAGCACGTAAGGGCTAAAGCTAAACAGACAGAGCAGTCCAGTAGATGAGTGAAGGCCTTTTAATTGTGCCCAGATGTTCAGGCTTGGGTTCATGCAAAGCCATGGCGTAAGGTAGCAGTGCAAGACATGGTGGGATACTAATTATTTGAATAACGGAATTGAAACTGAAGAAAAAGATGGGATTTTGGAGAAAATCTCAGGGAAAGTTTTGCTGACATAGGAGAGGCAGAAGAAATGAAATGTGAGAAAAACAGAGAACACAATGGTGCAGAATGCAGGGAGCTACACTTTGGAAGCCTGTACTCTAACAGCACCTCATTAAGTAAGTAAACATTGGTGGACCTTGGAAGAAATATATTAGAACTGCTTGCACACATTGAGAAGTCTTCAATGAACAGCAGCTATTCAGAGGGAAGACTATGCTGTTATTGTGGCCTTACTATTGAAAACATCTATACAGGTAAAAAAAAAAAAAAAGAGAGAAGGAGAGGGAGAAAATCCTGCAATTTCAAAATAAATTGACTGTATTATAAACATCTTACTTAAAGCAGTAGTGACCTTCCATTTTGAAGATGCATTCAGTTTCAGCACTTTATTTCACGTGGGTGATAAGTGAAACAGGAAATTCAGAGAATAGTAATGAGAATGATTAGAGGCATGGAAAGACTTCCATACATGCGGAGATTAAAGAGATTAGGGTATTTACGTAAGAGCAGAGATGAATAAGAGGTAAAATGAAAGAGGTATATAAATTATTAATGGTTTAGAGCAGGTCAAGAAGGTGCACTGATTTAACTCTCTCAGAATACAAGAACAAAGGGTTCGCAATGAAATCATAGCCTTTCAATGTAAAACTGATATCAGGAAATCCTTTTTACATAAATGTGGCTTCATTGCTTCAAGATTTGAGGCAGTGAACTTTATAGAATTAATAAAAAGGTCTGACATTTCTTGGGTAATCACCCAATACTATATGATCTGAATCTTTAAGAATTTGTAATGTATTTATCCTTACAAGAGGTTTCTGAGGTAGGAAAGTATTATCATGCCCCTATCCTAGTGAACAGAATTGACACCTAGAGAATGCTGGATGATTAGCCCTGGACACAGAAAGAAAGTCTTGTAGAGCAAAACTGAATCATAGAATCATAAAATGGCTTGGGTTGAAGGGACCTTAAAGATTGTCCAGTTCCAACCCCCGAGCCATAGGCAGGGATGCCATCCACTAGATCAGGTTGCACAGGGCCATGTCCAACCTGATCTTGAACACCTCCAGGGATGGGGCATCCACAGATTCTCTGGGCAACCTGTTCCAGTGCCTCTTCACCTTCTGAGTGAAGAATTTCCTCCTAACCTCTATTCTAAATCTCCCCTTTTTTAGTTTTAAACCATTCCCCCTTGTCCTATCATTATCTGCCTGAGCAAAAAGTTGCTCTCCATCTTTTTTATAAGCCCCCTTTAAGTACTGAAAAACTACAATGAGGTCTCCCTGGAGTTTTCTCTTCTCCAGGCTGAACAGCCCCAGCTCTCTCAGCCTTTCTGCATAGGAGAGGTTCTTCAACCCTCTGATCATCTTTGTGGCCCTCCTCTGGACCTGCTTTAACTGATCTACATCCTTTTTGTGCTGGGGGCCCCAGACCTGGATGAAGCATTCCAACTGGGGCCTCACAAGGGCAGAGCAGAGGGGGACAATCCCCTCCTTCGCCCTGCTGGCCACTCCTCTGTTGATGCAGCCCAGGACGCAGCTGGCCTTCAGGGTTGCAAGTGCGTGCTGCTGGCTCATGTCAAGCTTTTCATCCACCAGAAACCTCAAATCCTTCTCCTCAGGGATGCTCTCAATGAGCTTTTCTTCCACTCTGTCCTCATGTCTGGGATTGCCCCAGCCCAGGTGCAGCACCTTGCACTTGGACTTGTTGAACCTCATTAGGTTCACGTGGGCCCACTTCTCAAGCTTATCGAGGTCTCTTTGGATGGCATCCTTTCCTTCTGTTGTATCAACTGCACCACTCAGCTTGGTGTCACCTGCAAACTTGCTGAGTGTGCACTCAATCCCACTGTCTGTGCCATTGATAAAGATATTAAACAGTATAGGTTCTAGGACAGACCCCTGAGGAACACCACTCATCACTGGCCTCCACCTGGACATGCAGTCATTGACCACCACTCTCTGGGTGTGGCCTTCAACTCAATTCCTTACTCCTGAATCTTAATGACCTGAATACCAGGTTGGAACCTTCATATGTAGACAATCTTTTTTTTGGCCATTATTTATTTATGCTGGTGATGACCAGTTTTTCTGATACAGTTGGCCACAAAGCTTCTTATAGAAGCACTTGAGTCATGTGCCATGGCTTTTCCATGTTCATGTGGTCAGCACGTAATGCAATGTCCAGAGGATTTGCACTTGCACGTTAAATTAGATAAATCCTCTTGGCACTGAATTTACTGAATGTGCCCAAATCAATGGCACTGAGGGTGCTTCTAGATCTAATACTTCCCTGAAGTAATGGAAATACACTGATGCAAGATGCGGCATATACCTATCCATTTCTATCAAGGAAAGCCTTGGTTGTTCTCTGCTGCCACCTCCGGAATCATTGATCTGTCCCAGTCCCTGCTGCCTTCCTTCACAAGGGAACTTCACTGCCATTTTCCCATTTTTTTAGCACATTGGGCTTCTGGAAAAGGAGAGTGGGTGTAGAACTGCCTAGGTGGCTGGCAGCTCCCTCCTTACTTGTGCCGCAAGAATAGTAAAAGAGAGCAGCCAGACCGAAACAATTGTTTTATCAAGGCATATATGTCCCACGCTCCTAGGCGGACCTTCCTACTTCATAGGGACTTTTAGTGCGCTAACCACAGTGCTACTAGCTTGTTTTAGGAATATTCAAGGAATGGTTCCATCCAGAGTGTAAGTTTTCAGGATGTAATCTAACTTCTGTCTGCCAGAGGTGGGGAAAGAACTTTATGCATCAATATGATATCAAACAGTTCCTTATCAAGGAGGAAAGTTTAAACTGTTGCATAAATTATATGCCCGTGGCTACTGTTGAAGACGGGATAACAGATTGAATTATTATTTTGATTTGATGCAAAAGTTCCTAAGTCAGGTATAAGCTGGTAGGTATGCAACAGTGAACAGTTAATTATTTGGAGGAATGAATGAAAACCCAGATTTTGCTGTTTTGTCCTTCTGTTCGCTGATCCAAATAAACATTTTTTTTGCTTTAATAGTCAGAACATTAAAAAAAATATATATATTTACCTCACATTTTTCTTTTTGTTTAATCCTGCAAATTTTAGAATAAGGGGCTATAAAAATCTTGAAAGGCATTATGTTTCTGTGTGTTGGCTCAGGGTGAGAGAAACTTTCTTTGTGGGACTGTAGTTTGATGTGATGATGGATACCTCCCCTTCTTGCAGAACACAACAAATATACTGCTTTACAGTAGAGTCACTGATTCTTTGTTGTCTTGGTTTAACCCAATAGGCAGCTGAGCACCACATAGCTGCTTGCTCACCGCCCCTCTCCCATGGGAGACTATGAAGAAAATTAACTCTATCCCAGCCCTAACCAGGACATTTGTGTATGTCTTCTACAATGGCGTGAATGATAATCTGTGCAAGCATATTTATTATTATTTTTTTAAAATTTATCTTCTGAATACCTATGTAATCTTGGATCTTCATAAGGCTGTAAATATAATTCTAAAGCTTTGATAAAAAAGCCTGTTATAACACCTGTGCTATTCCAAAACTTATTTTTTAAACTTTTTTTCCTTCTAGTACAGGATCGGCATTATATGGTCTTGAGCTTTGCCTCCAAAAGAGACAGGCTAACAAAGAGTGAAAACTTCAACCCATGAAAAAAGAACTGGCCGGCCAAGACCTGCAACTTCAGCTTCAGAGCTCTGCTATAACCATAATTCTCTGACTTTTCCTAGTAGCTTCTCTCCACCTGCTCCTGTTTATGTCTTGTTGTATTAAATGGGTGACTGGAATTACCACTGGTTACCAACAGCTTCTATAATGGCACACATGGTTCTGTGTGTCCGCTGAAAATAGCTCAGATAATACATTCTGATTTTTTTCTTTATTCTTTTCACAGATGCATTGTTCATAGTTCTATGATCAGCCCATAAGCATACCCTGATTTGACTGGGGTCTAGGGAGCTGAACAGCTGAAATTGCAACACATGCAGTGGAAATGTGTGTGCTGCACTTGCTCTCAAATAGATGCTGATGCAAGAGAGGAAGGAGGTTCTTGTTTTGTGATACAACTGTGCTTAATAGATAAGATAGGTCTTCTTCTTCAGTTATTTTCCTCTATGACTCCCCACATTTACCTCAGAAAGATTTGCAACTAGGTCCTCTAGTAAATAGTGCTGTAGTCCATACTCTACTCCCCCTACCCCTCTGTTTCTCCTCTCCTCAGATCATTCCAATTTTTCTCTGCAGTGACTTGATTTTTTATTTATTTTTTATTGGCAATGCTTCTTTGCCTAGTGTCACCATATCCCTCATTTTTTTTGCCCAGTTCATAACAGAAAATTTTAAAAGAATTGGCTCCAAGACTGATCTTTGAGTAACTACCATTAAGCTGCCTCTGGTGTCAAATTACCTCTTTCAACACTGTCAACATTTCAACACTCTATTTCCATTTTTTCTTTAGTTTTACCCATCTACCAGTTCCTCTTTTACCTCTTTCTTCTCTAGAATTATTTATTAATTTCCCACATAGCCCTGTATCAGCTATTTTACTGAAGTCCAGACAGATGATGTCTAAGGATTTTCTTTTAAAATAATCTCTCTTTAAAAAGTAATGCTGTCAAGTTTATTCTGGCCACATCTGTCTTTGAATCCGTTTTGTATTTTGCGTTTGTTTCTGTCTATCAGTGTCTTCTGCTCAAAAGCCCTGTGTTCAACTGAGGTCCAAATAGTGCAATAACTATCAGGCCTACTCTTTTTATCCCCGCTGTTTTATAAACACAAGCTCAATAATTGCGGCTACCTGTTCACGTAACAACTTGAGACATTTATTAAAAGTATTTTCTTGTGAGTGTGTGTGCCAAGTCTTTCAGAATACCAGGTTGGAAATTGGTAGATACCTTATAGTTCATGAAGACCCTCGAGTTCTATTTCTACCTTCTCTGTGGTCATTACCATTTCACTCTTGCATTCCCAATATCCAGCTTCTCTTTGCTCCCAGATCAAAATCATTGCCCTTTTTTTTTTTTCACCTTATGAAGTATTAATTACTGATTTATTTTTGAACCTATTCATCTTGTTTTTAACCCTTTGACACAAACCAGGGAAACTGCTAACCGTTAAGACTTCTGAGGCTGTTTCAAAGATCCATCCCACTGAGCAATCTCTCATATTCTGGTAGCTCTGAGAGCATTTCAGCTGGTCCCTCTGTAACTGAAGACCTCAAAGAAAATCCTTGCCCCAAGAATCATTTCCAATTATTCTAGCCAGCACAGCTTCTGCTTTTTTTTTTTTTTTTTTTTTTTTTTTTGTCAAAGCCTCTTAGGTGCTCAGTGCATATATATGTCCATACATATATAAATAAAATAAAATAAGTTCCTTTATTCCTTTGAGTCTCAGCCTGAGGCCTCCTGATCCCTTTTTTATCACTTATTACTAGAATTTAAGTGGTAGGTAAGCTTTTCTAAGACATGCCTAACCTAGCTTTTCTTCCAGTGGCTGCTGTCTTGAGCTAGGTTTTTAGCTGCTAGCACTCCTAAGCACTTATTTTCACCTTGCTATTGGCCTCTTCCTCTGAGCTGAGTCAAGTTTTCCTCCATGTCGTTTTCAGTCGTATTTTAATGCTGAATATAATATTAAATGTGTTTTGTTGTAGGTGTTATCAGTAGTTTGTTGTGCTTTTTTAATGTTTAATTTCTGTCTTGAAAGTTCTCTGTGGTCTAAAACTGATGTGTTGATAACAGCAGCTTCCTGCGTTGCTAAAAGGACTGAGCTGTGGGCCTGGCTTGTCATGGCTGTATAGCTTATCATAACAGCTCTGCCTTTACAAACCCTGATCTAGTTCTGTGGATTCAATGTTCTCATTAAAATAAGCAGCTCAAAGTAAAGCGAATCAGCACAATTGTCATTGTCTTGGTCTCCTTTCCCTCAGCATTCATTTGAATTAGCTCTCCAGCGCTGTTAGTACCTTGAATGATGCACACTTGTGTCATCAGTTTCGGTGCACAGACTTCTTCCTAGCTTCTGTGTTACACATTCACTTCCCTTGTTCATTTTTGCAAAACAAACTGGATTTCTTTATTGGCCTCAATAGCCTGGAGTTCATATCCCTCAAAGAAACATCATTCTCTACTGTGATTTCCACGTTTGAGTGATACAAGAACTCTGTTGATGCACTGGCACACCATTTGACGTGGCAATATGATCAGCTCTGTGTATGTGTCTAAAAGAACAACACTGCAGGAAAAAATATAGTGCTACAGAGCATGGATTGTTAAGTGCAAGGGGTACCCTGTGAATCAGAAATCCCACAATATAAGCACTGCATAAAAATGCAAATAAGAACTCCACCAAACTGAATTTCTTCTGTACTGAGATGGACTGACTGGCAGCTGTGAAAAAGACCAGACGTTACATGATCAAATAGGTATTCATAACCTTTGTAAAATTCTTGTATTTGTTGACTAAAAATCATAATATGTAATCATTATCCAGAAACAAATACTTCTCTTGGATCTGATGAATTATTACTGAATTTGAAGTGAGTTTGAGTTTATCATCAAAGATAAACACCTGAGCCACATTTCAAAGATCTTTAAAAAAAAGTCACACCCCTGAATGACTACTCATTTGATAAATTTCCTATTTCATTCTGAGAACAAATCTGCTGCTAGCTAGTCCATAGGTTTCCATTTTGGTTTAGAAGAGTTCCTCTTCATTTACAGGTAGAAGGCGGAAGGAAAGTAATGTGGTTTTCAGCTTAAGTTTACACTGTAAATGTTATTTTCAATTTGAGGCCTGGCATCTTTTTTAATGTGACTCATTAACAGGACTCCTTTCACGAGTAAGGATTACTCACTCAAATAAATTAAGTAAAATGAATCCATTATCTTTTAAGGCTAAATGATAAAACCTGTGAATTAGACACTTTAAATAGAACCATTAACAATCTTTAATTACAGTACAGCTACCAACCACAGCAGTAATATATAGTAATACATACTCACTTTTTGCCTGCTGTTTCAGTGTGACATATCATTATGGAAGGAACGCTCAAGTCCTATTTTTAGATTTTAAATTTTGCAGACAGAGAAAAACCAAAGCTGGAGGAGCTGTATGAGCAACTCTTATATTATTTCAGGCAGTTTGAACTGAAAAGAACACACAGTAAAAAATAATTATGTCTTGTGGTTAGAGGGACATTTCATGGGGCCCACAGGGACTCAGGGTCAAATGCTATGTGGTGTGCATCTGCCACATAGCCTCAGAGCCAGCAAACAGTATCTGGGTTCTTTTATTAACATTATAGATGTAGCCATTTCAATTAGATGCCAAAAATGATTTGGAGGCATATTGTGGACCTCTGACAATGAGAAAGTTATGACAGACCCAGTGTGTACTGTCCAGGACTACCAGACCTTTTTCTCTGTGCAGCCTATTCAGAAAACTGACAACTGTATTTGGGGACCACAGATGACTCTCTGTGTACAGTCAGGTTTTAAATACTTTGGATAATATATACCGTGAATAACTGATTGCTCCTGAATTACATTCCTTAGTAGCCTTTTAAGTCCTCTTTCTGCACTGTGATAGGCAGTTTTAATGTTCCTTAAAGTGCCTTGTCTGTCTATCTGTCTTGGATGACTGTTTTATTAACAACCTATTAAAATCTGTTTGTGGCAGGAAACTAATGAAAAATTATATCAGAAAAATATATTCATTGCCATGAGGATGCTCAAGAATTCATATAATAAATTTTCTGATGAAACATTCATATATAAAAAAATGTTCATTTAGTGAAACTAAAACTTTCTGCAGAAATATGCTCATTTCCATGAATGTCTCTTGGGTGAAAGTTTTACAGGTGCAGAGACAGAGGCAAAGACTCAGCCCTCCAATTGCAATGTAGTTGGTGGCACCTATCAGAGAGATGGAAGATTGTTGATCAGGTGCATACATTGCTTTAGTTATCAATTCTATAGAGTTGTAAGCTGTAGTAAAATGTGTATTGCCTTCACTGGAAGTGTGTTGATTGTTTGGGGAATGCTTGCCATTGCATGCATCTGTGTAAGAATTCCATCTTTTGAATTCTGTGTTAATTAATTAATGGTCTTGCAACATGCTCAATATGCTTTCTGTAGAGTAACAGAAAATAAATCCACTTCCATGAGATCTTAGGTAAAACACCTGGATTATCAATGTTTCTGAGGATCGCTTATTTTAGCTCCTTGTCTGATACCAGATTGCTTCCTGTTTTCCATTTTCCCATATTCTGTGGTTACTGAGTCCCACACAGTGCAAATTGGTTTTCATCATTTGTAATGAAATGAGAATATTCTTGCTTTAGCATAATGAATTGCTAATAAAAAGGAATACAGTTAGATAACCTTTTAAGGTTTTACCCAAAAGATGAGAGAGGCTCCAAAGATGAAAATCTGTTGGATTTTTAAAAATAAATTGCAATTATGTGTATAAATCAAGGTCAAAATCTTATGAATGGCTTCTGATTGTACATGATTTTTATTTATTTATTTATTTATTTATTTTGTGGAGGTGCCATGATATAATTGGCATCAACAGGTCTGCTGTTAAGGACGTGCTAAGGAAACCCTTTCATGTACTAGGCTTTTAAAAATGCACCTTGAATAGGTGTTCATACTTTTAGAATAAAAATTTTCCTATTTTTATATGGTTAAATTAAAAAAAGAAAAAAAGCATAGTTCCAGATGAACCCTTAAAGAAAACCCTTCATTTACAATTTTTTTACATTGAAAGTCTTTATAGCTCTGTTTCCTAATTCCTTATTACTTATCTTTCAAAATGTTGCTTCTGAGTCTGCTGAGATGTATACAATTGAATCAGTGCACTTTAGAATCTGTCTTTTTGGTTTGGTTAATGGCTAAAATGATAGCAAAGGAATGTATATGGGTGTGTTATACTCCATACAAGCCTCCACAAGTGATTTATTTGGTCCAGGTCAAAGAACAAAATGAGATACTTCATCTGAATCAGAACTCCTTAAAGCAATTTCTGTCCACAGTAAATGTTCCATAATCTTCTAAATGTGTTGCTTAGATTAAAAAACTGACATAAAGGTTGCCAAACATAGACTACTGAAAATAAAAATCTGATATAAGTTCTAAAAACACAGACCCTTCTGGATTTGGTGCATGAGTTTTGTCAAAACTTTACCGTAAAACAGATCAAAACATTTTCCATGGACCTATTCTCATGTTACCTGGCCCTACTGCAGTGCAAAAGATCAACCATGATGCTTGATACACAGGGCTAGAAAGAATTGTGTGTTCATTGTTGATGGCAGGTATAACACATTCATAATATAGGATCTGAATTATCCTGAAATATTCAATGTTTAGCTTGTCCCAAGCATCTCTTATCTTTCCTGCTATGATTTGGTCTTGTAAATGGGGAAAGTGGTACAATTACATGGGTATGGTGTTCTTGCAGTTACTTAGAAATACATGAAATTTTGGAAATAACAGATTTGTAAATTTAAAGCTACTTCCACACAAATGGTATCTGAACAAGCAGTGCTTCTTCAGCAATAGTTTGGACTCATACAAGTGACATTTTACGTCTAGGAGTCACGTTCAAAAAAGGTAAAAATCTCGTGATGGTTAAATGCACTGTTAAATTCAGTACAATGGTAACAAACAGTATATTAATCAACATTAGGTACACCCCATCCCACATCACCTATTTTAAAGATAAAGACAGTGACATATGCCATATCAAGGAAACAATTCACTTTTGATTAGTTTTTGATTTCTCTTGCATCTCTATTGCAATCTCTCAGTATAATTCCACTTTACACTTCGCCTTTAGAGAAGTCAGTCTAGGATGCTGCTGGATGCATTGCAATATTGTCCTATGTATACATGACTAAAATTTTTGAAGAAATAATTGAGATAGATTATTATTATTTCTCACCTTAGTATGTAATGCTGTAGAATAGATTCTGTCCTGCACTGAAAAAAAAAAGGTGCACATAAGCATGTGCCTTCTTCCTCCCACTTCACTATCTGTGACATTTTTTGTACTACCATTTAATTTTATCTAGTTAATTCAGTTTTGTATTTCTTCTAATCATTTAGTCTTTCCGCAAAACCCTTTTCTCATCTGTTGGCAGTAATAAAAGCAGGTGGGAAAATGACAAAACATCTTCAGAACTTTGCCTTTTCATATGTTCCATACTGCATGTTATATGTATTCCATTACTGAGATAGTGTTTTGGCAGATTTGTAACTTCTTTTGTTTGCCAATGTAAGGCACGAGATGATTTATTTTCTGGATAGATAGTGCTTCCAAGTGGAATGCAATCTAGGAAGCAGGCATGTGACTTGGGAGAGTTTTCATTTATATTTTTAGAACAGCAGCCAAACTCAGCTAGCTGTTCTGCATCCCCTTTTTTGTTTCCATGAGTGTACACCTGAGTGACCCTTAGCTAATTAGTCAACCTTTGTGTACCTTTTTTCATCTCTGAAATGAAACTGAAACTATTTCCTAATTTCCAGATAAATTTTAATGCTTACATCTTCATCCATATTTGTACAGCTTTCTACAACCTTTAGAAAGAACTCACCAGTGTTATTACTATTTTATTACTCTACTTTTTTTTTTATTATGTAAGAGTATTATTTTTTACCCTTTGAAAAATGGATTTTACTTTGAGGTTTCATAATATTTTCCTACATCTCGTCTGCTCTGAGAATTAGCATTTTAAAACAAACAAACAAACAATAACAACAGAAACAGAATGAATTTTAACTGTTATTTTTAAGGAGGATTTTAAAAAAGATTTTGGAAGTTGCATGCAAAAAGGTGAATAATTTGGAAATATATCTATTCTGTTTATGATGTTTGTCCAAAAGACAGAAACAACAAGGAAGAAATCTACAGTTTTTACTCGTTCCTAAGAATTCTCATCAGTTACATGTTTCCTATTAGTTTTAATTAGTCCCATGTCACCAAGTCTTTCCCATTTCTTTCTAAAAGACCCCTAGGTTCATTCAGTACACAAGATAAGCCTGCTGTGGGGTTTAATCAAAGCTGAGGAGCAATGGAGGCTGTTGTCTGTGAACAGTCTTCTGTTATGTTAGTCCTCCTCCTTTTGTTTTATTAGTGATTCCTGCTTTTCATGTCCCACTCTTTTGTTTCTTGTTTCTTTTCAAGTCCTACTGGACATAGGACATTCTTCCATCCCAATGACCAACCTACCATTCTCTCTTCTCTCAGACATTTTACAGAGACATCCTCACAGATGCCCCAAAGAAATGAATTTAAAAAGAAAAAGGGGTAAAAATGTAAAATATATAAATAAATAAAAATTGTTGTTCCTCTGTTTTTCTTGCTCTCTCTTTTCAGTATTACAGGCTGAATCCTGATCAAGTGGGACAGCAGCAATGTACCACTGATACTGATTTCAGGGGCATTGAACCAATTGATAAATGCCGAACGTCTGACCTACTCTCTTTTAGAAATGTTACCTTTAGCACATCGGGGATATTGATGGATTAATGAACAGTAAAAGAATATGAGAGGAATCATGGTTCTAGCAAACTTAAGAGCGGTACATATTACATGTTTTGACTTCAGTAATGCTTTTGACAATGTCTCCCAGAAGATGCTTATAGAGAACCTGTTGAAGTATGAGTAGATGGGCATGCAGTGAGGTGAATCATCAGGGGCTGTAGTGATTTTCAGGGACTGTAGTGATAGTTCAAGGATTAATGGCTTTAAACTAAAAGATATGAGGAAGAAATTCTTTACTATGAGGGTGGTGAGGCACTGGAACAGGTTGCCCAAAGAAACTGTGGATGCCCCATCTCTGTAAGTATTTAAGGCCAGGTTGGATGGGTCTTTGAACAACCTTGTCTAGTGGGAAGTGTCCCTGCCATTGGAAGGAGGGTTGGAATTAGATGATCTTTAATCTCCCTTCCAACCCAAACAATTCTGTGGTTCTATGGATTGAAAACTGGGTGAACAGCCACGCTCAGAGGGTTGGGATTAATAGTCTGAAGTCTGGTTGGAGGCCAATAACAGACAGTGTACCCCAGACTTCAATACCAGATCCAGAACTGTTCAACATCTTCATTAGTTATCTGGATGATGGGGCACAGTGCTTCCTGCTGATACAAAAGTGGGAGGATTGGCTGATACGCCAGAGACATATCAGAGGGACCTTGACAGGCTGGAGGAATGGGCTGACAGTAACCTCATGGTGTTCAGCAAACGTAAATGCAAAGTCCTGCACCTGAAGATGAACAACCTCAGGCACCAGTGTATGCTTGGGGCTGACTATCTGGAAAGCAGCTTTTGTGGAAAAGGACCTGGGGGTTGAACATGAAACCTTATGGCTGAACATGAGCCAGCAGTGTGGCATTGCCACAAACTAACTAACTAACTAAATAAAATAGTGTAGTGTTGCCAGCAGGTTGAGGGAGGTGATCCTTCCCTTTTATCATCTCTGGCATGAAGAGATGCTGAAAGAGCTGGGACTCTTCAGCCTAGAGAAGGCTCAGGGAGTATCTCTTCAATGTGTATAAACGTCTGAAGGGAGGGTGTAGAGAAGATGGAGCCAGACTCTTTCCAGCAGTGCCCAGTGCCAGGACAAGAGACAATGACCACAAACTGAAACAGAGGATGTGCCATTTTAACATCAGGGAACAATTTTTATTTATTTATTTATTTATTTGTTTACTGTAAGGGTGACTGAGCCCTGGAACAGATTGCTCAAAGAGATTGTGGAGACTCCATCCTTGGAGATATTCAAAAGTTATCTGGATGTAGTCCTGGGCAACTGGTTCTAGGTGACCCTGCTTGAAGCAGGGGTTTTGGACAAGGTGACCTCCAGAGGTCCCTTCCAACCTCAACTGTTGTGTGATTCTGTGATTAGGTGTTTTAGATGCAAAATAACACAGATTCAAAATACCTTGAAAAACATCATAACTACTATTTAGGGCAAATTTTTAACATACTGTAGGAGATTTTTATAGTTTTCATTAGTGTGCATGAGAAAATGCTGTTATATCTTCAAATGTCGCAGAGTCAGCTTACCTATAAATATTGTGACAAATATAATAAAAAAGGTTTCCAGACAGCATACCAGATGGATATCAGAATTAGATGTATTCTTGTGTGTAAAATGAGAGTGCCCCCATATAAACATATTTTTATTTTTCTTTTGGTGGAGAAAAAGGTAATAGAAATGTGAAAATAATTGAAAACTGAAATACAAATGCAATATACATTACTAGTATTATTGGAACTTCATGCCCTTTAACTCAAAAAGAAGCTTTATGAAATATTATGCTGAACTGTGACAAGACTAAAGGTATTAAAAAGGACCACAGTTGAAGCACTTCTACATTAAAAATTGAACATTTTTATAGGAAATATGGAATAAGAATCTCTAATGATAGGAATAGAGTGGACATGTAAAAGGACATTTGGACACTCCTGATATCTGAGCAAAGTTATGCAGAAATCTGTGGTTAATTCAAGTAGCGCTGTTCTTATATTATTACTAAAGTAGAGCACTAAAAATTTCTAACATTGCAGATTACAGAATTTATTCCTAAAGTATTCTTTGATGTATAATTAGGTAGATACTGTTATATTTTTTCTTTGAAGGTTCAGAAGATATGTTATCTTGCACTTCAGCTGACTTTATAATGATTCATTGTAGCAAATGAAATTATATACTGTAAAAAGACTTCTACTGTGCTAAGAGTGTGGACTAAAACTAGTCTCCTGTGCTAACCACAATTTTAACTGGAATCCTTCCTATAAAGAAAGAGAGAAATACAGGAATAAGTTTTTAACATACTCAAGACAAGTCGAATGAATAGGCCTGGAAACAAATCTTGCATCTATTTTCAAGGGAACAGTAGAAGGACGGTTTTTGTCCATGAAGGATATCCACAGTCACTTAGAGTATCACTTTGGTGCATTCTTGCTGTTTTTGCAGGCTCTGTTTTCCCTGAGCCTGCCTGTGCCATAGTGGTTTGTTCGCTAGCAAAATGCATCTTGTAAACCAGCTTGCTTCCCACGAGGTACCCTTGTGTCAGTGAATCATAGTTGTCCAGGTCTGGATTGATGAGCTGTTGGAAATTAGAAATGAAAATCAGATCCATTCTCCTCTCTTATTTTCTCATCTTACATTAAGATTCAATGATTCTTCTCTGTAATTAATGCAAATAAATATATTAGAAAGTTTTCTATAGAAGGATTATGGTGCTAAAATCAGAAGCCCCAAACTGCAAGCAGGGTATTAAATGAGATCATTTGTTGTGCCAAAGTTACAGCAATTTTTGATGCCTTCTTAGGAGACTGGACCCCAAGGTCCACAGCTAAGACAAATGGGTACTGGGAATAGTTGGGTTCTTCTGATCTTTCTGACAAGAGAAGCCTTTTTTCCTGTTGGTTGCCCTTCTTTTTCAGAAGTCCTACTTGGTGAAGACCAACCAGCTTTGCAAGAGAACTTCTAGGCACCTCCTAGCAATTTGCTTACCTGTGTTGAATTTATACACTAGGTGAGGGAGTGGTAAGTGATCCACTAGTCATTTCCCACACGTCACCACTTGGTATGGCCTTTATACTCCCTGATCACCTGGCAAGGTACTGACTGCCTGACTGTGAGGCCCATTCCACATTTTCCTAAGAGGAAGGGTATATGCAGTGGAATTTAAGGTCAATGTATATATATACTATTCCTGCTGTTGTGTGTTAATGATAGAAGAAGAAAAAGTGAGAGAAAGTCAACTTGTACTTGTGTGGTGTGGTCTTAATGATTTCTATGATTCATTAGGCAAGCTCAAGCCAGGGGATTATGTTGACCATAATGCTCATTTTGGAAGTTCTGTTGATCTTTAAGGTACCCTGTCGTGTGATGGAACTAGAACATCATAGGCTGCTTGTTGAAAAGCTACTTCAGTAAGGGGAGCAGATTTGATGTACTCACAACAGCATGTGTTTCTGAGGGCACATACTACTCTGCTCTGTGCCAACTGGAATTCCCAAAGTGTTAGAGCCAATGTGCTGAAGGACATTGCAACTGCGCATGAGTTGAGAAGGGTAAAGACAGAAAACATGGCTGAGGTCCTCTTTTGCCATAACAGGCTGGTGTTTCTTAGCCAAACAGATCCTGTGAAAAGCATTACTCACCCATCTTCCTTAAAACTGGGGAAAAATCCAGGGAGCAGTTCCAGCTCTAATTCAACAGTTCTGCCTGTATATCTTTGACAAAAAGAGACTGTACTTTGATTGCAGGCTCTTCAAAGTGCTTCGCTATGCCTACCAGCACAGTTTCCTTTTTCAAATAGCAGTACTTCATCACAGTCAAGAGTGGATCATCCTCTCAGTAGTGGTAAAGTCGTGTGGTGAGAGATAGATGGTGTTGCTGATTTCAGCAGAAGTTACCAGATTCTGAGTGTTTTAAAAATCTAATAATGCTGCCTATATTGGTATATTAATGTAGACTTACGGAAGTAATTTATGGGCCTGTGTTAAACAATAATTCCTTTGTCATTTGTTTTCTAGTGCTGTTATGTTAGAAGAAAGTTAGTTTAAAGTAATCTCTTGAGAAACTGAGTACATGTATTAAAACCAGAGAAACACAAGCAACCTAGCTTTGGTTTGCTCTTTTTGTACAGCTTGTTCATTTTGATTGTATCTTGGTATAAATCCTTGTCATTAAGTGCTCATGTACCTTACAGACAGCATTTGATGTTTTCTTCTGAATGGATTGGATCAGTTTCAGTAGCAGATACTGTAATATTTATAATTGACTTTGACAGTGGATTATGTGGAACTGAGTGTCCTAAGGCATCAAACTAAATTACATTAGCCTCGGGTTCTGAACCACTGTGGCTTTTGCTGCTTTGATAATGGTCCTATAGATTCCTTCACTTGCTTGGTTTGACATTCACCTGATTCTCTTCCATTCTCTTCCTTCTCTTCCCCCTTCTTTCCTTTACACTACTTCCCACTCACAGGCTAAGTTCTTCCTTGAATTTTAGAATTTGGTGCCACCAGAGAGAAAGCAGGAATGAATGGCTGCAGAAAAAAAAAAAAAAAAGAAAATAAAAAGAAAAAAAGAAAAGGAAAAGAACTTGTTAAGTTTCCCGGCACTGCAATTACAGTATTGCAGATGAGAAGTAGAAAGTGGAATGATAAGGAAACAGGTATTCCTTCTTTCTTTCCTACTTCCTTTCTTTCCTCCTTCCTTCCTTAATTTCTTCCTCTCTCTCTCTCTCTGTCTCTCTCTCCCCCCTCTCTCTCTCCTGTCTTACTAATGAAAGACTTAATAGTGGGTCTGAATATACCCTTTTCCTCTGTGTCATTGCACAGCTCCCCTGCACTTCAATGAAGGAATCACGTAGGTTCCCTGATCTGCACATCTGTGCTTTTCTTTTTCTTTCTAATTCAGCATTAAGGCTCCTCCACTCTTTGGACCCTGTGGGAGATTCACTTCTTTCAAGCTTGACAAATATACCCCTGTTGTGTCTCCCCATGTTCTTATTCAAGAACATAGAGTGGCTACATCCCTTCATTAAATTACTTCCAGCTTCTTCAGAAGTCCTTTGAATGACTTTGTTTTTGACAGCTGTGATCGTATCGATCCATTTTGACCTACTGTTGGTGAACATACTCCTCTACATGGGCCTACTTGTGTTATCATGCTAGTCATGATTACATCGGTTGCTAAACAGATTGAGAAAGGATAGCAGCTGTCTTCGAATGACTTCAAATACATTAATACACACCCTAATCCAGTCTCCTTACTTGTGTCAGTGATGCAGGAAGTTTGAATTAAAGGAAGTGCACTTTCAAAGTTAGTGGCCAAAATGACAGTGGAAGAGGAGACAGTGAAGAGCGGCCTATGTTTGTCTGAAGCCAACTGCTAGTCCCAGTTGTGTTAGCCCTGTAGCACAGATAATAATGCCTTCACAAATGTCCTAGTTTCAAAAATCTGCATAGAAGCAAAGTGAAGGAACCATCTGAATTATGTAAAAAAAATAATCTGTATTTATGCCTGCTTGATCAGAGGCTAGAGTCCTTTTTTGTCAGAGTCATTTGTCATAGAGTCTTCCAGTCATTTTTGGCTGATAATCCTAGAACACCTCTCACCTATCTTTGTGGGAAGAGATTTGTCACTCAGAATGGCATCCGCACCAGCTTGCTCCTGAGGGACAAAAGCTGTCTTTTCAGATTTTGTCATGACACCATGACATACCTGCCACTCCAGATGTCAGAGTCCTAAAGGGCCATGAACTGTGAAGGAGCTGTGTCCTTACATCAGTCTTACCTTCACATGCAAGCACAAGGAATTGCAACATGTGTGAAGTGCCCTAGCAGAAGGTGCCACAAAAAGCTGTGACTTTTTTTTTGCCTAGGGTTAATTCTTGTCTACAGCAGGGGCCACAGAGACCACCGTTTAACTGGCAGTGACCAAAACAAAAACCACAGGGGTGTGGTTGATTCACCACTTTGGTAGACAGGCATTCAACAAACACAAGTTAGAGAAGGCTGAGTGCAGTGATGACTAGACGAAACATAATAGACTAAAATGTACCTGAAGTAGATGGGATGATCTGATGGTCTCCTTTGATTTTAAATTCTATAAATTCTATGAATCCATGAAATACCTCGGTGCTATTTCCTGCTGGGATAAGTGTCTGCTTCTGCATTCCTCTCAAAGCAGTGAAAATAGGAGGAGCATACAAGCTCTGTGGTGAATCAGATATATTTTTTGTCTGAATAAATTCACTTTTATTAAGCTAATGGATTCAAGCTGTAGATATACTGTGCATATTTAAGTACAGTGGGACATTTCTCTCTCTCTTTTTTTTTTTTTCTGCAAATTTTCCAAGTTTAGTGAATTGCTGAGAATAACCAACACTGTACATCAGCAATAGTTTCAATGGCAGCCAAACCAGAAGTGTCAGAGGATCAGTCTTTAACAGCACTGACAGTGTTGCTTCATTTTAAAACCTGTGCCACCACTTGAATCACAACAGCTCAGAGTGGCCTGTCTCCGTAACCAGCAGTTTACACCACCTATACCCATATGGATGAGCTGAGAAACTTTTTAATGAATGTAAGAGATATCTGGGTGTTTGTTTCTGGGAGACAAGATAAATGTATAGACTGACTTTTGGGGAACACCTTCTCCTAAAATTTCTCAGCCCTTTAGAAATGTTTTGGCCATCTATGAAGTCATCACTGAGTATTAGTTGTACATGTGAAATTGCTTGTTTCAAACATATATTTTAAAAGTGTTAATATCCCTTCTTACAGACAAGAAATGTTAAGAATAATAATAAAAACAAATCAGCTTGGCCTTCCTAATATAATAAGTTACAACATTAAAATTTAATAGAAGGAACAACTAAAATGGAAGATCAAAAAAAAAATAAAATACAGGAGGAGTTTTTTTTGGTGCAGTAAGGAATTTCTCTTAATGTTTTCTTTTATATTTTTGGCCTCAGTCTTGCAAACTGCTCTAAATAAGCCATGTCTCATGTCAATTCTGAGTCTAATTGATCTCAAGTAGTCTCAGCAGGGAACAGTTTCCTGGATCAGGGCCTTGTTTGTTCCTGTGTATGCTGAGATGTTTTGCTCTGTTTTAAACAGAGTGATTCCCAAACCACTGGGATTCCTGTAATGGGTGATGCTCAGGCTATTACTTCTTTTATTTAGAAATCAGATTGGACATCTTGGACAGTAATATTTTTTCTGTGTATTTTGGCACTTCCATCCAAAGCAATAGACCCGCTAAATCTCTTTTGAGATGTTCCTGCTTCAAAACACGTAGAGAAATTCTCTTTTATACAGTTTGACATTAAAAGATGATGACAGTAAACCCTTTGATACTGATTTGCAGAATCATGAAGAATTTACTAATTTCATTACTTTTTCTTTATGTTTTTTTTTTTCTTTTTTTTTTCCTAGTCTTTTAAATACGCTTCTTTTAATATGTATTGGTTTTAAGGGAGTATTATGATTCAGTCTAATTAGCTGTAGTCCTTGAGTCTGAGGAGCAAAAGGTTTTATATTTTTAACTTGGATTGCTAAAGCTGTAGAAATATTTCATTTCTTCTAAGCATGATAATTAACTCTTTCTGGGTTACCTGACAGAATTTCCTCAGGTATGATTAAATTTCTGCCACCAGTAAATCAGATATGTATAATTTCCTTGCATTCACAAATATTTCCACCTTTTGCAGATGCAGAAGACTACAACAATTGAAAGTTTCTTGGCAAGAAATAGAAGTCTTAATTGGACCTTCTACCGCCTTCTACTAGGATAAATTTTGGCCTGTCTAATGAGAAGATTAGAAAGCATTTTTAACAATGTACTTTTACTGGTGAAAAAGACTGCACAGCTGTAGTGTTCTCATTCAGAATTCTGTTTTAAGAATATATTAGTTTAATTATAATGATTTCTAATGAACTTAAGTCAAATTAAAATAAACCTAGTGTAAATATAATGGTTTGAACTGACCTACATTGTCATTTAAAATGCACAGTTAGTTTCCATCTAGATAAAGAAAATCGACACCAGTACCAGTGTAGACCAACAGACCCCCAGAACAAAGTATGGTTTATCCCATTTTAGTTTGGTCATTTAGTTGTTTCTCTAGTGCAGAAGTTGGTCCAATTATACTCTGTTCTCACATTCCTCATCCAACATAGTGGCTTGATAAGACATTGCATATCAGTTGGTCTAGAGTGACTGTACATCTATCCAAGACAGATGAGAAATTATATGAATTAGTTTAAGTTTCATGGAAAGATGGCTAAGCTATCTTTGGTTATCTCACTGGATCAGCTGATACACAGTAGCCTGTTACCATATAGTAATTTGTGCAGCAATTTCTAAGAGTTTCCAAACAACTTATTTTGTGTATCAGTGTAAATCCCCTTTAAATGCTAGCCCAAATTAAACAGAAGCTATTTTCTTCTGTTGACATGCACACACCCAAATTAAGCTATACCATTTAAATCCCTCTATCAGTCTATTGTGTTTCTAAATACACACCTTGCTTTTACATCACAATAATTTGTGTGTATGGCTATGCCTGTAGGAGGGTGCACTGATGTAACTAGTTTGCTAGTTACTATTAAACTTACATTTTTCCAGTTTTAGAGATCTGCACAAACAAAAAAAATAAATAAGAGGTAATTTGATGCTGGTATTGTAATGACTAGCAATAGTAACACTTGTGTCACCATTGTTTAATCATGAATAGTAAATATTCTTAAATTCTGTAGGTGTAAAGAAAGAGGAAATTATGTCTTCTAATTCATATTTATGCTAGTACTGTATGCAAGGCAACTACTAATAATTAAATGAGGTAATTAATAATTATTAAATTAAAACCAACATTGCCACTAAACTGCACAACTTACTTGGTATGCTTGTATGCTTTTCTACACAAACAATGTTAATAACTTACCTTATTGCTAAAAAGGTATCTCTAGACACATCTTTTTGTACTTAAGTAAATAGTGTGGCTCTTGTCTTGTTTTCTTTACCTTGGCATTTCCAAATATAAAACTCATGTAAGAACTTTTCTTTTGCCCTGCTATTATTTCCATCTTGAATGCTACAAATACACAGACATGATGTGGTTTCCCTAGCAAGTGGCTGCAATGAACTTGGAGCTGTATGAGTAGTGGTAATAAACAGTTGTTGACTTCTTTTTTACTTTGTGTTTGTGTGTGTGTGTCAGCTTTGCTGGGAATAGATTATGATGTGCACACCTAGAGAAGGATTAGACAAGTAGGTCATGAGAATTTTGACCTTCTGAACACATTGCTTGGTTACAGTTCTCTTTAGCCCAAATATTTACATTTCTAACGAGGGAAGTGATATATTACTTTTAGATCAGAAGGAAAAATACCTCACATTTGTCATTGTTATGGCACACAAGGGACTGATTGTTTTGCATATATAAAAATATGGTGAATAAGATAAGACTTTCTTCTATCCTCATAATGGCCAATTATACAATTAACATTTGAAATTTATAGAACAACTACAAAGTTTGGTACAAAAGAATCAGAATCATAATGTAAGATACTATAAAGTGTTGTTCAATACCAAGAAGATGTCAATGCATCATAAAAAAGGTTCTCCACACTCTAAAGTTACACGATATTGTTACTCATGACATCCTAAGGTATATAAATATGATTCATTTTTAAGCTTCTGTTTATTACAAAACCATCTATTAGCATTTAATGAGAGTACTGTCAAGAGCATGTGTAGGAAATAGTTTATATTTAAAGGGATGTTGCAATTTTAAACATTTTAAAATTAATAATTCAGCTTGCTATTTTATCTTGAGCCTACAACTTGTCTTGTGCATGTGACTTTGCTGCCTAAAAGGAATCCCACTCTGTTCAGGGCAATCCTGTGAAGGCAGTTGGATTTGTTTTTCTTGGATGCCATCTGAAACCAAGCCAAGAAACATGGTTTTAGCACTCTAGGCTGTTTATTAATCTGTTGATTGTGTTGGCTATAAAAAGTGTAGAAATATGTGGATTTTTTTTCTTTTCTGTAGACTTTGAGTGTCTGTCTCCCTTGCTGCACTGCTGAAAAATCAGTTCTTTATCATTGTCCAAGAAAAACTGTCTCCCTTTTCTCCTGGTAAGCTCATGTATAGACTAGTTAAGGATTTAAGCGAACTGGATTCTATTTTCAGCTCTAATAGTAGCTTGCCAAATCTTGATGGAGGTACTTCACAGCTTTTTGCCTCAAATTCCTTATCTGTAAAATGGGCATTATGATACCAACCTCTCACGATGTACTTTGAGATGTATTGATGAGAAATGCTGCTATGAGCCTTTCTGTAGTGTCATACTATAACCTCGTGAAAAGCTTGATTCTGTTAGATGCTACCTGAATGGTATGAGATCTAATTCTTAGTATCTTCAACTGCTGTTCAGCATCTGCTCTGTACTGTGCAGAAGCGGGTCCAAATTATAGCACATTTTTTCGCATGAAGTTTTTCTTAGTTTTGTACCATTACTAGAGTGTGCTTTATTTTTTGTTTAAAATTTTGTTTTTGTTTTTTATTTTTTGTTTAAAAATTCAGAAGTCTTCAGATAGACTAACGAGAGGACTTTCTGCACTGTGTTAGTTTTGCACCCAGTTCTAAAGAATTAAGAGTGCAGCTGAGCTGATGCCACCATTGTTTCTAATGTTAAAATACATATGCCTTCTTATTGTTTGGGGCTAAATTATCCTTGAGTCTTGTGCATAATAGTTAATTCCGACTGCAGCAATGCTCACTAATACTAATGAGTATGGGCCTAATGCATGACAGGATGCCTTTCTGCCAAAAAGCCACTCATACGCCCTGCAGCTGCTGTTTATGCTGTTCAGCCTAGAAGGAATTTTATAGGCCTGATCTTCCTATTCCCCAGAAACAACCCAGTGCTGTGGGGGAGTCAGATGAGACTGAAACTCATTCCAACTAAAAATGTTGACATATTTGTGGGAGCCTATCAACAGCTTCCTGAGATGAAAATATATTAATACTTAACTACACGTAATTTCTCTATTTCCTTCTGACACCTCCTCTACCCCACCTAAATCGAAGTACATCATTTTAATATACAGTGCACTTTCATGGTAGCCTGTTAACATTATGGATAATATAAAGAAACTGCTTAATAAGTTTGTACTCTATTTAAGCAAATTGCCAACTGCCCTCCAGCAGTCAGCTAGCAAAGCTTCCAAATGAAGTATTTTACTGATTTTAGCATGGAGAAGGTAGCTTGAGATTTCTCCTATCCTAAGGTGAACATTTATTCCCGGACATTATTGC